>NW_018744311.1:1077113-1476547 GCF_001683475.1 Chenopodium quinoa | reverse complement strand
AATCCCTTTAATGAGGATTAATTAAGTATTTATAGTCTTGAGAAGCGTGCCACTCTCTAGGTTTAGGGTAAACCTAGGGCTGACCGGGCCTCTAAACAGGATTGGGCCTTGTTGGCCGGTTTTCCCATTTGGCATGGGTGGACACGTGGCGTGTCTCAATTGGTCCGTAGAGGACGTATCTGTGATTGACACGTGGCAGGCTCCTATTGGCCTACGTGAAGGACACGTGGCGGAACCTGGTTGGTCCACTTGTCAGACGGTGATTGGTGGATAAAAATCCCCTAATCATTTGCCCCTCACAGGTGGCACGTGACTGGTCACGTGTCACCTGTGACAGGTGCCGCACGGTGACAGGCGACGGCCTGCTACAGGTGTCACCTTGCAAATGGCCGAGAGATTTTCCCGCCCAAATTTTGAATTTGGAAGCGACCCTTCGCCTTCTCACTTTGCCTATATAAGGAAGTGCTGACTTCGGTCATTTTCACATTTGAGAACTTTGCGAGAACATTCGGACCCCTGAACTTGCTCTGACATTTCGGACCTTTTCTGCCTACCGCCTGTTCTGACAAGCCGACTGCACAGGATTTTCAGAACTTCATCAACCGTCACTCGTTCAGGTAACTGTCAGTTCTCTTACTCTTAATTTTTTCTTTTATTTTTTTGAAATGGCACCACGGAAGCACACGACACGACCTAAGTTAGTGATCAGCCGGTCACCGGGGACGGCTGAATCTAGGACTAGGAGTGCCGCCTGCCCTTTTCTGGACCCATCTTTGCCCTTTATACAAAGTCCGACTGTATCTGTGTCTATGCAGAACGTGATGGCCAGAACAAAAAAGACTGCTATGATCTCAAACTCGGACGGCTCCTCCCAAAGGGTGCTCATTAGTGAAACATCTGACCAGGCGCCAGATGTAGAAGTGAAACGAGCGGCTGCGCAAGCCGACAGTTCTGAGGAGGGTCAAGGTGGTCCCTTCCATTTCACCGTTGATATGTCTAATTTTTCCTCCTGCTCCTTCTAAGGGAGAGGGGAGGAGTCGTCCTCTTCGAACTCGTTAGAGGACGAGTCCGAGTCCAGCTCTTCTGGCCACGCTTTCTCTAGGTCAGAGAAAGAAACAGCCGCCTACAAGAGGCGAGGCTTTCTCATGCAGTTGAGAAGGGGGGAAATTGGGCGGAGCGTTCCGCCTCTTACAGAGAGAAAATACCCCCTACTACTGCACGGTACCCCGGGGCCGGATCGCAGCCATGCAAGACAAAGTGGAGAGCTTTATAGCTAACCACAGAATGGGCCCCGACTTTCTAGTGTTTGTGCCGGATCCAGAAGACACTGTCGTCTGCCGGCTGGTACCAGCTATGATGACGGCTGCTTTGGCTGCTATGTGGCGGCCATCAAAGCTGGACTGCGCTTCCCATTACATCCGCTGTTCAGCGATTTAGATGGTATGATTTGGGGTTATGGCAGTTAGCCCCCAACTCTTGGGTAAACGTACTCGGCTATGTGGCCGGGTGCGAAATGTACGGGGTGGAGCCAAGCTTTGAGGCTTTCGCCCACATGAACTATCTCAGCCGGACCCCTAAGTCGGGAGGTACCGGCTGGTATCAATTAACAAGCCATAGGGGCTACCTCATGACGAGAGGTAAGGCGAACAAATGGAAGGATTGGCGGAACACCTTCCTTATCATCGAGGGTTCAGACACGGAGCTGAACAAACGCTTTAACAAGTGGAATAGGGATCCGCCTCTTCTTGCAGGCGGCCGCAGCATGCCGCCTGTTCCCCCAAAGGCTAAAAATGAGATCCTAGACAAAGGACTCTTCAAAGTAGAGACTAGGGTGAACTCTACTTCAGGGGTACGAGAGCAAGTACCCCTAAACTGCGTCCCGAGCTTCAAGTGGCTCTATGACGAGTACTTTTTGGCCGCCTGTGGCCTCAGCAGTCGGTGCTCTAGAGGTAGCCGGCCTGACAAATACTCTGTTTTTTCACGCCTTGTTTATTGGGATTTTTACTAACTTTGCTGTTTATTTTTTGCAGCTGACGCCATGAGTAAAATAACAGCATCCAAGACTGCGGCGGCCATGTTTCGGAGCCTCTCTCATGCAACAGTCTTGTACCGACTCCCCCAACAAGGGGGCACCCTTGGTAGGCTTCGAAACTCTTCCTCTTTTAGGAGTTGTCTTATGCATATACTAACTTTTTTTTTTTTCAGTCGGGCACTCCAAGAGCTTCTTCCTCGCAACAGCCGGACCCCAAGGCCCGGAGGACGACTGTTGCAAGCTCTCCTGGGTCTTCCAGGAAAACAGTGGCGGCTGAGAAGCAGCCGGCCACTTCTTCTAAAACTCCGGCGGGGCCGCCTAGAAGTATGGACAATTACTTGTAAAAACTTTTACACTTGCTTCCTTCTTGACTAGGTCTAACTTGCTTTTTTACGCTTGATGCAGCCGGCCCTCAGGGGCCTGACTTGGTAGAGGTAGCCAAGTCCATGATCAAAGTAGTTCCTCCATCTGAAAGGGAGGCGGTCAGGGGTGTCGGCACCCTTGACCTTGATGGGATTGCAGGGGTCCTTGCTGAGGTATACTTTTTGAGTATTTGAATTCCAGGAGGCCTGTTATCTTTTTTGTTTGGAAACTGACGCCTGTTTTTTTTTTTTTTTTTGTACTTAGGCCCTGCTCCGAGTTAACGGCCTTCGCAAGCCGCTTGATCGGAAGAACAAAGAGGTAAAGGCTGCAAAAGCTATGGCCGCCTCTGACTGTGATAAGGCAATGTTTCAAATTGCCCAAAATGAAGTACTGACCATTGATATTCTTTATTATCAGGCGCAGGCTACCGCCGCTGTTCGGGCTCAGTTAGAGGCGGCCCAGAAGAAGAATGACGAGCTGGAGGCGACCATCACAAATCTTAAGGCCGAGCTGAAACCTCTTCGCCTAAAAATGTACTCTTACGAAGCCATGGAGAAATCCTTGGCAAGCGTAAAAGAACGCCTGGTGAGCCAAGAGAAGAGTCTTACCCAAGAGCTCTCGGAAAAGGCCGAGCAAGAGAAGAAAGAGCTCGTCCGGGAGATGATGGAAGACTCCGCTCAAATCCAGCGCATGACCTGGGGCCGCCTGTTCCCCAATGCCGACTTTGCCTCTTGGGAAAGAACGTACCGCCAGTTTTCGGAAACATATAATCAAGAGATCCTGGCGGCTGCTGAAGAAGAGGCGTTGGGAGAAGCGTTGGAGGAGGAGGAGCCGGTTGTGGCGCTTGTGCCACTTGGGGGTAAGGCATCAAAAAAGGATGCAGCTGAAGCCGAGTCCAGCAAGAAGAGTGCTGACCAGGCGGCAGCTGCTAATACTGAACTGCCCCCTTCTTAAGCTTAATGTATTCTTTCCACGGCCTGCGTGCCGTTTGCTTTGTATTTACCCGGCCAGGGGGCCGGGGCTTTGAATATTTTGCTGGTCTTTAATGACCGGCTTATTTTTAATGAATTTTTGTTTGCAATGAATTTTTGTTTGCTTCAAATTTGTCCAAGTATTCCATATCTAATATCCCATTGTTTACTAGACCGACTGTTGTACATGGCCGAACGTTGCAGACAGATACGGATAGTTAGTACGCCGCCTATGCCCCTGGACGACTGGTTGTCTGTTTCCAGGATAGACGATCAGTCGGCCATTTATTCAATCGGTATTCGAACTATTTTGTCTGGATCCTTTTTAGGCAGGCGTGCCTGTCTTTTTGTAATTTTAACCAAGTAGGAAAGTGGTCTGACCAAGTAAATAGAGTATTACTTAGTCGCCAAGGAATTGAGTAGTAAAGATAACAAGCGGCGGGTACCGGTTGTTTCCCTTTATTGCCAATGTTGTTGCTTTTAACTCATAATTTGTTAACCTAGCAAGAGTAGTGGTTGAGAGCCCCTGTTTATTAAAAACAGGCGGACGACTCATACCTTTTAGGCTCCATACTAAGTTTGAGTGACTATTAAGTTAACATAGGAGTTACTTAGTCTCCGTCACAATCTAGATTGAGTAGTAGAGGTACCAGGCGGCGGAGGCCGGCTGATCCCCTTGATTTGCCAATGTTTGTTGGCTATTAACTCAATAGGTTACCTAGTAGGAATAGGGGTTTGAGTGCCCCTGTTTGTTAAAAACAGGCGGACGACTCAAACCTTTTAGGTTCCAAACCAATTTTGAGGGAGTGACTATGAGTTAACGTTGGAGTTACTCAGTCGCCGTCACTTTTGTTTGAGAAGTAGAGGTACCAGGCGGCGTAGGCCGGCTAGACCCCTTGATTCGCCAATGTTTGTTGGCTATTAACTCAATAGGTACCCCCTGCATTTATCCCAAGTAATACAGGCGGTCATCTGACTCAGATGTCAACTGCTACCACTGGTTTGGTTAGTGATAGAGTTATCCTTGTCTCAAAAACGGCTACGTGGTTGCCCTTGGGGACAGTCGTATAGGTGCCGTGTAATTAGTTTATAGAACAATGTTCCACCCAAAAGGGAGCTGCTCTCTGCGACGAATTTCATCCGGAGGGATGCCGTCGGACGCCTGCTATGATGTTGGGACAGGTCGTATTAGTTTTGTAGATTTGATCAGTTGGCTTGGCGCCTGGTCTGATCATTTGGCCTGTGGCCTTGGTAAGTTCTTGGTGAACGTTGGTGCTAAATAAAAGGAGGGTAGCCGCCTGTTAGGCACAGGGTCGGCCAGGCCCTAATCTTTTTAGCTAAGTATTAGGGGGGTGGCTATGTGTTTGGAACCAGTCGGCCATCTTCTTATGGAGAGTAGCCGACTATATGCCCAGGCGACATGCCCCTATTGTGAGTGAAATACTCAATGGAGAGTAGCCGACTGTAAAGGTACAGACGGCATGCCCCTCTGAAGATAGTGTAAAACTCAATGGAGAGTAGCCGACTGTAAAGGTACAGACGGCATGCCCCTCTGAAGATAGAGTGAAACTCAATGGAGAGTAGTCGACTGTAAAGGTACAGACGGCATGCCCCTCTGAAGATAGAGTGTAAAACTCAATGGAGAGTAGCCGACTGTAAAGGTACAGACGGCATGCCCCTCGTAATACAAAATTGAATAGTAAGTGCAAACTTTTATTAAGTAGCTCTTTACTTTACATCATTCAAAAGAAATATTTTTTAAGATTATCTACATTCCAAGTTCGAGGCAACGGTTGTCCGTCTGGTGTTTCCAGACGGTAGGTACCGTCCCTGACTTCCTCATAGATTCGGTAGGGCCCTTCCCAGTTGGGAGTTAGTTTGCCAGACTCATTAGCCCTACCAACTGCTTCCATTTTTCTAAGTACAAAGTCCCCTACTTTGAGTGGACGCCTGTGTACTTTTTTGTTGTATGATCTAGTCATTCTCAGGCGATAGATCTCATGGCGCAAGACAGCATTGCCCCTCTTTTCAGGAAGTGAGTCTAATGCCAGGCGCATGGCTTCCCAGTTTGCCTCTTCGTCATATAGCATTACTCGAAGAGTCGGCTCGTAGTGTTCTATTGGAAGAACAGCTTCCGCACCGTAAGTTAGGAGGAATGGAGTTTCTCCAGTCGCCCCTTTTTCAGTCGTCCTAATGGCCCAGAGAACATGTGGTAGTTCATCCGCCCATAGGCCGCCTGCTCGTTCAATCTTTTTCTTGAGACCGTCTGAGATGATTTTATTAAAGGCTTCTACCTGGCCGTTTGCTTGTGGACGGCCGACAGATGCAAAGTAGTTTGCAGTTCCTTGGTCACCCAACCAGCTTTTGAGAACAGGCGTCTCAAATTGGGGACCATTATCAAAAACCATAGACATGGGAACCCCGAACCGAGTGATGACATTTTTCCAAATGAATGAAATTACATCTTTCGTCTTGATTCCCTTTACAGCCTCCGCCTCTACCCATTTAGTGAAGTAGTCGACGGCAACAAGTATGTACCTCCTTCCGCCTGTAGCAGGCGTATATGGACCCAGAACGTCCATGCCCCACTTAGCAAACGGTAGTGGGCTGTGAATGGTAGTGAGGTCAGTAGCCGGACGGTGAATTAGTTTGCCAAACCTTTGGCACTTGTCACATTTTTTCACCATCTCCATTGCATCTGCTTCCAAAGTAGGCCAAAAGTAGCCCTGCCGCCTTGCCCTTTGAGCAAGCATCCTACCACCTATATGAGAAGCACAGTAACCAGAGTGAAGATCATCTAGTATCTCTCGTCCCTTTTCTGGAGTAACACACTTTAAGAAGGGTTGAAGGTACCCCCTCTTGTGAAGTTCTCCCTTAATCATTTCAAAACAAGTGGCTCGTTTTTTCAGTGCTGCCGCCTATTGAGGATCATCCGGCAGTGTACCGTTTGTCAGATATGCCCTGATTGAATCCATCCAGGTTGAGCTTCTGTCTAGGATTCCAATAGGGTTTTCCTCGATGCTTCTCTTCTCCATTACTTCCCAAAAAACAGTTCGAGGAGTACCAGAGGAGGCGGATGATGCTAATTTTGACAGTGCATCCGCCTGGTTGTTTTCTGATCTCGGCACTTGGATCAGATGGAAATCCTCAAGGGAGCCGACTGCTTGTCGAACCGCCTGTAAATACTTGATCATGGCCGGATGGGTTGCTTCGTATTCGCCATTGTACTGACTCACTATCAATTGTGAATCGGAACAGGCGTCTATTTTTCTTGCCCCTGCCGCCTTGCACATGCGGATCCCGGCTAGTAAAGCTTCATATTCTGCCTCATTGTTTGAAGCCTGAAAACTGAAGCGTAGAGCATACTCGAACCTGTCGCCCTCTGGCGACTGACATATGACGCCTGCTCCACAAACATTTGAAGTAGAGCTTCCGTCCACATATACCTTCCATACTTGGTCTGGAACTTGAGAGTCAGGAGGACGAGTCATCTCTACAATAAAGTCAGCAAAGGCTTGCCCCTTCACTGCTTTTCTAGGCTCGAAAGTAACTTTGAGGCTCTGTATTTCTATGGCCCATTTGATCATTCGGCCTGACGACTCCATGATGGTCAGCGGCCGCTTGATAGGTTGGTCTGTATACACGACGACTGTATGTGCCAAAAAGTAGGGCTTCAATTTTTTAACAGCCATGAAGAGTGCAAGACCAAATTTCTCCACTAGGGGATACCTCAACTCGGCATTTTTCAGTACGTGACTGACAAAGTAGACCGGGAGCTGACAGCCGTCCCTTTCAGCAAGGAGAACAGCGCTTAACGCATGATCAGAGACGGCCAGGTACATGTAGAGAACCTCTTTGGGCAAAGGGCTGACCAGCCTCGGCAAGGAATGCAAGTGAACTTTTAATTTCTGGAAGGCGGCCTCAGCATCCGGCCCCCATTCAAACCTTGCCTTTTTCTTAATTGCCTGGAAAAAGTATAGGCATTTGTCGCCTGATCGGCTTAGAAATCTTCCCAAGGCCGCCAGACAACCTGTTAACTTCTGAACCTCTCGGATGGTACGAGGCGACTGCATGTCAATGACCGCCTGCACCTTCTCAGGGTTCGCTTCTATTCCTCTCTGATTGATAAGGAATCCGAGAAATTTCCCAGACTCAACTCCAAATACACATTTCTTGGGATTGAGCATGACATGGTGCCGCCTGAGTGTGGCGAAAGTTTCTCGGAGGTCCGACAGATGATCTTTCTGAAGTTTAGTCTTGACAATCATATCATCAATATATGCCTCGACGTTTCTCCCAATCTGATCAAAGAACACTGTGTTTATCATTCGTTGGAAGGTAGCCGGGGCATTCTTAAGACCAAACGGCATGACCGTGTAACAGTATAACCCCTGATCAGTGACGAAGGCCGTCTTCTCCTGATCTTTCTTCCATAAGGGAATTTGATGGAAACCAGAATAGGCGTCCATGAAGCTCATCAAGGCATGGCCGGCTGTTGAGTCGACCAGGTTATCAATTTTAGGCAGAGGGTAACTGTCTTTGGGGCACGCCTTGTTTAAGTCTGTGTAGTCTACACACATTTGCCAGGTGCCATTCGACTTTTTAACAAGCACCACATTTGCAACCCAGTCTGGGAAGTAACATTGCCGAATGAACCCTGCATCAAGTAATTTTTTAACTTCGGCGGCTGCCGCCTGACTTCTTTCTTCGCCATGGTTCCGCTTCTTTTGCCGTACCGGCTTCTTTTTCGGATCCATAGCGAGTTTATGTACCGCCAGATCAGGACTAATGCCTGGCATTTCATGGACTTCAAATGCAAAGATGTCCTTGTATTCTTTCAATAGGTTGTGAAAGTCGTCACCAAGGTTTCTCAGAGCAGTCGTCCCAACTTTGACTGTTCGGTCAGGACGTGAGTCGTCTAAGATCAGGTCCGCATGCTCACCAGCCGGCTGAGGGCGGATCTCATCCGGCCGCTCCTCTGCCAATGATTGCTATTTCCTTGCTTTTCTTGCGGACTCTGTCTGGGACGCCTTTCTCTTTTTGCCGCCTGCTTCTTGAACAGGCGCACTCTCCTTGACATTGTCAAGGTCTGTTTTTTCACCACTTGACCCAGTGGCCATAACAGTGGGCTTGACATCCGAGAGATAGCACTCTCGGGCCATCCTCTGATCTCCCCTTAGGGAGCCGACTGTTCCATTATCCCTCTCAAACTTGAGCAACATAAAAGACGGGATTATAACAGCCTTGGAATTATTCAGGGTTGGTCGACCCAGAATCATGTTGTAGGCCGAGAGTTCCTCTACTACTAGGAACCGGACTACCATGTGTCGTCCTTCCCCTTTTTCGCCCAGGCGAATGGGTAAATCTACTCGTCCCAGTGGGTGGACGACTCCTCCTCCAAACCCTATTAAAGGGTGGGAGGCCGGATGTAGGCAGTCAGTCTGATATTTCAGTTTCGACAGACATTTGCTGCTGATGAGATCTGAGGAGCTCCCGGTATCTATGAGGATTCGGCCAACCCTCTGGTTGGCCACTTTACATTCAATAACTAGAGGGTCGTCATGCGGCCCCCTTACCCCTCCTAGATCCTCTTCAGTGATGACAATCTCAGGAAATGTATATTTGGACGGCCGTTCTTGGTGAACGGAATTTACATCTAACTGCCTTATATTATCTTTGTTGCCCCTAATAGTGGGGCCGCCTCCTGAGAAGCCGCCTGCAATGGTGTAGACGACTGCATCATCTGTATCGGAGCTGTCGGCCTGTTGATTCTTTTTGGCCGACAGCTTTTTTGAGGAAGTGTTCCCCGTAGATTTCTTGACATAAGTGTCAAGATCACCTTGCTCAGCCAGGCGGTCTAGGTACCGCATAAGACTGATGCAGTCATTGGTGTGATGACCAACGTCATCATGATAAGCACAGATTTTATCTTGGTTCCGGTTGTTTGCAGAACCCTTCATGGGGACCGGCTTCTCAATTGAGATCCGTCCCTTGATTTCTTTTAGGATAAACTGGTTATCCTTGTTAAACGCATACTTTGGGGAGTATGGTTTGAATTCTTTTTTCTTTTTCTGGGTCGGCTGTTTAGAGGAATCAGCCGCCCAGACCTCTTTTCTTTTCTCATCTTTGTTTGACGACTGTTTCTGTCGTCCTTCTCTTTTGTCGAACCTTTTTCCGTCCGACTGTTTTATCGTACAAAGATCAGTCGCCTGTATATAGGCTTCTGCTTCAATCAAGGCCTCTTGAAGAGTCGCCACCCTTTTTCGAACCAAATCAAATTTGAAGGTAGATCCGTCTTTGAGACCTCTAAAAAAGTCGGTATAAGCTACCTCATCCGGTAACCCTTGAATCTGTATTCTCGTCAGGTTGAACCGCCTGATGTAAGAACGAAGCCCCTCCTTCTCGCCCTGCTGAATTGTTCCCAAATCAAGGGTCGTTTTCTTCGCAGGGATGTTCATGGCGAAGTTGGAGGCAAATAAGTAAGCAAGCGTCCTGAAGCTATTTACACAACCAGTCGGCAGGTTGCCGAACCATTGCTGTGCGATTCCTTTGAGAGTCGCTGGGAAACACTTGCACCAAGTGGGATCATCCAACCCTTGAAGGTACATCAGGTTGGTGAATGCGATCAGATGGTCTTCTAGGTTAGTAGTGCCGTCATAGGCGCCTACTAGTACATTTTTCACTTTGGCCGGCTGAGCGGCTTCAGTAATTTCCTTGGAGAAGGCCGACGGCTGTTCACCAAGTCTTAGCAACCGTAGCTGCCAGTCCATAGGTTGGACGTTTTTTGCTGTAGGTCCACCAAAGGGAGGTGGATGCATAAAATACTGTTGTTGCGGCACAAATGGTAAGTTTGGTACCGCCTGGGCACTATGAAAGCCGGACTGACGGGAGGTGCCGCCTGACTGACTCTCATGGTACGACTGAGTATGCCTCATCGAGGCATTTCGCAAACTGTCTGGAAAGTTTGAAGTAGAAGCCGACTCTGACAATCGGTCACTCTTCTTCTGCTCTAGCAGTAGCCGAGCATCTGTGAATGTTTGCTTTGACCCGTCCGCCTGAATATGACGAACCGGTTTCCTATTTCCTGTAGGATAACGGAATTTTGTGAAATCAAGGGCAGGTGGCTCCCGCTTCCTAGATTTAGGATGAGGAGTCGCCTCTCGCCCTTGAACTGGCTTCCTCTTCAGTGAAGTGGAGGGTTTCTTGGCCGACTGCTCCTTGACTGAAGCAGGCGGCTTCTTGTTGATCAACTCTTGAATCTCTCCCTTGAAGTCCCTCATGAAGGTCATGAGTTCGTTCCTTGTGATGGGAGTAGACCCATCAGTCGGCTGTTGCCGAACAGGCGGTGCGCCTGCTGGCTCGCTTCCTGTTTGAAGATGCTCCCGTTCCCTCCTTTCGGTATGACGGGTACGTCGGGCCCTTAGGGTCCCGTCTGGAGCTGTATGAGTTTCAACTTCAAATTCACTTTCGGTGTCATGGTCCGACTGAACTTGAAGGTCGTCTAGGGGACGCCTCTCTTCAGGAGTCGGTACAGACTTGGATGCCATCTCTGAAGTACTCTCCCCACAGACGGCGCCAAATGTTTCGGGGTTTTCTGATGTCCCGCGGGAGAGTTACAATTCCGAGACTGGAACCGGACGCCTGTACCTGCAAAATAACGGAGACTCCTGGGAGCTCCGCCTCCAACGGTCAAGTTAGTACTTGATTAAGGAGTAATAAGTGCGGAAATTAAAGGGGGAAGATCTGGTTCCTCTAGGGGAGGAGTGATCAATGTGTTTAGACTTTTCTAGGTGAGAGTCATTAATTGCTGAATCCCCTTTAATGAGGATTAATTAAGTATTTATAGTCTTGAGAAGCGTGCCACTCTCTAGGTTTAGGGTAAACCTAGGGCTGACCGGGCCTCTAAACAGGATTGGGCCTTGTTGGCCGGTTTTCCCATTTGGCATGGGTGGACACGTGGCGTGTCTCAATTGGTCCGTAGAGGACGTATCTGTGATTGACACGTGGCAGGCTCCTATTGGCCTACGTGAAGGACACGTGGCGGAACCTGGTTGGTCCACTTGTCAGATGGTGATTGGTGGATAAAAATCCCCTAATCAGTAGTCTCGAGTTTATGAAATTGGTAAAAGTTGTAAACGGGTAACCAGTGAGTTTGAAGGTATATTGGATGGTTTTACCCATACAAATGGACTCCCGGGGTGTATTAGGGTTCATGGGAAGCATCTCGACAATTTTTGTTTTCGGGTCTAAAAAAGTGAAATATTGTCTAAAATTGAAGGTTATAATACACGATTTAGGGTCATTTTTTGACATTTTTTCAAAAACTGAACTAAATACGTGGGGTGACTCCTGGGGTCATAAAGGTGTGTTAAAATCATATTACACCTATAAAGATGTCTATAAAAAGTCAAAAATGGCAAAAACTTTAGGCTGTAATACACGCTTTTTATGGTAATTTCGGAGTTTTCGGGACCCGGTGTCGAAAAGTCTCCAGATACCAGGAAACACATCCCAGAGTCATATATCGACATTTGGAACCATATATGATCATTATATGCTGCCATAAATGTCCGTGGTAGTCTCGAGTTTATGAAATCGGTGCAAGTTTTAAACGGGTAAATTGACAGTTTGAAGATACAATGGATGGTTTTACCCACCCAAATGGACTCCCGGGGTGTATTAGGGTCCATGGGAAGCATGTCGGCAATTTTTGTTTCCGAGTCTAAAAAAGTGAAAAATTGTCCAAAATTGAAGGCTATAATACACGATTTTGGGTCATTTTTTGACATTCTTTTCAAAACTGAACTAAGTACGTGGGGTGACTCTCGGGGTCATATAAGGTGGTTTGAAACCATATTACACCTATAAAGATGTCTATAAAAAGTAAAAAATTAGAAAAATTGAATGCTTTAATACACGCTTTTTTGTGGTAATTTTGGAGGTTTCGGGACCCGGTGTCGAAAAGTATCGAGATACCAGGGGATACGTCCCAGGTCATATAGTGACGTTTGGAATCATATATAATCATTATATGTTGCCATAAATGTCCGTGGTAGCCTCAGTTTATGAAATCGATGCTAGTTGTAAACGGGTAAATTGACAGTTTGAAGGTATATTGGTTGGTTTTACGCACCCAAATAGACTCTCGGGGCGTATTAGGGTCCATGGGAAGCATCTCGACAATTTTTGTTTTCGAGTCTAAAAAAGTGAAAAATTGTCCAAAATTGAAGGCTATTATACATGATTTTGGGTCATTTTTTGACATTTTTTCAAAAACTGAACTAAATAAGCGGGGTGACTTTCGGGGTCATATAAGGTGGTTTGAAACCATATTACAGCTATAAAGATGATTATAAAAAGTCAAATTTTGCAAAATTGAAGGTTGTAATACAGGCTTTTTGTGGTAATTCGGAGGTTTCGGGACCTGGTGTCGAAAAGTTTCCAGATACCAGGAAACACATCCCAGGGTCATATATTGACGTTTGGAACCATATATGATCATTATATGTTGCCATAAATGTTCGTGGTAGTCTCGAGTTTATGAAATAAGTGCAAGTTATAAAAGGGTAACCAGTGAGTTTGAAGGTATACTGGATGGTTTTACCCACCCAAATGGACTCCCGGGGTGTATTGGGTTCCATGGGAAGCATCTCGACAATTTTTGTTTCCGGGTCTAAAAAAGTGAAAAATTGTCCAAAATTGAAGGCTATATTACACGATTTTGGGTCATTTTTTGACATTCTTTCAAAAACTGAACTAAATACGTAGGGTTACTCCCGGGGTCATGAAGGTGGTTTAAAACCATATTACACCTATAAAGATGTCTATAAAAAGTAAAGAAAAAAATGTCAAAACTGTAGGCTGTAATACACGCTTTTTGTGGTAATTTTGGAGGTTTCGGGACCCGTAGTCGAAATGTCTCGAGATACCAGGGGATACGTCCCTGGGTCATATAGTGACGTTTGGAACTATATATGATCATTATATGTTGCCATAAATGTCCGTGGTAGCCTTAAGTTTATGAAATCGGGGCTAGTTGTAAAAGGGTATATTGACAATTTGAAGGTATATTGGATGGTTTTACTAACCCAAATGGACTCCTGGGGTGTATTAGGTTCCATGGGAAGCATCTCGGCAATTTTTGTTCCGGGTTTAAAAAAGTGAAAACTGTCCAAAATTGAAGGCTATATAATACACGATTTTGGGTCATTTATGACATTTTTTTTAAAAAATCCACTAAATATGTGGGGTGACTGTCAGGGTCATATAAGGTGGTTTGAAACTATATCACACCTATAAAGATATCTATAAAAAGTCAAATTTTGGCAAAATTGAAGGCTGTAATACACGCTTTTTGTGGTAATTTCGGAGGTTTCGATATCTGGTGTCAAAAAGTCTCGAGATACCAGTGGATACATCCCAGGGTCATATATTGACGTTTGGAACCATATATGATCATTATATGTTACCATAAATGTCCGTTGTAGCGTCGTGTTTATGAAATCGGTGCAAGTTTTAAACGGGTAAATTGACAGTTTGAAGATATATTGGATGGTTTTACTCTACCAAATGGACTCACGGGGTGTATTAGGGTCCATGGGAAGCATCTCTGCAATTTTTATTTCGGGTCAAAAAAGTGAAAAATTGTCCAAAATTGAAGGATATAATACACGATTTCGGGTCATTTTTTGACATTCTTTTCAAAACTGAACTAAGTACGTGGGGTGACTCTCGGGGTCATATAAGGTGGTTTGAAACCATATTACACCTATAAAAATGTTTATAAAGTACCAAAAATGAGTTATATTTCTATTTTGAAATTTTGGAATATAATGAAATGTTGTATTAGTCTAAAATATATTTTTAAAATGTTAATTTATTAAAAAAAATTACTCAAATTATATTGAATATATACATAATGTGCATTAAAAACCGTGAAGATCAAAATATATATTACTATCGAAAAGAGACATATGTATTATTAATTTATTATTAACATAACTTTTTCAATTATTTTATACTCCGTATAAGATACAAATTACATTTAGTAGATCTATTTGACGCTCTATACAAATAAATACAAGTTTATCTTCTAAATAATAAAGTGACAAAATTGTAAATAAATTAATATATTTTTTTAATAGGTGTAGCTAATATATTTACATACATGTCATACTATGTAATCCATACTGACTACACTTTTTTTTTTTTTTTGTTAATTTACTTGTAATTTTGTCTTTTAATCCATTTTTTTTAGGGATTATTTAATAACTAATGGACATTTAGCAATATCGATAACGCCAATAAAGATAATGAGTATAAAAAGGTAGGATAAGGATGGGGGAAGGAAATTAAATTATGTTACCTATTGTTTGCCTTTGGTATGTTTTGGGAAGTAAATTGGGATGAGTAATAAAATTACTTAACTATTGTTACTAATCTTTTCATTTTAGTCCCAAATCTTATACTTGCCCCCTTGTCTTTTATTTATTTTTTATATTTTTTTATTACGGAAAATCGAGAAGCAAATTATTCAATGAGGCCTAATAAGCTATTATAAAAAGGATATATGAATAGATGGATTACTCCATTTTTTATTCATGGGATATAATAATACAATGCATTATTATTTCCTATCCCACTATATTTTTTTTTGGTGGACCTATCCCACTATTTATCCACAAGTACAAACAAACATAATAGGTAAGAGTTGTTTCTTGTTTTTAAAAAAAAAAGAAAAAAAAAAAAGATTAGAAAACAAAAGTACGATTTACGAAGTATGAATTAACTTATTCCGTGTTCATTTTTTTTTTCTTTTAACATCCGATCTCATCAAATTTCATCACTTTCTTTTTATTTGGTCGAAACTATACTAGAAACTCTCAATTCACTTACTCATTGTTCATCCAATTTTGTATATTTCTTTCTAAATTTAATTATTTCTTTTTAATTTGGAGATTTGATTTAATTTTGGAGAATATTCATAGTGATATTCTGAAAGAAAAAAGATGGGATCTTTGATGAGTGAAGAAAAAGTTGGAATAATCGAAGAAAAAGAATCATACGAAGCTATACTTTACATCAATGGTGTTCGTAAAGTTCTTTCTGATGGTTTAGCTCACTTGACTCTTCTTGAGTATCTCAGAGGTATGATAATACTAATTTTTATTCTCTAATTTTGTTTTTAATTTGTTATTTTAATTGTATATTTTGAATATATTAAATTGAAGATTGTATTAAATTCTGTATTTTGTAAAGTTTATGATCATGAGTTATGCTGTTGTTAGTTGTAACGGTGCTTTGTTACTGAGCAATGATGTTTGACTTTTGATGAATTTTTATGGGAAAACATAGAATTGTATGATTGTTACCTTAAAATTAAGGAATTTAGCTAAATGATAGGCCCTTACTCCCTGGTTTCAAAAATTTGTGTCGGTTTCGGGTTTTGAAGTTGAATTTTGATCAAGTTATCCTCAAATTTGAAAGGAGTAGATGATAATTGTAGAATTATGTTAACTTTAACTGTATCATGAAATGAAATCAAAGTGGTTTTGCATTAGAAGGTTTTGATTGAGGTGTGTTGGAGAAAATGATTAAGAAAAAAGAATCAACTTTACCCTTTTAGCCAAAAGAAATTTAGCTTTTCCCTTTTTCTCTAAAGAGGGACAATCCAATAAAATTATGCTTCCTTTTTTTTTTTTTTTTTTTTTTAAAAAAAAGATTTATTAATCATTTATGAGCCCAAGAATTCATCCATTTTCTTTAGTGCAACTTTTTTTTATCACATAGATTAAGACCTTCAATTGAATAAAGTAAAATATCCTGCAAGTGAGGTTTGTTGGAGAATAAATATGAGTTTATGACATGAAGGCAATATAGAGTAATTGGTTTAATGCAATTTTCTGGTTACGATTCTTGTCTTGCAATTTACTCGGTTTCATTTTGCATAGTAGGACTTTCTCTAATGTATCAAATACCAACCATTTTTTTAAGCAAGCTACCACCCCAATACCCTAGTGAAGGGATGGACATATTTTGGCACTCGATATATTGTGCAAATGAATATTATACTCTGATTACTTCATGGAAAGTTGACAATATATCCATCTACTATGTTGAGTTTCTTTCTCATCCATATGATTTTTTCCTTCAACCCCTTATCATACAATGAAGAAAACAAACATAGGGTGGGCAACTGTAAGCCTACCTAGTAATTTGTTATGCATAGTTTGATGCATTGAGAATGCAACTGTAATCAAGCTTAGAGCCTTAGATAGGGAGCAATCTGTTTTTCTTATCTCCTATGGCAGTGGAAAGGGGAGGAGAAGCAGGGAAGAGACTGTGTGAGGGAGAGGTGAATCAAGGGAAGAGAAAGAAAAAGGAGCTGGGAAAACCAAATGAAATAAGGAGGATTACCTATATCCGATGACAAAATAGGCCCAAAGGATCTCTGTTGTTCAATTTCATAGTGTCATACACTAACACCTTCAAAGTGGCTGAGGGATTTTTTAACTTCTTTATTTACCAATCTTGTGATTTGGCTTTAAGTATTATGTAGTATTATTTTTCTGTTGCTATTTGATTTGTTGTTGATTAATGATGTTGTGATCAATGCTTTTGGTGCAGATCTTGGCCTAACTGGGACAAAATTAGGCTGTGGTGAAGGAGGTTGTGGTGCTTGTACGGTTATGGTCTCCTACTTTGATCAGCTGCACAAGAAATGTGTGTGAGTCTCTGCAAAACAAAATTATCTGCTTGTTTGCTCCCAACGTAAATTAATTATAAGAAACTTAAGTGGATACTGTCCCCGTCATCTGTTTACTATGCTCACATATGTCTACAGAATAATATTAAAAATGGCAAACTAATATTATGGTGTGAAAAGCAGCTGTTATTTTTAGGGCTATGAGTGAATGTAGGGAGCATTGAATCATATAAAGCCATTCTGATAGTAGTTACGTCTGTTTGATATTTGGCATAGCTGCACTTTGTTCTAGCAGGATTATGACATCACTCCATGTGGGTCGAGCATCTTTTTTTCATAAATGTCGCATCTATAATGGTTGACAAACCAAATTAAAGAGATTGTTTCAATTTCTTATTTTTTCCTCTAACAGGCACCATGCAGTTAATGCATGTTTGGCTCCACTGTACTCTGTAGAAGGAATGCATGTAATCACAGTGGAAGGCATTGGAAATCGTAAACTTGGCTTGCATCCCGTGCAGGTTCAATTCTTTCCATTTTATATGATTTCATCTAAATAGGTGCATACTTCATACATCATTATAATTTATAAGTACCCCAGAGCTTTTCAGATGCTGAGTTGTTTTGCAAGCTCTCCATTGAACAACCTTGAGGAAAGGATACTTAAAAATGAAGGATTTAGCATATCCTTACTCACGGCTAACTTCCTATCCTATTCTATATTAGATAAAGAAGATGCGGAGTTGATTTGCCTGATAGACTATTCCCCCATCCCAAATTTAAATTTTGGTAAAGATAGACAAATGTTTCTAAAACGAAAACCAAATTTTAACCGGGTGTTGTTCTTTTTCTTATTGAGAATTTACTCTGTACATGAATATATTTCTGGTTGGGTGATTGTGAGAAATAGGCAAGGCAGGGGAAATCCAAAGTTATGCCCTCTAGCATTATTGGTCCATACTTACAAATAAACTCCGCATGGGTCTATAAAATTTTAGTGTTTGTTCTATTAACCTGATTTTTACTTATTTGAACTTGTCAAAACTTATTTGACATTATTAGAACTTAATTTAGTTGTAAATTGAACTTGGACAGCCCTTATTAACCCTTATCAAATCTTATTGGAACTTATTTATCCAAAACTTATATCATTTGAACTTTCCTGAAGAAAGTGAAAATAAGGTGAACAAACAGGCCCTTAGTGTTAATTTTTCAGCTTTTGTTTATCTAAAATTCCTTCGTTGACAGGATAGCACTTTCCTGACTAATTTTAATGAGGAAAAAGAACTGTTTTGCAACTTTTCTGTTATTTATTATATGTCATCTTTGCAGGAATCATTGGCAAGCTCACATGGCTCCCAGTGTGGATTTTGTACTCCTGGATTTGTCATGTCCATGTATGCTTTATTAAGATCCTGTCAAACTCCTCCAACTGAGCAGCAAATTGAAGAAAGTTTGGCAGGGAATTTGTGCCGTTGCACAGGTTATAGGCCAATTATTGATGCCTTCAGAGTTTTTGCTAAAACCGATGACATGATATACACTGGTGCTACCTTGGCAGATCGTCTAGGCAATGAGTTCGTATGTCCATCTACTGGTAAACCCTGCTCTTGTGGATTGAAATCTGATTGCAACTCTGATAATATGAAGGAAAGCGGGGCATGCAATAAAAGTTACAAACAACTTTCTTATAGTGATATTGATGGTAGCAAATACAATGATAGAGAGCTTATTTTTCCTCCTGAGCTATTGCTAAGGAAATCTACCTTTTTAAGCTTGAGTGGTTTTGGTGGGCTTAAGTGGTATCGACCTGTTTCACTTCAACATGTTCTAGAGTTAAAAGCCAAATATCCAGAGGCAAAGTTGGTAAATGGTAACACTGAGGTTGGAATCGAAATGAGGCTGAAGAGGTTGCAGTATAAAGTTCTTGTGTCAGTTGCACAGGTGCCTGAGTTAAACATCTTACATGTGAAAGATAACGGATTGGAGATAGGGGCTGCTGTGAAACTGTCTGAGCTTCTGAGTGTTCTTAGAAGAGTTTCTTTAGACCGTGCTGCTCATGAAGTATCATCTTGTAATGCTTTTATTGAGCAAATAAAATGGTTTGCTGGAACTCAGATAAGAAATGTTGCATCTGTTGGTGGCAATATATGCACTGCTAGTCCAATATCAGATTTGAATCCTCTTTGGATGGCTACCGGAGCAAAGTTTCACATTATCAATAGCAAGGGAAACATTAGAACAATTTTGGCAGAGAACTTTTTCTTAGGGTATCGTAAGATTGATTTGTCAAGTGATGAGATTTTACTATCAATACATTTACCATGGACAAGGCCTTTTGAGTTTGTGAAAGAGTTTAAGCAAGCTCATCGTAAAGATGATGATATTGCATTAGTAAATGCCGGGATGCGTGTTCACCTTGAGAAGAAGAACGAAGAATGGCTTGTTTCAGATGCATCAATTGTATATGGAGGGGTTGCTGCTGTTTCTTTTTTTGCGTCAAAAACAAAAGATTTTCTCATAGGAAAGAGTTGGAACAAGGAGTTGCTAGATGGGGCCTTAAAAGTCTTGGAGGAGGACGTGTTACTTAAGGAAGATGCACCAGGTGGGATGGTGGAGTTCAGAAAATCTTTGACATTAAGTTTTTTCTTCAAATATTTTTTGTGGGTATCTCGAGAATTAGATGTAAAGACAACTTTGACAGAGAGTGTACCTCCATCATATCTGTCAGCAATACAGCCATCCCATAAGCCACCTGTGATTGGGAGTCAGGACTATGAGATTGTCAAACATGGGACAGCTGTAGGATCTCCCGAGATGCATCTATCTGCAACACTTCAGGTGTGCAACAATATTTTGGGAATATCCCTTCGCAGAGATTTATTTGCTTTAAAATATTTCTATTTTGGTGTGTGGGTTTGTGTGTTGGGGCTTTTTTTTTTTTTTTTT
This sequence comes from Chenopodium quinoa, assembly GCF_001683475.1. Classification (NCBI taxonomy): domain Eukaryota; kingdom Viridiplantae; phylum Streptophyta; class Magnoliopsida; order Caryophyllales; family Amaranthaceae; genus Chenopodium; species Chenopodium quinoa. Next base: position 1,456,527 of record NW_018744311.1, on the reverse strand, counting down.
TGGGGGGGGGGGGGGAGGGGTGGTTAAGGATCAGGATTGTGGTTAATGCACTAAACCTTTTTTTTTTTTTTTTATTACAACTGGTCGTTCATTATAAAGTTATTGGCTGAAGTTGGCATCATTAATGTAATATAATTTTAAATGTGAAGTGCTTGGTAATTTTAAATGGTTATTCCTATTTATTCAATCATGTTATCAAGCTAGATTTTATACATTATACCTAGCGCTCTTACCATATTCTTCTGTCACTCTTTTTAGGTAACAGGCGAGGCAGAATATGCTGATGATATAGCAATGCCACCTAATGGTTTACATGCTGCATTGATCCTGAGTAAAAAGCCTCATGCCTGCATAGTCTCAATTGATGATTCCGGTGCAAAGTCTTTACCTGGCTTTGAAGGCATATTTTATGCCAAAGATGTCCCTGGGGATAATTTTATTGGGCCCGTGGTCGCTGATGAGGAGCTCTTTGCTTCAGAATTGGTAACTTGTGTGGGCCAGGTAAACTCCAATCTTACTGAACTTTTGAGTTCATTTTATCGGTTATTAGCTCATCCAAAAGAATTTGATACCTCTTTTGAATCTTATTTAGGCAGCTTTTGACTAGTATCTGTGAATTTACAGGTGATTGGCATAGTTGTTGCCGATACCCATGAAAATGCAAAACTAGCAGCAAGAAGCGTGCATGTGGAGTACGAAGAGCTGCCTCCTATTTTATCTATAAAAGATGCAATTAAATCTAGAAGTTTTCATCCTGGCTCAGAGAGGCAATTCAAGAAAGGTGATGTTGATCTCTGCTTTCAATCAGGTGAGTGCGACAGGATCATAGAAGGTGAAGTACAAGTAGGTGGTCAGGAACATTTCTACTTGGAATCAATGAGCAGTTTAGTGTGGACCATGGACAGTGGTAATGAGGTCCATATGATCTCATCTACTCAGGTATCTATCATACTTAAGTTGCTAGTTTCTCCTATGCCCTATGAATAAAATTTTAAATGTTTAATTTTTAAATGTCTTCTGCATGAAATTTTTCTTTATTTTTTTGTTTATTAGTTCGCATTATAATAATCCCTCTGCAGGCACCTCAGAAGCACCAGAAGTATGTCAGTCACGTACTCGGTCTTCCTATGTCAAAAGTAGTTTGCAAAACAAAGAGAATTGGTGGTGGATTTGGTGGCAAGGAGACAAGATCAGCTTTTATTGCTGCTGCAGCTTCTGTTCCATGTTATCTGTTAAATCGTCATGTAAAACTCACCTTAGACCGAGATGTAGACATGATGATAACTGGACAGCGTCACAGCTTTCTTGGAAAGTATAAGGTACAGTTTATTTTCTCTAGTTGGCTAATACAACTATTTTGTTAAGCTGTGATTGACATGCATGTTGGAGACTTTGTAAACATAAACAATCCTTAAAAAGCCTCACACATTAGATTATTATTCCACCAAACAGCATCTTCATTCCAAATGAAAAGCTCCAACAAACTTTTACGCTGTTTGTGCATAAACAAAGATAATTCTAAATTTGGTTTTTGAAATGGACTGAAAGGAGAAGAGGAGGGAATTAAATGGATTATGGTGTTTTAAAATTTCAAGATCAAAGTGGTAGTCACCAGAACCTCAGATTAGTGATCAAGAATATTTGCAACCTGTAAAAATTGCATTAATAAATTACCTCCATACTTTTCCAATGATGATTAAATTATCAAGTTTTTAGGTGCTGATTTTTGCTTCATGCCAATGAAGCAATGATTTGTGCTCATAACTTATGCATAGCAATGGTAGGACTATGGTATGGGTTATGTAGTATGTACTATTAGTCTATTACAGCCAATTTAGCAGCAGGTAATAAATGGCAGTAATGGAAATCAATTTTAAGTGTAATTTAGTTTGGAAAACAACCTACATGGGATTATAATCTCATCCCATTACCATTACCATTCATTACCACTTGGGAAGTGATATTAGGTGGGAATGGAAATTTATGAAGAAAAATAAAAAGATTTGGGGGTCATCTTGAGTTATCTTGGGAATGAACATTGACTTTCTTTCTGAATTTACATACAAATCCATTCCCATTACCACTGTTTATAACTATTACCTAATGGGCCATTAAGATAAAGGAAGTATTGGACCACAACATAATGTACTAGAAGAAACAAGATAGGCACACCACAAAATTAAGGGGAATATCCCTTTCACAAGTACGTGGAAATTTTTATTTCAAAAAAAAAATTAAAAAAAAAAGTAAGTGGAAATTTTACACTATGGGACAATATTACACTAACCATAGAGAGAAACACCATGAGAAATCTATGGGATCAGACTCTAAATTTTACAAACTTCACAATAAGGGGGGTATTATGATGTGTGTGTGTGTGTTTTATTTATTTTTATTTTATTTTATTTTATTTTATTTTTTTGCATCACAGTTAATCAACCATGTGCCATTGGTATGTGATTTAATTGATTTCAAGTGAAAAGTTGTCTTGCTTTCAGTCAAATATGGATGATTTTGAAACCCTAGCATCCTTGTCTCACTCAATTTTGTATGTGTGTAGATTGACAGTTCTTTATGAAGATAGCCTCTCTATGAATTTGTTTCACGGATCCTGATATTAAACATTTTTACTTAATTGATGTTATGTATCACTGTACAGGTAGGATTTACAAATGAGGGGAAGGTTCTTGCTCTGGACCTTGAGATTTATAACAATGCTGGAAATTCACATGATCTCTCTCTTCCTGTCCTTGAACGTGCAATGTTTCATTCGGACAATGTTTATGAGATACCTAATGTTCAGATTAATGGAAATGTTTGCTTCACTAATTTTCCAAGCAACACTGCGTTCCGTGGATTTGGTGGCCCTCAAGGGATGCTTATTGCTGAAAATTGGATCCAGAGGATAGCCATGGAGCTCAAGAAGAGCCCAGAGGAGATCAGGGTAAGACTAACTGCTGTATATGTTTTTATTGTGTGAGGCACTGAGGCTTTGCTTACAAAATATCATCAGTTTTGATGAAATCAACATTTTGTTTGTGAATATACTTGTTGAGTTCTAAATAATTCTCAAATTTGTGCTGTCTTAGGAAATAAACTTCCAAAGTGAAGGATCAATATTGCATTATGGCCAAGCTCTTGAGCATTTCACATTGCGTGAGCTGTGGAATCAACTCAAATCATCATGCAACTTTCCAAAGGCACGTGCAGAGGCCGATGAGTTTAATGTTCAAAATCGATGGATAAAACGTGGAATTGCTATGATTCCCACTAAATTTGGCATCTCATTTACAACCAAATTTATGAATCAGGTAACCTATAATGCAATAGACATTGTGAATTGCCTAACAGTTTTTATACTTGACTACTTGAGAAGCTAATACTTCCTTGGTTTTGGGATGAAACCCTGTTAGGCTTATAAGTGGTTCAACTCTCCTCCACTTAGTGGGCATGACCAGGTCCCTTTTTTTAAAAAATGTCAACACAATTTATTTTTTCGCTCCTGTCGTCTACATTAACCTTAATCAGACCCAGGCATGATGATGATTTTTCTTGTGGGAAGGGCAATATTGGGTACTTCCATGAATTTTGAGGCTTTAATCTGGTTGTATTGAATTCATACCAATGTCAATTGTATGTGGCAATGATTTATTATTCTATTTGAATTAGGTTCTGTGAAATTGGATTCGAATCTTTGGTAGAAAGATCATGCATTACATTTTTATCCTTGATGTGAGCCTGCAAAGTATCCATTCCTGTGTGCATTTTCTATCATTGTTGACTCTACATGTTATCAATTTACCATACACATGCAAGTTAAGGTGACAAGCTTCCCTCCGTTCAATAAAGATTGCCTCCTATAGACTTTTGAGGTTTGATTTACATTTGTCAATAATGTGTCAACATGCAGTGTGATTTTAGATGTACAGAGGATATTTTTTTTAAAAGATTGGCATGTCTATAAAGTGAGTAGGGACTAGGGAGAGGTGTTTCATCTCTTGTTTTTCACTGTTCTTATTTATTGATTGCAATGAATGCAGGCAGGTGCCCTTGTCCAAGTTTATACTGATGGCACTGTACTAGTTACTCATGGTGGTGTTGAGATGGGTCAAGGCTTACATACAAAAGTAGCTCAAATTGCTGCTTCTGCTTTTGACATTCCTCTTAGCTCTGTATTCATATCCGAAACTAGTACAGACAAGGTAACAAGCAGCAGAAGATTTCAAATTCGCATACATAAATATTTTACTGTAGAATCTACAGGCACTTACTTCTATTATGCTGTTTTTGTTTGCGGCCAACAGGTTCCAAATTCATCACCAACTGCAGCATCAGCAAGCTCTGATATGTATGGTGCTGCAGTTCTAGATGCTTGTGAGCAAATAAAAGCAAGGATGGAGCCTATTGCTTCAAAACAGAACTTTTTTTCATTTGCTGAGGTAGTGTGTCTAGATAATAACATACATTTTCCAAAAAAAATTCCTTTTCCTCTAGGAAATGATGACCACTTTGTTTCTTTCAGTTGGCACATGCTTGCTATTTGGAGAGAATAGACCTATCTGCTCATGGTTTCCATGCTACTCCTGATATCGGCTTTGATTGGAAAACTTGCAAGGGAAAACCTTTCAGTTATTTCACGTATGGTGCTGCTTTTGCTGAGGTTGAAATCGACACATTAACTGGAGATTTCCATACAAGAGTTGCAAACATCTTTCTTGATCTTGGACATTCTCTCAATCCGGCCATTGATGTTGGTCAGGTACTTTCCACTGCAGAAATCTCCATCTTAGCTGCTTGGGCTTAATGAATTAGATAGAAGAATGGTTGGAAAATATTGGTAGAAGTTGCATTGTTTGGTTTGGTTTTAACCTATTCAAAATTGGTCTTTGCTTAAAACCTTTATATTTTATCTTCTGTATTTACTTTGAAGAATAGTAAGTAGTGAGTCTTGTCCTCGTTTTAATAAAAAATTAAATGGGGCAAATGTCAGGAGCAATGTTGTTATATGATTGACTGCAGTTGTTTATTAGTTTTGTTTTTACCGTCCGTGTCTTCATGATACTATTGACTCTTGTCGCTTGATTGTGTAGAGCTCAGGATAGTCGCACATTAATCACAGAAAATCAATGCTGAACTTTACATTATATCCTGCATATTCATTTTTGTACAATCCATGTTTATTGCAGATTGAAGGGGCATTCGTACAGGGGCTGGGTTGGGTTGCTTTAGAGGAGCTCAAGTGGGGAGATTCAGCTCATAAGTGGATACCTCCTGGCTTCCTTTACACATGTGGACCTGGAAATTATAAAATTCCATCCCTGAATGATGTTCCCTCAAAATTCAGCGTCTCTCTTTTGAAGGTTTGTACACCTGTCGTTTTCAGTTATAGTGTTAGATGCTTCTATATACATCCCAATTTGTGAGTTATAGAATTGGATCTGTAGTAGGCTAAAAAACCATCTGGTTGATTGAGTATTCTGCCAATAAATCCTTTCCAGTTATTACATACTCTGTAGTATGGCCGTATGGGCCTCACTGCCTCTAAACTCCGGAAGGGCATGGCTGTAAGAAGGAAGCTCGAGCTTGATGCTGATGGTTAAAAATTTGTCTTTTTTATATCGTTATGAAACTTTGTCTCTAGATGAGAAGCATATACATGGCCAAAGTAAAAGTGATCCCATATGAATATTGCTAATATTCCTTGTTTGTTTAAAGTTGTATTTCTGTGTGACACTACAAATAAGAATCTGTCTCAAATATTCTATAACATGCTACTTTTGGCTGATATGCAGGGATCTCCAAATGTTAAAGCTATACATTCCTCAAAAGCTGTTGGCGAACCTCCATTTTTCCTTGCTTCTGCTATCTTATTTGCTATCAAGGATGCAATCACAGCCGCTAGAACAGAAGCAGGCTACAGTGGGTGGTTTCCTCTGGACAATCCTGCTACACCTGAGAGAATCCGCATGGCTTGTACAGATAAAATCACCTCAAGATTTGTTGATTCAAAATTCCGTCCTAAACTCAGTATCTAAGCGCTTAATAAGCTGTGTATGGTACTCAATTAGCTGCTTTTGGCATGTACACAAATCTGTTGGAAGAATATATATAAATATGTAGATTAATACATATAGTCTATGTAATCTATTAAGCTCTATTTTAATTATATACCTTATCTGACAGACCTTTAGTTAACACTGATTATTTATTTATTTATACATTCATTTATTTATTTATAGAAGCACATTGACATATAATCAGATCATGAATGATGAGTACATACAGGCAGGTAGAAAGGAGATAACCTTGCTAAAGTTTATCTTAAACAAAGGTAAACTACATTAGTCTGCATACAACTAGTAGTAACAGCAAACACAAATAAAGATATGCACAAGTCTGAAGTGTGGTTATCATCCCAAGCACTTGAAGGCAGCAGCGAAAGCAGGTCAGTTCCTTTCGCAGTCTCTTTCAAAGGCATCACGAGCACAAGGGGGAATGAAGTAGTGAAACTTGATGTCATCATCAGTCAACTGTAAACCAAACTTAGCCAAATTGTAAGCAAAAGCGTTGGCAGCTCTTTTGGCTCGAAGAATGATAACTATCCAATCTTTCTTAAGCAAATACACAATGTCTTGGATAATCATGCCCAGCTCATGATTAAGGTAATCTTCATGATATTGGATCATTGTTTTCAATTCATCAACATCAGTTTCCAGCTCAAGACGCCGGATATTAAACTTCTTAGCAGTAATCAGGCCCTCTCTTATTGTAAGAAGCTCTGCAGCTTCAGGAGAAATAGAGTGAAACTTCATAGAGAAACCTGCAAGCCAAGACCTATCATCATTTCGAATAACACCACCTCCACCAATCAGGTTAGAACCCTTCAAGCTCCAAGCAGTGTTGAGTTTCTTGTTCCCCCTATTTGGCAGGGACCATTTAACATTCTGACCTCTATCTTTGCTAGCAATCGAAACTCCATTTTCAGTCTGCAAAATTTTGTTATTGAAGTAAAGATCAGCATTGAATTTTGCAAATAAATGCATAACTCTTATCATATACTTAATTAGTTGCCTTTGGCATGTACAAAGATCTGTTGGAAGAACATATAAATAGATTAATACATATATCTATGTAATCTTTTAACCTCTTTTTTTTTATTTAGATACCATATCTGACAGAGACCCTCAATTAACACTGATTATTTATTTGTTCATTTATTTATTTAAAGAAACACATTATTGACTACATTTAGTTGTTGCTTGCCCATGGATAGCTTAACTAAATAGCTGTCTGATAGTGATACTAATCAGCAGTAGAGAATGCAACAGTCATGATCGATAATCAGAATCTGACATAATCCTGAATCTCTGATCTCAAAGTGGTATACCATTCATTAGACACAGGCCATACAGCAATGAAACATTACAGTTGAACAAAGATACAGTTAACAAGGCAAACTTTGTTACGACGAAGTATATACTTCTATCAGTTGTATTATTTATACCAAGAATTCAAGATACTGCACCTCAACTAAGCAATAACAGAGAGAATGTTAACAGGCTTATTCTACTACATACTAAAGATAGTTATCAGCTAACATAGTCTAAGTTTATACTATACCATGCATCTCTCTAACTCTTACTAAGACACTTATCAACAGCTTTTAGCTAGCCTCATTATTCTACTACATACTATAGACAGTTATCAAGTAACAAAGACGATCATAGCTCTAAAACTTGTACCAAAGGTAAGGTTTCTCTACAGGTATATATGCAACTCTTCCATATATGATCCCCAGCTAAAGTCTCCAAGTTCAACCACGATTTGATTTCGAGTAAAATAATGCAGTCATTGTACCTGCTTCTCCAATTCAGTTGCTTTACCAGAAGCAGAATCAGCAGCAATCACAGACACACTCTCTGGTGGATTTGGCAAATCTGTAAGCTCTTCAGCACAGCGTCTGGCATGCTGTTGGACTCCTGTAGGGAGTTTAGGTACGTTTATCTTGGACATGGCTTCAACGATCTTGGTTTTGTGGATCACTGTGGACAGTTCCTGATTGCTTTCGTCTTTATAACGCTTTACCAAGGCAGTAACTGTGGCGAATGCAACCCTCAGTTTACTCACGTTTCGAGACCTCAAAAAGGTGTATAGAGTAGAGAAAACTTCTTCACCCCAAATCCTTGTTGTATAAGCACCTACAATTGCTTTTGCAACCATGTCTGCTGGTTTATGAACCTCATCTGCCTGATCAAAAATGAACATCACATGCCACATTCCGCGTTGCAGGGTTGGCTGATATTCCTCTGTTACATCATAGCTCGCACTGAAACCAAAGACATCAAACTCCGATACTATCACATATTTGTGGAGAAGATTCAGCAAAAAATATAAATCTGTCTTCTTATACTTCTTGTGGCACTGCATGCTGAACATCACTAAAATCCCTGACTATTCTCCATGTGGTTTGAGCTCACGATCGAGTTTTTCAATGTTCTTCGATTGGAAAGCTTCTGTATAAGCAGTATAAATAGTATCAGCTCCAATATCCTGAAACAATTTTTCAGCACCGGTCCAACTTTCTGTAAAAAAAAAAAAAGAAAAAAAAAAAGGCAAAAATGAAGACATTTAATTTCATATTTCTTTATAAAAAATTCTTTAGAAATATACAACTATAGTTATAGTTTGCAATATGATTTAAACCTTACATTAATAGAAGCTTACACGTATAATTTTTCTTTTTGTATTATGTACGATATGATTTCTTCATAGTCAATTAATTAATTAATTGATGAAAAATAGCATCAAACCGTTAATCAATTCTCTCCATTTTCTCATGAAAACTAGAAATGTAATTAATTAATTAATCGCTAATGACGGAAAATTAGAAATGTAACTAGTACAAATATAACACAACACAAAATAAAATCGAGTAATCACGAAACCATAAAAAAATATAAAATTCACACAACATAATTTCATCAATTGAATTCGACCATGAACTTTCTGTTTGCCTCAAGAACTAACACCAGGTTATTTATTCAATTCGATCTTAGCTCTCAAGATAACATCAATTAATCGAAGCTTGCACGTACAAAATTATTTGTGTTAAATTAATTTGGATATGAATTCTTCATAGTCGATCAATATAACATCAACCATTTTCTCAAGAAAACTCATCTCAAATATAGTTTAATCTTGATAAAAATTAATAGATAATACTGCAAAATAATTCTACCGCATTAGAAATGTAGCTAGTACAAATACTGAAATACACCACAACACAAAATTTAGTCGTAAATCAAGTAATCAAGAACCATAAAATTAACACAGCATAATTTCATCAATTGAATTCGATTACGAATTTACTGTTATCCTCAAGAACTATCACTAGGTTATTCATTCAATTTAGACTAACTAGAAAAGAAATTTAGAAAATCGTTTGAAAACTTACGATCATCAACATTCATCTCCTTTTTCGGACGTTTTTCCGCGAGAAATTCATCAAGTAAATCTTCATAATCATCATAATCAAGTTATATAATCTGCTCTTCCACCATTGGAGCTTTTCCTTGAGAGATCATCTTCCTCTTTTCTTGAGAAGAATCAGTATCCTCTGTTTTCTTATCAACCGCCATTTCAGCTTTTACGTCGGAGATTATCTTCTTATCCTCCATTACAGCGTTTTCTTCAGAGGTTTCCTGTTTCTTCACTGTTTCTTGAGTAACTGTCGACTTCTCCTCCGTTTTCGCAACCTTTTCTGGTCTGTTTTCCTCCATTGCTGATCAACTGGTTTTAGAGAGAGAAGTTGAGTTGCTGGTTTTAGAGAGAGAAGTTGAGCGACTTTGATTAACTGGTTTTAGAGTGAGAAGTGAGAGGATTTGAAGGTGAGAGAGAATGAAGTAGAATATTTGATATTTATAGAGAGAGATGGAGGCATAACAAATTGTAACGAACTCTGTTTTTATTTACTCCAAATTACTTTGAAATATCTAACAACTTAGACAGAGAGAGAATGAGCGCGCGTCTTTTAAATTTTCAGGAGTTTTATTTTGTCCACGTCAGTTTGGGCTTTTGGATAATAATTATGCTCTGAGTGTGCAATTAGGGGTGAGTTTATGATGCTAGTCGACTAGTCGAGTCGTGTATGGTTATGTATGTAGTAGCTCGAGTTCACCTGTTAAAGTTTCGAGTCAAGAGTTAATCAAGTTAATTTTACCGTGGTTGACTAAGTCAATTTTGAGTAGTCATGTAGCTTATAATTTGTCACATCTAATTAAGTGTATATGTAAATCTAATCATATAACTAATATATAAAGCTAAACTTTTAGCCAGGTCACGAAAAAACGACACTTGGCATTCTAACTTTTCGCCAAGTGTCGCGCCACCTTGGGTAAATTTAAATAGATTTCATGTGATAAAAAAACCGTCAAGTGTCGCGCCGCCTTGGATAGATTTCATAAGATAAAAAAAAAATTAGGTAAGAATTCTATAGGATAGAATTTTAGAATAAGATTATTAGTTTAGAGTTATATTTTTGATAAATAAAATATCAAATAATAAATTTATAATTAGGCCACAAGACAACATCATTTAACATTTTAATTTTTCACCAAGTATCCACGTTGGATAAATATAGATTGACTTTGTAGCAAAAAGAGTTAATTTAGAATTCTATTTTCAATCAAATTGAATTATAATACGTAGTATAATTTTATCTTAAAAGTCCATAAACTACCCGGGCATCGCCGGGGCACAAGACTAGTATATATATATAAAGGGGAGTTTTTCCCCGAGTTTTTAGAGAGCCACATAGGATTTATTTTTCTTAGTGCGCCATGTAGGATTATGAGTTTAAGTTGTACCCAATTAAATAAGAGATTATTAATTTATTTTACAATTAAATAATTCAAATGCCACGTTAACAAAATTGACGAATGAAATTTTAAAGTTTAAACTAATAAAATACAAAATATTATCTTTTGAGATTAGAAATTTTATCTAATATTTTAAAGCTAATATAATAACAAAAACACATAAATATGAAAAATATTTTTTAAAAAATACTAACAAACCGTGCATCGCACGGGCTTCATCTAGTTTTATATAAATTGATCTCAAAATCTCTTGGAATTGAGAGGGGAGCTCTAACCACTTGAGCTATCCCTCACCCTCAAAGTGTATATATAATGCCTTTTCTTTTTATTTGCCTTGTGAGAAATACACATTTATTAATTACTTCATATATTATTAGTTTATTACTAAAAAAATTATATTTAAATTTAAAAAGCTTATAAACACTTCTAATCGGACTCGAGCATATAGCGTGTTTTAATTTGATGAGCATTAAAATGTTACCTCATATTTCAAAATCTACACTATTGTAGTTTTATCTCTACATCAAATATACCTTACTAACACGTCCTAAGACCCGACATCAAATCTTGTAAACTAGACACTTGAATTGGGAGTTCAATTCAAAGTTTTATGATAGTCCATAAAGTTGATTTCATTCAAAGTTCTAGGTAAATTCTCATCTTCCTCTGTTGATACATGTCAGGTAATGTACTGTAGAGCATACAAAAGTTATGACCAATAATAGGAATTATCTGACATATCATGAATCTCTCAAAGTGGTATACCATTCTTTATACTACCTCCGTTAATTATTATGTGCAACAAAGGAATATTTTATGTCTCACAAATAATACCCCTTTGTTGCATATGGTAGTATTAGGTAACACAAAGCAATGCAATAATGCACATTATACTAAAAAATTAGTTACAAATGACTATAAACTTGGAGCCAAATGATTTAAACTTACATGAATTGCAACCTTATACATGATCATAATATAGCATATTGAATTTATGGATCACTTTAAATTTGCTCAAATAATAAATTTCAAACTAATCAACCCAATTTTCAGAAAACATATATAGTCAAATAATAAGCTTTACATGCATACATACACAAGTAATGACCAATAATCGGAATTATCCAACATAAATAATCATCATGAATCTCTCAAAAGCGGTACATCATTATTCATTATATTAGGTACAGCAAAGCAATACAATGCAACCTTAAAAAAAAAAAAAAAAAAAAAAAATCAGTTAATAAAAGATGGAAACTATATACTAATAATACTACATACTTTTATACCATGAATTCAAGATTTCAAGATATTGAATACAATTCAGCAACAACAGTAAGAATGCTAAGCAGGTTTATTCTACTACAAACATTTATCAACTAACAGTCTAAAATTATACTATAGCAGACACTTCTGAGCATCAGCTAGCCTCATTATTATACTACATACTAGATATATTGATACTTATCAACTAACACAGATGATCACAGCTCCAATTCTTATATAACAAAGGTAACGTTTCGATTTATACAGGTATATATGCAACACTTCCATAGTTCCATGTATGATCCCCAGCAACAGCACGCTTCAACAACCATGATTCGATTTCAGATCAAGTAGAATAATAATATTGCAGTCATTGTACCTGCTCCTCCAATACAGGTTCTTTACCAGCAGCCTTTTTATCCTTGGGTGCTAGCTTTGGCATTTCTCCAAGCGCAGCAGAACAAACTTTTGCACGCTCTCGGTCTCCTTCAGAGTGTGTAGTTAAGTCCATGTTGCACACGGCATCAACAATTCCGGCTTTATGGATCATCGACGACAATTTTGGACTGTTTCTCTTTATGCTTAACTTTGCCAAGCCAGTAAGTACAACGAATGCAACTCTATGTAAAGTCGAGTATTGAGAACTCAGAAAGCTGCTTACAGAAGAGAGAATGTCTCCATCATCATATTTTTCTGTAAGAATCGGGTATATAACAGCCCTTGTAACGAATTTTACTGGTTCAACCTCATTTGCCAGACTAAAAATGCATATCACATACCACGTTGCGAGTTGCAGTGCTTTCACCAGATTAAAATTTTCTGGATCATACTTGATAATGAGATCAGCGAGATCACTAAACTTGGATTTTATCATGTGTTCCTTGAGAATTTTCAGCACCAAAACTAGTTTTTCCTTGGTATACCTGCCGTGGTTGTCATAAACACAGAGAATGACTAAGCTTCCTGCGAAGTTCGTCAAGCTCATGACCGAATTCATCAATGTTTCCGGACTCGAGAGCTTCTACATAAGACGCAAGAACAGTCGAAGCTCCAATTTCATAAAAAAATTTATCAATAGAGATATTAGGCCAAGTCATAAAACCGGGTTCTTCGTCTTCGTCAGCATTTTCTTCAGCAAAGAATTCATTGAATACATCATCGAGTTCATCATAATCAATCTCAATTATGTGCTCCTCCTCCATTATAGCTCCTTCTTCTGCTGAGATATTTTTATATATTAGTATTTAGTAATAACATCAAAATATGCTGATATCAAATAATAATATGCTTGTACGACTAACATACTTCAAACGAGTAGATTATAAACTAGTTACCTGAAATTAATTGAATAATAACTAATAACATCATATTATTCATGAATTTTGTCATCTCCTCAAGAACTAATTAACACTAGGTTATTGAAGTTAAAGCTTGATTGTATTAAATATTAATTAATCGGATAAGCTGGAAATGAAATTCTGAAAGCGTCAGAAAATTAAACTTACGATCAGCGTCAGTTTCTTCAATCGAACCTTTTTCAGTGAATACATGATCAATTTCATCAAAATCAATCTCAGTAGTCTGCTGCTCCGTCACTTTAGGTGGTGAGATATTATCATATTAAGATGCTTATATGTTTAATACCGTAAACTAACAAGTAATAACTATGGTCTTCATATATGCTTATATCAAATAATAATGTGATTGTACGACTAACAAGTAACAAAATATTAATAGTAACATCAAAATATGCTTATATCATATATTTATTGTCTTGATAACAAAATCGATCATAAATCTTTTCTTTTCCTTAAGAACCCTAATTTTTACTTAGAAACAAGTAACCAGAAATTAATTGAATAATAACGTCATATCATTCATGAATTTTGTTATCTCCTCAAGAACTAATTAGCACTACGTTATTTAAGTTAAAGCTTGATAGTATTATAAATTAATCGGATAACTGGAAATGAAATTCTAAAAGCGTCAGAAAATTAAACTTACGATCAGTGTCAGTTTCTTCAATCGAATGATCATTTTCATCAAAATCGATCTCAGTAGTCTGCTGCTCCGCCACTTTAGGTGGTGAGATATTCTTCTTTTCCTTTGCTACTTCTGGTGAGATTTTCGTCTTCTCCTCTGTTTCTTGAGAAGAATGATGATGATCCGCCATTATAGCTGCTTCTTCTGCTGAGATATTTTTATATATTTGTATTTAGTAATAACATCAAAATATGCTGATATCACATAATAATGTGCTTGTACGACTAACATACTTCAAACGAGTAGATTATAAACAAGTAACCTGAAATTAATTGAATAATAACGTCATATCAATCATGAATTTTGTCATCTCCTCAAGAACTAATTAACACTAGATTATTTAAGTTAAAGCTTGATATAATAAATTAATCGTATAAACTGGAAATGAAATTCTGAAAGCGTCATAAAATTAAACTTACGATCAGCGTCAGTTTCTTCGATCGAACTTTTTTCAGCGAGGAATACATGATTGATTACATCAAAATCAATCTCAGTTATCTGCTGCTCCGCCATTTTAGGTGGTGAGATATTCTTCTTCTCCTTTGCTTCTTCTGCCGATATTTCCGTCTTCTCTTCTGTTTCTTGAGAAGAATGATGATGATCCTCTGTTTTCTGATGATCCGCCATTTCTGTTTCTTGAGTCTTCTCCTCCACTTTAGCGAGTTTAGCTAGTCTATTCTCCTCCATTGTTGATTTAGAGAGAGAAATTGAGTGTATTTGAGTTGCTGATTTTAGAGAGAGAAAATAGAGAGAGAGAGAGAGAGAGAGAGAGAGAGAGAGAGAGGTTGAGGTCTTGAGGAGGAATAACAAACTCTGAGTATTTAATACGTTTTTTAATTAAGAAAAAAAAAAGAGAGAGAGAGAGTTAGCGCGCGTCTTTGAAATTGGGATTGGCTTGGGCGGCTTCTTACATACATAATTACGGGGTGTTCTACTTTAGTGGGGTGCTTAATTGATGCTCGAGTTCGTGTTAGGGTAGTTTGACTTTTCACGTTAACATTTTGAGTCGATTTTTAATTGTGTTTGATTGACTTGATTTTGAATAGCATGCACTTATTTTTGTTAGTCAAAATAATTACTTTAATTTGTACGGTACGAGTATATATTTTACAGTCATCAAATAGTAGGGTAAAATTTTTAATTTGATAAGTTTTTTTTTTAAAAAAATAATTTAAATCCTAAGTAGATTATTATTTGTGTATATTTTATCGGCATATAAAATTAAATTAGGAATGTTTCCTTATATAATATTTTTAGTTTTGTGTCCGTGCAATGCCCGGGTTGTTTATTCAATTTTAAAATATATTTTTAATCTATATGTCAAATTTTAAAACATATACAAAATTAGTTAGGAATTGATGTTTTTTTTTTGTGACGATTAGATTTAAACTTGTAGACATATAATGATCCCTGTCTGAAATGACGGGTGACCCGACTTGATTGACAGGTCTACACACAGTAATAAAATTATATTAGATTGTGAAGTATATTATTTTAATTGATTAGAATATATTATAAACAATGGATAAGGTACATTTTGAACTAATTTCTTCGCTCCAGGAAAATATAATGATACAAAAAATAAATCTATAAGATAATTTATGAGAGTTATAATCTAATTATTTTTTGAATAAAATTATAATAAATATTTGGTACTTTATCAAAAATAAAACTCTAAATTAACAATTTTATCCTAAAATTCTATCCAAATTTGATTGAAAATAAAATTATAAACTAACTTAACTTTTTTGTCCTACAAATTGAATTTCATATAACTCTATCCTACGTGGCACGACACTTGGCGAAAAGTTAGAATGCCAAGTGTCGTTACCTTGTCGCCTGGCTAAAAGTTTAGCTTTATATATTAAGTTTAGCTTTATATATTAGTTATATGATATGATTTCCTTCAAACAAACAAAAAGATATGAGTAATATTATTTTCTTTTAAGTTAATATTTTGGATGCTCAATAAGAATATATAGCCTTCAAGCTTTTGCCTTGCCTTGCCTAGCAATTTCAGATCGATTTTTTCACGCTACATTGAGGTATGCATTTTTTTTTTAATCATTGGAATATGTATAACCTAGGGTTTACTTTCACACTACCTTTAATTTAATCAAATCTTTCTTTAATTTAATTTAATCAAATCCTCTGGTTCGTTAATTTAGGGTTCTTAGACTATTGAACTATATACTAATACTATATACATTCTGATATTAAATTAAAATAAAAATTGTTTATAATTATCAATCTGTATGCAATATTTGTACCTAATTAATACGCCCTCTAGTACTAACTAGTTTTTATGTTAATTTGTACCTAATATCTCCCTCGACTACTAATGCTAACTAGTTTACTTGCGAGAATTGTGTGAATTTTACTTGTGTGGAAGCATACAAACTAGTTTAATGTATAATACTGGTTAAACGATTAAGTATCAAACAATAATCTATAATTCTGGCTCTAGTACTAACTAGTTTTTATGTTATTGATTAAGGAGGCAGTTGTATTCGTCTATTCGACTATGGATTTGATCATTAACAGAGCTTTAAATTGTGGTTCGAGGAATTTGAAGGACTATGATAATAAGACTATTATTAGCTCAAAAGACATCTTCAACCTTATTCCAAAGAGAAGGAGAAGCAAAAATAATAATAACAATGTGGATAGAATTAGTGATTTGCCTAATGATGTATTGTTGCACTTGTTATCTTTTGTGGACATGAAATCAGCAGTAAGAACTAGCCTTGTTTCCAAAAGGTGGAGATATGTTTGGACTTACTTAGCTCATCTTGATTTCGAACACCCTGATTTTTACTTGATCGACCCACACTGGGGTTGGACCCACACCTTCAGAATTCATTTTCCTCTTTATGAGTCACATACTGCTGATATTGATAAGTGGATAGCTATGGCCCTGACCAAAAATGTACGCAACTTGGAGTTGAACTTCTCAACTAGTATTGGCCTCTGTATGGAGACCAATGGTTACATACTTCGACAGGATTTTCTCTCCAATAATCGAATTACTACCCTCAAAACTATTCACTTGGAAACATTAGTAGTCGAGGGAGATGTGGTTGAACATGTTTTGTCGAATTGTCTCAATCTTGATCGTCTAACCGTCAATAATTGTATATTTTACTTGTGTGGATCGGTAGGGATTTTACCTAAAACACAAGTTGTTGTTTCCTCCTCTAAGCTGAAGCACTTAGAGTTATATGACTGCGACAACATTAAATCAATTCAGATTTCAGCTCCAAATCTTACTTGGTTTAAATTCATGGGTGTTGATACAAAAATACAATATACTAGTGTTCCGGCGCTTGTAAATGTAACCTTTGAGGGTGGATATTGGTACCACGATCGCAAATTGAACGTCTTTTCAAACTTTTCTAATCAACTTGAGCAACTCTCTCTTTCCTGGTCTCTAAAGGTTAGTCGTCCGATGCTTAACTATTTTAATTATTATGTGTCCAAATCAATTACTTGTTTATTGTATAGTATTAATGTCTTGTATATTTAACCTTCAACTGGATTTGGGTTGTTCTAATGTTGTACGCAGAAAAAATCTCTTCCAACTAAGTTTCCGAGTTTTCCTAATGTTAAGCAATTGGGGATATATGTTACGCTTTTAAAAGATGGAAAAGACGACCTTCTTGCTTTGATCCCTTTCATTGAGGCCTGCCCTGTGTTGCACACCGGTAAAATTTTTGTTTTGACCTTACAAATTTAACAAATGCTTAATTAAGATGTGATTTAATTTAATGATGGTTGGTCTATCTATCATTTGATGTTGGTTTGTAGGTTTTTCCCACTCCTGGACTATCAAGATCGCCTGGAAAGAGGGCGGCAAAGTTTGTACAAAGTGATGTTCAAATTGAAAGAATACGTGCCCATAAGCACCTTGCTGCTGTAGAGTTTGCTCGTTTTTCAGGAACTGAATCAGAGGTGAATCTAGCATCTTTTCTGGCCGAGCATGCTTCCAATCTTAAAAACTTAATTTTTAATATTCATCATTCCCAAATGGATGAAAATACACACATACATGTGGACTGTGCAAATATTATTATGACTGAAAATATCAACCTTTGGAGAAAACAAATACAACTACTTGCAAAGCAAATTCGAGAAGGTATTGATGTGGTGATTCTATAATAAATTAAATAGGATTGTTTTCTTTTGAAATTGGACGATTATATTGTTTTAGGATTGTAAATTATGATTTCGGAATTTATGTTTATTGTGTGGCTCTACTATATGATAGTATAAATAACTGCATATTTATTATTCAATCTCATGTCACTCTACATCCTGTTTCTCTATTTTAAATGTCTTCTTCCTCTTTGTTTTGTGAGCCACGTCTCTATCATTCTTCTTATGCTATTATATATATGGTGGTAATAATAAAGAAAGACGAATTCATCTGAGTGTGCACACTTGAATATGATCGAGTACCTAAGTTTGAGTAACATATACAGGTCCATTTAATAACCAAGCATATTTTGTTAATGTTGCATATATTTTGTTAATGTTGCATGCTTATTGCATATTGAAGATAGAGATCATGCTTTTATGAATTTATGAGCTTGAATATGGATGCTCAAATATGAATTCGGCTCAAAAAATGCTAGAGCTGAATTAAAATGTTGAAAATCATGAATTATTGTAAAAGCTCAAGTTTGCTTGAGTTAGATTCATAAAGTCAACGGTCAAACATAAAACTAATTACATAATTTCAAATATGGTGAGATCCAATTTTAACAACTCCAAAACCTTCTAATTTTAATTCGATTTTCACGTTCCTGATGTCATCTATAATTGACCAAATTTATTTATAAGAATTCGTCAAGATATATACTAGGATTTAAGTATTTGAAAGTGCATATTCATTGAAGGCATTCTGTTAATACGGGTCTGGATCGTATCCGCAAATCAAGAGAGAGAGATTACTTTACAAGTCCAAAGAATCCCAAAACTATATGACAATAGGAGTATGTCGTGAAACTTAAAAGGCCTATTCTTCAACACATTTAGTTATGAGCTGAGCTATAATTTGCTTTACATAAGTAAAAAGAGAAGGGGAAAAAGAATTTGTAACAGATGGACATAACACATAAGTAAATAAAAAATAATAATTAGCCAATGTCGAAAATTAGTTATAAATGACTATAAACTTCGAGCTAATAAATGAACCAAACTTATATGAATTGCAACTTTAGCTTATACATGATCATAGTATAGCATATTGAATTTATGGATCATTTTTTAATCAGCTCACATAATAAATTTCAAGCTAATGAATCCAATTTTCAGAAAAACAAAGTCAAATAACCTTTACATACATAATAAGCTAAATAAATCTACTGATCTCAGAATTGGTAGGAGCAAAGTCAAACACTGTACTTGTAATGAATAATCAAGGTACGACTTCCAGCCCTAAGGGTGTAACAGACCATTTCTACTTAAAAAAAAAAAAAAAAAAAAAAAAAAAGAAGAATTTTATGTTTTAGGCTAAGGGTCATGATCATGATGTACATTTACGTAGACCGATTCTAGCTAGATGTTGTAATTTGTCTGATTAGTTAATGTAGTTTTGACATAGTAAAAGAGCAAATAAAGATAAGGTGAAAATAATGTCATCTTCGTTAGACATGTATTCGTGTGTAACGTGAACGGACAAATAAATATAAGATGACTTAACAAACCAATCTTAAATTTGAAATTAAGGGGGTGTATGTGATCAGCTATGATATATATGTGTTTGAAGGTTGAAATCTTCAACGAAAATCCAACTAACAAATGTTACAAAGTACAAACCCTTCACCAAATCGTACGATATGTTACCTATATAAATGAGGCATATATCTTCCAAGTTAGAAGCAACATTCACAAATAGCCTGCACACAACACGTACAATAATGGCTACTTCCGGGCTTATTATTTTTGCCTGCGCCTTTACACTACTTCCATTGCTCACTAATGTAGCTGCAGGGTCATACGACAACTACAAAGATCGATCTCCATACGAGTACAAGTCTCCACCACACTATGATTATTACAAGTCCCCTGAACCATACTATCATGAGTCACCACCCTACAAGGCGTACAAGTCCCCTTCGTACTCCTACAAGTCTCCTAAACCTTACAAGTCCCACGAACCCTATAAGTCCCCTTCGTACTACTACAAGTCTCCTGAACCTTACAAGTCCCACGAACCCTACAAGTCCCCTTCGTACTCCTACAAGTCCCCTGAACCTTACAAGTCCCACGAACCCTACAAGTCCCACGAACCCTACATGTCCCCTTCGTACTCCTACAAGTCTCCTAAACCTTACAAGTCCTACGAACCCTACAAGTCTCCTCCGTATTACTATTCTCCATCCTATTATAAGTCTCCTGAACCACACTATTATCACCACTCACCCAAGCACTCCTACAAGTCCCCTTCGTACAAGCCTCCATCCTACGACTACAAGTCTCCTCCTTACTAATTAAAATTGCCCATATACTCACTTTTTCATGTACTCCTACAAGTACATACCGTGAATTTTATACTTTATTTAAAAATTATGAAAAAATAAGCTGTGTTGTTTAGTTCGTTCCTCGATTTGTTTACTCATTTACTAATGCTTGGATGTTAAGATTATATGTAATAAATGTCCTCAATTGTTGTACCGTGTACTTGTTTGTATAAGAAATAATGAAATTATTCGAGTTTGTGTATATTTTATATTTCTGGATTGATGATCTTGTGCTACTACGAGTAGTTTCCAAATGTTTTCATACGTCTTTTGCTATTGCATGCTTCAGATTCAAACTAGTAGTTTTATGAAGGAAAAAAAGTGTACACACTTTACAACTTACATGGTAATAGTACAGTAATAATATAGTCGTAAATAAGCTAGATTGATTAAGGTGATCATAACTTGGTTATATTAGGGATTGTAGTGTTTTGCTATTAACCAACTACGGTCTGTACTTAGTTATAGATCCCGCGTTCTAGTGGTGAAAATCTTACATTTTTACATTAGAATTCCCCTTATGAGGTGGGCTTCCTATTTCCTAATGTTTATTTCTTCTTACCTTCTCAAAAAAAAAAAAAAAATGGTATATACTCTGTAGGCCATGTATTTGGGCTTACTACTATAACCGGTTCATAAAAATGAAGTTGGATCAAATGTGCACCAAGCCCATTAAAATCATGGTGGACCATAGGGATCAAAGTGGTTGTACCGAGTCCATAAAATAATACCAAAAATATTTAAAAACCATATTATATACGAAGTATTTTATTTGCATGATTTGTTAATTGTATCTGTAATTAACAGACGTTCACATGATGTTTATCTTTCATGGTTGATGTAAATCCGTAATTAAATTAATGATAATAGCATTAATAAGTCAGGATGGCCGAGTGGTCTAAGGCGCCAGACTCAAGTTCTGGTCCTCTTACGAGGGCGTGGGTTCGAACCCCACTTCTGACATTTTTTTATTAGAATGATTTTAGTATATAGTACAATTGTATTGGTTTCAAATTAATTGGAGAGATTTTCTAATACTCATACAATATTCAATCAGATTAGGCCCTAAATCAAAAGCGTACATTTCTCATCAACCGACAAAGTGAAGATAGATAAACTTTACACATGTATAAAAAGTATATAACTATAGTAATTGAGTCGAATTTTTAAAAATAGAAGTGTGGATGGCATAATCGATACATTTATGTATATCTTTCGATATAAGTATGTATTGGATTCCTAGTCACACAACAAAATAGAACTCACAAACGTCAAAGCAAATATGCAGTTCATTATGGATAAAATTTATCGGTGGAACCACACACATTAATATGTACAATGTACTCCATTATCATTATTACCTAAAACCGAATTTTTGAGGAATTTAATTAAGTTTGCCAAGACAAGTATACCTACAAAAAATAATTCATAGGAACATAGTTCGGTCATGTTTGGATTTGACTGAATGTTTTTATAATAATTGAATTTTTTTTCCCAAATTAATTGTCATGCAGGCATTTTATTGTTACTGCAAGAAAATACACAATTTTTTCAATGAAATTAACTATCAAATTAAATTACTGATAATATAAATAATTACGAATTAGATTTGTTAGATCCATAAATAATAGATATCTAGAATTCTAGATCATATATATTGAATTAAATGATCAACTATGTTTGGACGTAGATGTGTTTAAAGTTATTTTGAACTATTTGTCGATTTTTTAATTCGGTTATATTATTATTATTGGTATTAAGCCCAAAAAAAAAAAATTGAAAATTTGTAGCTACACGTACATATAGTA
The DNA here is from genome assembly GCF_001683475.1 of Chenopodium quinoa. Classification (NCBI taxonomy): domain Eukaryota; kingdom Viridiplantae; phylum Streptophyta; class Magnoliopsida; order Caryophyllales; family Amaranthaceae; genus Chenopodium; species Chenopodium quinoa. The sequence continues at coordinate 1,434,009 of NW_018744311.1, read as the reverse complement.
CAGTTCTTTGATGAAGTTTAACGCTCAAACTTGCATTGTTATATTTTGACTTTTGAAAATTAATTTTTCTAACTTTTTATCAATTTAATTTTAAAAAAATATTTAGTTTTAATTATTAATAAAATTAAAAATAAATAAATAAATTTCTCACGAAATAATATAAATGATTTATATTATTCACATTTAAATATAATTTAAAATCCAATAATCTTAACCGTTCATTTTAAAATTATGCATTTTTCATCAAATGACAACCATAAAATCATCCTTTACTAAGTAGACTTTATTTATCCAAAATTATTTGTTACATTAATTAGTAGCAAAACATCAGATTAAATTACCCCTAATATGTATCAATATGACTTTTAATTTTGGACGTTACGAAGGATGACATTATATTAGGTAACTGAGATAGACCTTGACCTTCCACAATCCAACATCGATCATGCAATGCCAAGAATAACACGTATTTTTGAATTAATGGTTAGTTGTACGTACGAAGTGACTTTTCATGAAACAATAAACTTGGACAAAAAGTTACTACTAGCTAGTTCAAAAAAGTCTTAAATTGATTATTCTTTGGCTAAACCTATATGTTAAGACTTATCTACAAATGAACAAATGATTGGAGTTATAACTGGAATTATGTGGGAAAATATGTTATTTAGGATTGCAATAAACTAATAAGAACCACACCTACAGCTGTCAATTCGAGAAAACGGGTCGGTTTGGGTCGGGTCAACTCGGGTATGGTCAATTCGGATTAATTTCATAACCTATGCGGGTCGGGTTTGGGTTGGGTCATGCTTGAGTCGGGTCACGTCGGGTCATACTTCTTATCGGGTTTAGGTCGGGTTAATAAAAGGCCGGGTTACATTTGGGTCGGGTGAACAATAGGTCGGGTTTAATTCGGGTTTTCACGTGTTAAAACGAGATAGGGTAATTCTCGGGTTCGGTTCAAGTCAATAATTTGCAAGTTAGAATCAGGTCGAGTCATTCTCGGGTTTGAGTCGGGTTCAGTTCAAGTCAATAATTTGCAGGTTATAATCAGGTCGGGTCATTTTCAAGTCGCGTCATTCTCAGGTTCAAGTCGGGTTTAGTTCAAGTCAATAATTTGTGGGTTATAATCAGGTTGGGTCATTTCCAATTCAGATCATTCTCGGATTCAAGTCGGGTTATGTTCAAGTCAATAATTTGCAGGTTACAATCAGGTCGGGTCATTTCCAAGACAGGTAATATTCGGGTTCAACTAACTATAAATAGATAATTATCATTTTTATCGAGCTAATTATTTCCTTTGACTATAATATACGAAGTATATGGCAACATAATAGGGAACTATAGTTTATAATTTAGTTAAATAACTATCTCCTTTGACCATACAACAAATATATACTACTCCCTCTATCCCGATTGGTAGTCACTTTTGCTAAAAAAAAAATCATGGGAATTAAGGAGAAATAAAGAAAGTACATTGAAAAAGTAAATTTACATTGGGTATGCAAAAAAATAGAGAGAGGAAGTAATTAAAGTGCATGAGAAAATAAAATTTACATGGGAAAGTTAAATTTGTACAAATATTTTAGCAAATAATGTTAGAGAATTTTGGTAAAAAAAATAATATTAATGGTACTTGAAAAAAGCAAATATGTAATCCCCCGTATTTTTAAATATTTTATAAATGAAAATTTATTTTATTTATAATATTTATTTGTGATTTTTCATAATTTAATTTCAAAAGTTTCAAATTATTAATCTGGTTCGAAAATTATTTGAACAAATTATTTTATATATGCATCTTTATTCTACAATTTATGTCCAATCACACAAGCCTAACCCATTTGTTTACTTAATCGACCCATTATTTTTATGAGGCCCAATATTTCTTTTTACCCTACAATAATTCTCTCCTATAAATACCCCATGAATCTCCAAAAATTTCCCACACAAAAAGGTTAGTCTTATTTTCATCCTCCTTTGTTTCATTATTTTGCTTATTGTTAATTTAATTGTTTTGGGTTTTGATTTTAGTATAAAGATTATATTTTTAGTATCAAATTATATTGTAATGGTATAAAGATTATAAATTTCAGATTATATTTATGTTATAAATTTCATATTTTATGAATTATAAACCTAGGGTTTCAATTTATTGAAAATCATGATTTTAGGGTTTTTATGAACAATTGATTTAGGGATTTTATAGTAATGATGCTTTGAAATTTTGGTGATTATAACTACTGATTAGTTTAACTTAATTCCAGATTATTTTGAACACGTAGATTCGTGTTTTAGTTTTTAGATTTTCGTTCGTTAATATTAATCCCGTTTTAATCCCGATCAGATTATGAACTCATCCAATTTTGATAAAAAAGTAGTGTTTTACATGTGGCCTCTAAATATGATTTTCGGGCAGTTTTTGATTTTAACGAAATTTTTTTATACTTAAAATATTATCCTTGAGTTTGATTAATAAAATTAATTATGTTTAAAGTTAATTAAGTATAAATACATGTTTTTATTGAAGTTTTAAGTGTTGAAAATAGTTTCTAAGTACTACTTTTGATGTTTTATAAAGAGGGTTTAATCACCCATTAAAAAGGGAGATTTTTAGGGGTTTTTATATAATTTTCAGATTTTTATTAGACTTTGAACTTGCTGTAATTTCATGTATAAGAGTGTATTTTAAGGTTTTTATGAAGAAAATTTAAAGAACTATATATAAGCCTTTAATTTTAACTAAAGGGAAGGTTTTAAAGTGTTGTTTGATTTGGATTTTGAAGGTTTTAAAGTAAGTTAGTATTGCTGTAAATTTGATTGATTGGGTATTGATTGAGATGTTATTATTTGGCTTAGGAGAGGAGTTTATTGAAGGTGATTTCTAGTTAGTAAAGTGGCATACCAATTCGTTTGCTCAAGGTACGTACAAGATACGAAACCTTGCTTGTAGGTGCATGTTTAAGGACGGATCGAGAACTTAGTATCATGTATAGGATTGACTGGGTTAAATTATCTGGTTATACATTGTGAATTTCAAATGATGTGCACTATTTTATAATGCAAGTATTATTTGTGCTTTAATTATGCAAGGAGCACTTAAAGGCAAAGGTATGTGATTGGTGTAAAGATCAAATTATTACTCGTTCATGATTATGTAAACAGGATGAGTAAAGGAGAAATTCAAGTCTTGTAAGACGAGGTTAAGGTTTTGGGGTGCCTTATGCACTCAAGGTGTTTATACACCGAGGTAGTAATGGAATAATTAATAAATGTTGTTTGTCACTAATAAATCAAGAATCTAAATTGAGAATTTGCCATGTTTGATTGAATTGCTTTTGGAATGTTTGTATTGATATGTATATGAGTCATCACCAAGTCTAAACCTGTAAATCACGTAAAGTGCAAGATGGATGAGCAATAAAACTCTGGAATGGTGCACATCTGGAGTAATGACAATCAGGGGTTGGGGTACATGGGGTATTAACCATATTGGGGTGTTACAAAATATGACTAACATTTTGAGTCACCAAAAATGGCAAAAGTGACTATCAATCGGGGACGGAGGGTATTAGGGACCATGGTAAACATTTCGGCACTTTTTACCATGAATTTTTCACTTTTTTTGAGGTACTCTTTACCATGAATTTACTATTGACTTAGGGCCTCAAGACTTTTCGCCATCGGGCCACATAACCTCCAAAATTCCTCAAAGAGCGTTGATAATAATCTTCAATTTTGGAATTTTTTGACATTTTTTCATCCAGAAATAAAAATTGCCGAGATGTTTAGCATGGTCCCAAATACCCTCCGATGGTCCAATTAAGTGGGTGTAATGACAGGGTAAAGTTGTATCCCCTAATCAAAAGTAATACCTAATTCCTCTAACTAAAGTAGATAGGGAAGTAGGGTTGATCTCCACAGGGAAACAAGTCTTTCTATTCCTAATTAACTAAAATAATCTAGATTATGAGGTAACCAATATAAATATTTGAATGTGAAACTAAACTACGAGGATTAAGAATAAGGAGAAAATAAAATATAAAAGGATCTAGGGCATAGGTTCACCAATATATAATATTTCAGGGTAGAATATAATAATCATTCATCAATGCATATATTAATCAGATTATAAAGGGCTTTCGCTACGTATTATAATCACACAATTAATTTATCGGTAATAAATCTCATCTTTCGAATCTCGACCTAACCATTTATAAATTAACCTGCCTATGGAAACTAGACCTAAACATCAATTCTCATCTGTCGAATCTCGAATCAATATTGTTAAACTCATGCATAAAGGATCTGCGCAAATCTAGTCACAGAGCATTAAATCAATCAATAGGAAATTAATCTAGCATTGATAATCAACAATAATAAATAACCCCTTCATATTATTTATGGATCCCCATAAACCCTAGAAATAAAACTACTCACACATATTAAAAATTAAACTAATCAAAGCAATAAAATAAATCATGATGAAAGGAATAAAATAAACAACTAGGATTAAGGGAAGAGAAATCGTTACCAAAATAAATCTGGAATTAAGAGTAGATAAAGAACAAAGGTTTTTAGAGAAAGAAATCTAAGAGAACAATTAAGAGAGTAAAGAAAGAGTAAAAAGGAAGAAGAAGAGATCCTAAAATCGTATTATGGAGGAGTATTTATACTCCGTACGAAAATCCTAAACTAAAACAAATTAAAACGTCGTTAATCGTCTCCTAAGAAATACACGCGCCCAATCGGGCGAGGCACCGCCCAATCGGGCGCGCCTTTTTGCTCATAATAATAATCTCGCGCCCGGCCGGGCGCGTCACCGGGCGCCAGCCTAAGCTTCTCTCGCCCGGCCGGGCGCACCTCCGGGCGCCAGCCTATTTGGCCGGGCGGCTCATTTGGGCCACTATTTGGACTACGATTGGGCTCCAATTCTTCGGGCCAATCTGGGTTTCCTCTTCCGGTCTTGAATACTCGGTCCAAATGCCCGGTATCACCTATACCGAGCCCTTAATCACCGGTTCGATGGCTCTAACCGGCCCTGGGCTATAGAATCTGGTCGTGCTTCTCCAATGTTCGTGATTGCTCCAAAATACTCCGGAAGCATAAATCCACTACTAGAAAACAAACAAATTATGACGGACTTGTTCCGACGGACCCGAATTTCCGTCGCAAAAAGTGAAATTTCTGACGGATTTCTGACGAATATAAATTCCGTCAAAAAATTTCCGACGAATTCAATATTTTCGTCGTAAATCCGTCGGAAATTGTAAATTCCGACGGAATTTTTCGTCGAAATTTACAATTTTTGACGGAATTATAGTCCGTCGGAATTTACAATTTCCGACGGAATTTTCCGTCGAAAAATAATTAAAAAAATTATACTTAAATTCCCAAACCCTAAAGCAGCCCCTTCCCCCTTTGTTATTTCCGCCTCTCTTTCTCTCTCTAAAGTTTCTGCTCTCTCCTTCTCTCTCTCCCCTCCTTCGTTCCCCCTTTCTCAGTCCTCTGTTCTCCTTCTTCTCCTTCCCTCTTCTCCTTCGTTCTCCTCTCTTCTCTTCTCCTTCTCTTTCCTTTCTTCTTCTCTTCACCGCCCTTTCTCTCTCCTTCGTTTCTTTTCTCTTCACCTACATCAAACAACGATACAGCACCGACCGACAACAACAACCGCAACAACACACCACCACCAACATCAATCACAACAGATTCGCAACACCAACAACCGGGCTGCATCAATATCAAACCCAACAACCACCGTCTTTTTTGGTAGATCTTATTTAATTTAGGATAGATTCGTAGATCTAGTTAATATTATATGTTATTGTAATGATAAATTGTAAATTTAAATAGATAATTGTATATTTATATATTTGATTTAATTTTTGTTGATTAAACATCGTTTTATTTTATGAAATTTTGTTTAAATATGTAGATCTACTGGTTTTGTGTGTTATTTCTTGCTTTAGTCGTGTAAATTTTTTTTTTGGGTTAATTTACGATTTTTGGGGGTAATTTATGGTTTTTGGGGCTAATTTTTTGTTGTGGTGGTGTCGGTGGTGGTGTATGGTGGTGGGATAGGGTCGGTGGTGGTGTGTGGTGGTGTGTGGTTGTGGTTGGGTCCGGATGGGGGGAAGACTGGTGGTGTGGGGTGGTGGTGTGTGGTTGTGGTTGGGTCTGGATGGGGGGAAGACTGGTGGTGTGTGGTCGTGGTTGGGTCTGGATGGGGGGGACTGGTGGTGTGGGGTGGTGGGTGGCTGTTTTTTTTTTGTTTTTTTAAAACATTTTTACGACGGAATTTCCGTCGAAAAATTCCGGCGGATTATATTCCGTCGGAATTTTCCGACGGATTTTCTCTGGCCTGAAAATCCCTGCCGACAGATGAAATTCCGTCGAAATTTCCGTCGGAATAGTGTTTCCGACGGAAATTCTGTCAGAAAAGCTGATTTTCCTACAATATGTATTTCGACGACCCGTTACGACGGAAATTCCGTCGGAAACCCCATTTCCGACGGAATTTAGGGTGTTTCCGACGGAAAAAGTCCATCGTTATTTGCATGTTTTCTAGTAGTGATCCCTGCAAAAGTCAACCAAATCTACGAAAACACTAGAAAACACCAATTAGTAATAAAAGTGGCTCTAAAGAGCCAAAAACACTACTAATTATGACCAAGGGATGGGGGTAAAATACTATATAAAATAGACACATCATGTAACCATCTAATTTAACTTAAAACGTTCAATTTACCCGTTCACAACTTGTACCGATTTCGTGAAGTCAAACCTACCACGGACATTTACGACAACATTTAATGGTCATATATGGTTCCAAACGGCATTATATGACCCTAATATATATATATATATATATATATATATATATATATATATATATATATATATATATATATATATATATATATATATATATATCCTAGGGCCTCAAGACTTTTCGCCACCGAGCCCTGTAACATCTGAAATTACTCTAAAAGCATGGATAACAGCCTTCAATATTGGAATATTTAGAACATTTTTCGCCTGGAAAAAAAATTGCCGAGGTGTTTACCATGATCCCTAATACCCCTCGGGAGTCCAATTAGGTGGGTGAAACTATCCAGTTTGTCTTAAAACGGTCAATTTACCCGTTCACAACATGCACTGATTTCGTGAACTCAAGCCTACCACAGACATTTATGACAACATATATTGGTCATATATGGTTCCAAACGGCATTATATGACCCTGAGATGTATCCCCTAGGGCTTCAAGTCATTCCGCCACCGGGCCCCGTAACCTCCGAAATTCCTCAAAAAGTGTGGATAATAGCCTTCAATTTTGGAATTTTTTGACCTTTTTCCTCCGGAAATAAAAATGGCTGAGAAGATTACCATGGTCCCTAATATCCTCTGGGAGTAAAATTAGGTTGGTGGAACCATCCAATTTGCCTTAAAACGGTCAATTTACCCGTTTAAAACTTTTACCGATTTCGTGAACTCCAGCCTACCACGGAAATTTATAACAACATATAATGGTCATATATGGTTCTAAACTGCATTATATGACCCTGAGATGTATCCCCTAGTGCCTTAAGACTTTTCTCCACCGGACCCCAAAACTCCCGAAATTCCTCAAAAAGCGTGGATAAAAGCCTTCAATTTTTGAATTTTTTAACCATTTTTCGCCCACAAATAAAAATCGACGAGATGTTTAGTATGGTCCCAAATACCCCCTAAAGTCCAATTATGTGGGAGGAATCATCCAATTTGCCTTAAAACGATCAATTTACCAGTTCACAACATGCACCGATTTCGTGAACACAAACCTACCATGGACATGTTCGACAACATTTAATGGTCATGTATGGTTCCAAGCGGAATTATATGACCCTGAGATGTATCCCCTAGGGCTTCAAGTCTTTTCGTCACCAAGCCCCGTAACCTCCGAAATTCCTTAAAAAGCGTGGATAAATAGCCTTCAATTTTGGATTATTTTGACCTTTTTTGGTCCGGAAATAAAAATGGTTGAGAAGTTTACCAAATTACCTAATATACTCCGGGAGTGCAATTAGGTTGGTGGAACCATCCAATTTGCCTTAAAATGGTCAATTTACCCGTTCAAACCTTTTACCGATTTCGTGAACTCAAGCCTACCACGGACATTTATAACAACATATAATGGTCATATATGGTTCTAAATTGCATTATCTGACCCTAAGATGTATCCCCTAGGATCTCAACACTTTTCGCCACCGGCCCCAATAACCTCAAAAATTCCTCAAAAAGCGTGGATAATAGCCTTAAATTTTGGAATTTTTTGACTTTTTTCGCCTGAAAATAAAAATTGTCGAGATGTTTACTATAGTCCCTGTTATCCTTCGGGAGTCCAATTGAGTGGGTGGAACCATCCAATTTTCCTTAAAACGATCAATTTACCAATCCGCAACTTGCACCGATTTTGTGAACTCAAGCCTACCACAAACATTTATGACATCATTTAATGGCCATATATGGTTCCAAACGGAATTATATCACCCTAAGATGTATCCCATAGGGTCTCACACTTTTCGCCACCGGGCCCCGTAACCTCAAAAATTCCTCAAAAAGCGTGGATAATAGCCTTCAATTTTGGAATTTTTTGACCTTTTTTTGCTCGGAAATAAAAATTGCCGAGATGTTTACCATGGTCCCTAATACCCTCCGGGAGTCCAATTAGGTGGGTGGAACCATCCAATTTGCCTTAAAATGGTCAATTTACCAATTCGCAACTGATAACTTGTTATTTGGCATGATTTTAGGGTACTTTTGAACCTTGTTTTCGTTATTAATCGACATCAAAGTTCATTTTTTATCCTATTTTTATGCAAATTTTGTACCATGCATGCTTCACCGGTTGTTTGTGTTTTTGATGTAATGTAGCTATTTTTAGCACTATGGAAATGATCAAGCATGAGTGAGAAAGGATAAGGGCAAGCTTGGTTGATAGAGCCATGGAGGAAGAAGGAGGAATGCCTTAAAGGGAAATGAAAAGCTTTTGGAGAACCTTGAAAGGTCGTTTGCGTAAGCGTCAACTTCAACCAACCATAACTTTTGATCTTATCAACTTTTTGAAGCGATTCAAATTGGAGATTAAAGTTCGTCTCAAGAGCTTTCCAACGACTGGTCACAAGTCCATTTCCGACAAGAAACGTAGAAGTTACAGCTTCCCAAAGTTAAGCAGTCTAGGCAGGGCATCCTGCACGGACGTGCAAGATGATAGCACGTCCGTGCAAGTCTGCACGTCCGTGCCAAAAGCTGCACGTCCGTGCAGACCTTGGCAGAAGCTTCTGCCTCCATTTTGGCCCTCCTGCACGTCCGTGCCAAACTTAGCACGGCCGTGCTTAGCCTTGCACGTCCGTGCCAAATCTGGCACGTCCGTGCAGACCTGCAGTCGAACTCCTTCCTTGTTTTCTCCGTCCTTTTTATTTGGGGGTCATATAAATACCCCTTTAGAGCTCATTTGTACGGGGAGGCAGTTTTTCAGAGCTTTTCTCTTAGTTTGTAGTCTTAGAACATTAAATTCTCAAATCATTAGTTAGTTCTCAATTATTAGCTTGGAATTATTCAAATTCAATCATTGTAGAAGACAAAATCCACCATTGTTGCTCACCTTGAAGCTTCATAGTAACCATTTCTTACTCATCTTTTCTACTTCTCTTTACTTTGTTGTTAATTATTTGCTAGTTCTTGCATGTTTTGGATTGTTAATTAGCTTAATCCTTAGTTTGAATTTGTTCATGAATTGCTTGAAATCTTTAATTGCTTTAACCCCCATGGATTGTGAGTAGTCTAAATTCTAGGGTTTGGGCAAAACCCTCAATGTAGTCACTAATTACTTGTTGCATGTGCTAATTTGGTTGTTGTGGGATGTTAATTAGTTGAGCTTAAGTGGTTTAATTGCTTAGTTCTTGTATATGGCCATTGCTAGAACTATTTATCCAAGCTTTCTCAACGAAGGATCGAGAGATGAACTTGAGTTAGCTCCCTTATGCTTGATTGACCCGAAATGTCATGAGAATAGGGATTACCGGTCAAGGGAATGTTTATGTCATCGTGATTATGCTTTAACACTTGTTTTATTCTATGTAACCACGAGAGTAGGTCGTATTCATGATTCAAGTAATCCCTCTAGCTTGAGAGAGTAGTTGGGTGCTTTAGATGACTTCCCCTAATTTATCCCATTAATTTACCTTGATTGTTGCATGCTAATTGTGATTTGTGATGAAGTTGAGTGGTATAACCCAAGCCCTAGATTCCTCTTAATATTGTTAACCTCCTCTTAGCTTAGTTGAATTGTGTTAGAAGAAGTTACTAAAAAACCAACCCAATTTAGAATTCGTTTAGCTTATTTAAACGGTAGTACTCGGTGGTTGATTCAACGCCTCTCTTGGGTTCGACCCTTTCTTACCCTTACTATTGTCAGTGAGACCAAGATAGGAATTATTATCTTTGGTAGGCTCGACGACGGCCTATCAAGTTTTGGCGCCGTTGCCGGGGAGGCAAAGTCACATTGAATGTATTATTGTTGAATGAGACTAGATGTGTGTATATGTATAGTAGTTTTCTTACCTTAATTTTTGTTTATGTGTGTTTAAATTGCGATAGTCATTGCTAACGTTTTTCTTAGCTTTGTTTGACTTTGCATGACACGAAAGAGTAAGCAATCACCGCTTATTCCCGTTGATCCAGAGCTAAATAGGACTTTGAGAAACGTGAGGAGACTCTTGCAAGGCACACCCGAGTTTTCCATTGTATATTCGGATTCCGATCCGGAAGAGGTTTTTGGAACTAACGAAGAAGATAACATGGGAGAGAATCCTCCTCAACCATTGTTAAGAGACTATGACCACCCCAACGCATTCCAACTTCGAAGTGGCATACGTCTTCCCACCACAAATGCAAACAACTTTGAACTTTCACCTCAACTCATCCGTATGATTCAAAGCGATCAATTCGGAGGTAGTCCTCATGAGTGTCCTTTTGCTCATTTGGACAACTTTCTTGAGTTGTGTACAACTATCAAGCAAAACAACATTTCGGAAGAGTTCATCCGTATGCACATGTTTCAATTCTCCCTCCGTGATAAAGCAAAACATTGGTTGAGAACGGTTGAAGAGGGATCATTGAGTACATGGGACGAAGTCACTAGAGCCTTCCTTGGAAAGTATTGTCCTCCGGAAAAGACCGCCGAACTAAGAAGAAAGATCACCAATTTCAATCAAGACATTGATGAAACATTGAGTGAAGCTTGGGAGCGTTTCAAAGATTACACAAGGAAATGCCCCCACCATGGTTTTACATCATGGATCATTGTACAAAGCTTCTATGACGGTCTTACTCCTATTTCAAGGGCCAACCTTGATTCCGGGGCCGGTGGTAGCCTCAAAAAGCTATCGGTGGACGATGCATACAAGATGATTGAAGAAGTGGCCAAGCATTATGCATATGGAGGTGATAGAAGGCAACCTCAAACAAAGAAGGGCGGAATTCATGATCTTAGTGCAATAGATCTTATTGCATCAAAGTTTGATATGCTAGCTCACAAGCTAGATCAAGCCACCCTCACACCCTCAAGCTCTTCCTCGCAAGTCATGTCTTGTGAGACTTGTGGAGGAAATGATCACTTGTCCTCTTATTGCAACTCAACGAATCAAGAGCAAGCGGCGGCAATTGGGCAAAGGAATGAACAATACTCCCAATCCCACAATCAAAGTTGGAAGCCCCAACATAACACGGGATGGAAGCAATACAACCAAGGCCCCCCACAAAATAACTACAACCAAAATCAAACCCAACCTCAAAACCACTACAACCAACCTCAATCACAAAACCAACAAGCTCCATACCGCCATCCCAACCAAAGGGATCAAAACCACCAAAGATCACAATATAACCAACCCGCTCCTCCTCCTCCACCTCCTCAAAAGACTAGCCTTGAGTCCGTTCTTGAAACTTTCATGACTCAACAAATAAGGAACAATGCGGAGATGAATGCAAACATCCAACAACTCCAAGCACATAATAAGATAATGGAGGGCCAATTGGCTCAAATTGCACAACAAGTTGGAAGTTCATCCTCCAATCCTAGTGGTCACTTTCCAAGCACAACGGTAATGAATCCAAAAGAGCAAGCGAAATCAATCACCTTGATTATGGAAGGGGGGTATGAAACTCCAATTATGAGAGAAAATTTTGCCAAAAAGGGAGATGAGGGAGATAGTTGGGTAGATGAAAGTGAGTTTGAAAATGAAGTGAGTGAGGAGGCGAGAGGAAGGTCAAAAATGAGTGATGAGGGTGCCTCAAAGAGAGATGAGGGAGAAGTGAAGAGTCAAGCTCCATTGAGAGCATATGAGCCTCATATTCCATTCCCTCATAGAATGATAGAGAAGATGCTAAATGAGAAACTTTCTAAGTTCCTTGATGAAATGGAAGGACTTCAATCAAACATTCCACTTCTCCATGCTTTGTCTCAAATGCCTACATACGCAAAGTTTTTGAAAAATATTCTTTCTAACAAGAGTAGGCTTGAGGAGAGTGATTCTATCTCTCTTCCAACGGAGATAAGTGCTATTCCTCAAAATGAGCTTCCCGAGAAGTTTGGTGACCCCGGTAGTTTTGCTATACCGGTTAAGGTTGGAGATCTTGAATCAACAAATGCTTTGTGTGATCTTGGGGCTAGTGTTAGCCTTATGCCTCTCTCTATGGCAAAAAGATTAAATCTTGGGGAGATTAGCCCCACCAAAATGTCAATCCAACTAGCCGACCGCTCGGTTAAAGTCCCATTGGGAGTCTTGAAGGACATCCCAATTCAAGTGGGGAAGGTTCTTGTGCCTTGTGATTTTGTAATCATGGAGATGGATGAGGATTTTAAAATTCCTATCATATTGGGTAGGCCCTTTTTGAAAACCGCGGGTGTTAATATTGACATGAAACAAGGGCGACTTACCTTACATGTTGGGCATGAAAGAATCTCTTTCTCATTTCCGGAAACGTTGAATGACCCCATGGTTAAACAAGTTCATCGGGTTGATGTTTTGGTTAAAATTTTGAAAGAAGACATGGAGGAGTCACAAGATGAATCGACTCATGCTCCGGAGGTGAAAAAGCAAGAGAGGGCCAAGAAGAAAAAGAAAAACAAGATCAAGTTGATAGACAAGATGTTTGGTTGCATTTCTAGTGATGATAGCAATGTGATTATTTTGCCTAAGGAAAATGGCAAGTGTGTGGGAACAATGAGATGGGTCAAAAAGGTGTGCCTTGACCCTCCCTAATTTTGGATAGCGCAATTTCGTCAAGCTAGTGACGTTAAAGAAGCGCTTCCGGGAGGCAACCCGAATATTTTTGTAGTGGATTAACTTAAAAAAAAAAACAAAAAAAAAAAAAAAAAAAAAAAAAAAACAAAAGAAGAAAAAAAAAACAGCACAAAGTGCATGTCTTCCAACAACAACCAACAGGAACAAAGGTACCAAGGAGGTTCAAGCGTCGAAGAAGACCCGATCCTTGAGTTAGTCTTCTTTCTCCTTTTTTTTTATGAGCTTTTATTGCTTATCATTGAGGACAATGTTTATGATAACTTGGGGGGAGTCATTTGCATGCCTTCTTGCCATGTTGGTTTGTTTGGTTGCGTTTGTTTTGGTTGTTTCATTTCCCTAATATCCAAGACCCTTAATCCAATTTAGCTTCCTTGAAATCCAAATCTCTTGTCATGTGAATATTAGTGTTCCCTCTCTAGTTAGTAATGTGAATATTTTCGCTTTCTCTTCAAAAAAAAAATGATGAAAAAATTGAAAAATGAAAAAAAAAAAAAAAAAAAAATTCCCAAGGTTGAGACTCAAATGACAATGCTTATATGTTTTTCTTGCTTGACTCTTGAGCGATGAGTACTAGTTTTCTTAGAAGGGTGTATGCAAGAGATGGGGTCATTTAGAGGTCTATTAATCTTGATTGCATTAGTGTATATGAAATGAAAGCCAATGAATGCTCAATTGCACACCCAGTATAGGATATTGTCTAATTCGCTCAAGTAGGATATGTTTGAATTGAATTGCGGTCCCTTGTGCCCTTAATGTGCCTCCCTTCCTCCCCGAAATGAAACTCTATTAGGGAATTGGTTATACTTGTATTATGTGTAATAAGTGGCATAATAAGCCACACGTTTCGAATAAAGAAAGAGCCGCTCACAGTTAAAAGAGGCGAGGGCAATAATGTAAAAAAAATGAGAAAAAAAAATAAAAAAAATAAATAGAAAAGAAGGGAGAACAAAAAAAAAAAAAAACTCCCCCAAAAATTCTCAAAATTTTGATTTTCTTTTCTTTAGAGGTCAACTTGTGGATGCCTCCCACACATTGTCGAATTTGTTGCTTATTGTTTCTTGTGAAATTCCCGAGTTAGAGTGTAATTAAGGGGCCTTGGGTGTGCATTTTGGGAGGTGGACTAGCATTTTGAGATTTTATAACCGAAAAAGGGCTTGTTGAAACTTTGGAATATCTAGGTGTGCTCTAATGAACTAGTAAAAGGTCTAAAGAAGTATCCTAGTGCAATCTTGCTTAGTCCTCCTCTTTACCCCCAACTCATGTGCACATTTGTATGATTGGTAATTCTTGAAAGTCGCTCATTTGTCTTGCTTGCGATTTATATCTCGATGAGTTGACTTGGGTGATAATAACATCAAAACTTGTGTAGTTTGATAGTTTTGTTGTGGTTTGTGTGAGTTGTGGGTTAAGCTCAATGGAAACCCTCACGAGATAAAAACTCGTCCTCTAAGGCGACTTAGAGGTTTAAATTGCTTCTCACTTGTGCTAAAAGTGATGATGGCTGTCACCATGCGGATTTGTGTATTTATGCTTCCTCCTTGTTGCCTTTCCTTGGATTGATGTTAGCAAGTCGTTTTCCTCCTTTGATTCGACATGTTTGTTTTGCTCGAGGACGAGCAAAAGCTTAGCTTGGGGGGATTTGATACCTTGTTATTTGGCATGATTTTAGGGTACTTTTGAACCTTGTTTTCGTTATTAATCGACATCAAAGTTCATTTTTTATCCTATTTTTATGCAAATTTTGTACCATGCATGCTTCACCGGTTGTTTGTGTTTTTGATGTAATGTAGCTATTTTTAGCACTATGGAAATGATCAAGCATGAGTGAGAAAGGATAAGGGCAAGCTTGGTTGATAGAGCCATGGAGGAAGAAGGAGGAATGCCTTAAAGGGAAATGAAAAGCTTTTGGAGAACCTTGAAAGGTCGTTTGCGTAAGCGTCAACTTCAACCAACCATAACTTTTGATCTTATCAACTTTTTGAAGCGATTCAAATTGGAGATTAAAGTTCGTCTCAAGAGCTTTCCAACGACTGGTCACAAGTCCATTTCCGACAAGAAACGTAGAAGTTACAGCTTCCCAAAGTTAAGCAGTCTAGGCAGGGCATCCTGCACGGACGTGCAAGATGATAGCACGTCCGTGCAAGTCTGCACGTCCGTGCCAAAAGCTGCACGTCCGTGCAGACCTTGGCAGAAGCTTCTGCCTCCATTTTAGCCCTCCTGCACGTCCGTGCCAAACTTAGCACGGCCGTGCTTAGCCTTGCACGTCCGTGCCAAATCTGGCACGTCCGTGCAGACCTGCAGTCGAACTCCTTCCTTGTTTTCTCCGTCCTTTTTATTTGGGGGTCATATAAATACCCCTTTAGAGCTCATTTGTACGGGGAGGCAGTTTTTCAGAGCTTTTCTCTTAGTTTGTAGTCTTAGAACATTAAATTCTCAAATCATTAGTTAGTTCTCAATTATTAGCTTGGAATTATTCAAATTCAATCATTGTAGAAGACAAAATCCACCATTGTTGCTCACCTTGAAGCTTCATAGTAACCATTTCTTACTCATCTTTTCTACTTCTCTTTACTTTGTTGTTAATTATTTGCTAGTTCTTGCATGTTTTGGATTGTTAATTAGCTTAATCCTTAGTTTGAATTTGTTCATGAATTGCTTGAAATCTTTAATTGCTTTAACCCCCATGGATTGTGAGTAGTCTAAATTCTAGGGTTTGGGCAAAACCCTCAATGTAGTCACTAATTACTTGTTGCATGTGCTAATTTGGTTGTTGTGGGATGTTAATTAGTTGAGCTTAAGTGGTTTAATTGCTTAGTTCTTGTATATGGCCATTGCTAGAACTATTTATCCAAGCTTTCTCAACGAAGGATCGAGAGATGAACTTGAGTTAGCTCCCTTATGCTTGATTGACCCGAAATGCCATGAGAATAGGGATTACCGGTCAAGGGAATGTTTATGTCATCGTGATTATGCTTTAACACTTGTTTTATGCTATGTAACCACGAGAGTAGGTCGTATTCATGATTCAAGTAATCCCTCTAGCTTGAGAGAGTAGTTGGGTGCTTTAGATGACTTCCCCTAATTTATCCCATTAATTTACCTTGATTGTTGCATGCTAATTGTGATTTGTGATGAAGTTGAGTGGTATAACCCAAGCCCTAGATTCCTCTTAATATTGTTAACCTCCTCTTAGCTTAGTTGAATTGTGTTAGAAGAAGTTACTAAAAAACCAACCCAATTTAGAATTCGTTTAGCTTATTTAAACGGTAGTACTCGGTGGTTGATTCAACGCCTCTCTTGGGTTCGACCCTTTCTTACCCTTACTATTGTCAGTGAGACCAAGATAGGAATTATTATCTTTGGTAGGCTCGACGACGGCCTATCAAGTTTTGGCGCCGTTGAAGAATTATATCACAATCTTGCTTAATTGAAGAATTAGTTAAACACAATGTTAACTGAAAAAAAAATTGATAACAGGACTGAATTAACTAACCATGTTTCCATCAATGACACATAGATCGCCTACATCGAAAGGATGCACCACTAACACGAAGATGATCCCTTGAAATAAGGTCTTGCAAGTGTCTCCGAACACAAAGGTTGCAGCTAGTACTGGTGATATGATGAGTAGTAGTATTTTTGTGGTAGCCAAACCAGTAACAAGCAACCACAATATTAATGTTACAGAAATTAGTAGACTGCTTATGATTTTGTTCAAACAATCAACAACTTCTTTGGCACTACTTAACGTATTTGCAAGGAATACACAATTGTTGCTTGCCCTTTCCTGATCAATATACAAACATTCCACAGAATCAAACTACTAATTATCCAAATGCTAGCACATATATACATAAAATATAACGCTAGATAAACGTACACACAAAAAGTTAAATGTATTATTTTGACATAAAATAATTGATGATGTACAACATACCACCCAGTTTTCGAGGCTTTTTTCAAGTGAAGCCTCATCGCAAGGATCCACAACTTCACGAAGTTGACGCTCAAAATATTCCCAATCACTACTGTTTCTACACATGAATGATATTTGAAATGGGTATTAATACATTTAGTAATAAAAACGATGAACCACGCATATATTAGGATATACATAATTATATTTTCACCGACACTACTCCATATAGCAACGTACGTGACGATTAATTCTGAATAGGAATAACGAACTAAGAATAATAGAGGAGAAAAGACACACCACGTACCTATGATCATCGTCTCGACTAAAATTCTTCAAACTCTCAAAGATGTCGAAAGTAAACTTCTCCTGTAACAATGTTTTCTTAGCTGCCAAAAAGTATCCAGCCACCAATTGTGCACAATACAAAGTGTTTCTTTGCTGCTTTAACAAATCTTTTTCTACTCTTTTCTTCTTGTTACTAGACAATTTCTTCACATTAACACCATTAATCCCCCAAAGACAAACATCCACCTTATCGGATTTTCTTTGGTAACGTCCATCAAGAGTTATAACCCGAGTAGGAAAAAAGATGTTGCATAAATCTGAACGTAATCCTTTAAGTTCTTCCTCATAATCCCCACTACTTACTTCTTCGTTTCCACACTCGTACAAAAGGTTGAAAATGTCGTAGTTGTGGCAACCAAAGACACCAAGGAAGTACAACTGCTTACCTCCTTCTATGATTTTAGAGTCCAATCGATTATACAACGAACGAGCCTCCCATGACAGCAGTACACATGTTTTGATCAGCCAAAAGAACGAGCAACCTACAAAAGTTATACAAGTCCAAGTTCCGAATTCCAAAAGATGCTTAGCATCGGATGTTCTGTTTAGGTGGGAGCCAAAATACAACAACCAAGTAAATAACAGTAGCAATGAGCTCAATATAAAATTGATGCTATGTTTCATTCCATTCGCACAATACACAATATATTTCTTGCGGAAGAATTTTTCTATTAGTAGATACCGTCTTGATTTTTTATCAATCCCTGGATCAAGATTTTCACAAACAAAATCCTGCAGAAAACAGACCATCATATGTGTAGACAAACTAATGACATTGTAGGCGATGAGAACAAAAATCGATACCTCAATCCAATTGCGTGTGTACAATCCAAGTATTTTGTGGTGCTTGAAAGCAGGAACATGTTTCATAACCTCATACTCCGTCAACCAAAAAATCAGACAGTCGAGTATCTCAAGTACTCCTTCCGGAACATTTAGGCCACTTTCTCTGTGATCTGATGAGACTAGTGGTATATAGTTGATGGTGAATAATGAAATGGCGTAGCTCAAAGCATAGATGCCAAATATCAAATTAAACAAGTTCAACCAATTTTCTATTGGCAAACCAATAAGCATAACATGTTCTAAGAGTGGAGCGTGTTTAGTAAGTGCAAACAATAACCATAGTGTACCCAAATAGAATAGCATATCTAAGAGTATCCAAGTGCGGACAAAGAGCTTAAGTTGAATGATTTTGTCATAGTCATTACCATACCTAAAAAGTTGAAGTAATCGTAACACTAAAAACGATATCCATAGCATTGGTAATGCAGCAATGGCAGCAAAAATTGAGCAAGCAATGAGAAGAATCAAAACAAGTGCTCCCACTACAGCAGCAAGACATGCAGTACTAGCATAAATCAGCAGCCTTATACAAACAACAACTACCTTAGACCGTAAACATGGCTTCTTTTGGACAGATGGGGATGTAGTAGCATGATTATGATCTGCTGGAATAATTACGACAGAGGTATGAACAGTTTCGAGTTGGGCTGTTGGGGTTGGGCTTGCAGGTTGGATCTCATCGGAAGTGGATTGTTCTTGAAGTTGGCTCTTCATTGTTTCTGATGACACACGCTACGACATATCAGAAATGGAGCTACAGTCTCTGAATTTAGATTTGTGATCAGTGGACTGTTGGAAATTAACTAATCATAATACTGATAGGAAGTTGCTGATATTGCACATGAATTGCTGTTATCCTTGTACTATAGCCAGCCAACTGGTGCAGTGATTACGTGCGTTTATAATTGAATAATACAAGTGCATCAACAATATTATCTAAACATAGTTGACAGTCAATTTATGCTTTCAAGGGTCAATTGGCTGAGGAGCGCTCCAACATTTAGCCAAATGGGTTTGGCTGCATGGTCTAGTTCTCGTCGGATTTTTGATTGGGCCTTGTAGCTTAGGAAGGAAGGATCTCTGGGGCTGGAGCTTGAGCTTGGGCTTGGGCTAAGGAATAATTGACATCGAGGTTTGCCTGTGTTGCTGGGATTATTGGGCCATTGTGCAGCAGCAACATTATAGCCATTGGGCAGTACACATCTCCAATTCATAAATGGTAGAAATTTTAAAATTATCACTAGGAAGAAGTTGGTCATGGTGCAACACTGCAACATGTCTCAAACAACTAATCAGATTTGTGGCACAATTCCAATTTCCAAGCATTATACTACTGAGGAGCTCATAAATACCAATGTGCCATTAAAGGAAACTGACTGTACAAGTATTCTACTACAGCTTTTATGGAAATCATAAAATGCCCACAAAGACAAACCTCGGTCATTTCGGAAATCCATGTCCATGGATCCAAAGTCTATAATAGCTCTACTAATAAGTTCACTAGCATAAACTAACAAGTAATTACCTATTAAAGGAAAGTAAAAAACAAAAGAAAAATCTATAGGAGAGAAAGAACCACCAAGTCGAAAAAGAATAACGAATAACATTCTCTGCTTTTATGCTAGATCCCAGCAGCTATTTAAACTTTTTGGTTGCACCAATGAACACTTCTGTGTAACAAATCGGGCAAGCCTGGAAAAAGTCAAAATTGCCAGCAGCAATTAGAGAAACAGAGAGCATTTATATGTCATCAAATTATGAAGTGATGATGATGTTATACCTTATTGATGCTTAGCCATTTGGTTCCACAGCCCACATGATACTTGTGTTTGCAGGGAAGAGTTATTAGACGATCTCTACGTTTGTATTCCATCTGACAAATTACACATCTGCTTCAAACAGAAACACATAAGCTGTTAAATTAAGAATTTGTGAGTGGCATTGACACACAATATAGAGAATGGCATAAAATGAGAAACCAGAAACAAAACAGAGCAGATGATGTTCTGAACTACACAAAGGCATTCTTGAAAAAGGGAATATTGTAACCAAAGCTCAAAGTACATCTAGCATATAACAGAAGGCAATCCGTGACATAAATAATAAATATACTAGCACTGAGTCAAATTTGTGATATTAGCACACAAGTAACTTCATAAATTTTGGGCATGTTTTCTCTAAAAGGGTGGAGGGGGGGAATGTTCTGTTAGTTGCCCACTTGCCAGAACTCCAACAACCATTTAAACAAGTCGAATTATGTTGAGCTTAAATCACTTGTTGCGGCTGGAAGCTCTGCAATGTTTCTGTTCATCCTTTTTCTCCATTCTAGCTTTAACAAGTGTACAAATTTTATAATGGTATATCTACTTTTCCCCTGCTATATCCGCCATTGCAAATGAAGGAGAGATTAATAGCGCATGGATTATGCAAGAATTTTTCTGACAAGAAGCGCATAAATTTATCTTTCCAGAAAACAGGTGATAGGGAAGAAACTACATCATTACCTTTCTGATCGGCACCTTTTTCTTAAGAAACAGCATTTGAACTTTGAGATGGGGAGCAGGGAAATCTGTTCTTGGGAAAGACCTCGACTATGAGTTCCAACTGTTTCACCCAACTCAAGTAATTCCTGCATAATAATTAAAATAAAAGATACAAACTCATCAGAATTTTGATGAGGAAAATGGGGGACACCACTACCATCCAGAAAGTCTTTTATTATCTGAATAAACTAAATTTCTAAATACCATTCTATTATAGCCAATAACCTTCTGAACAGGAGTGGTCTAGCCATCTAAAGTACATTATGCAAGATAGATAAAATCCATTCAGAAATCACACAATAACCCCAATCCAGTAGCAGTCCTATGAGGGTAAAATTGTAATGGTAAAATTTTTACAAAGTCATGGACTTGGGTTGATAACAACTGCCTCAGATAAAATTCTGTTGTTGTGTATGTTAAAGCTTCATGATTATAAACCCTCCGACGAAATCGAGATTATCCAGCATTACAGCTTAACAATTAGTGTCATCCGTGAATAAAAACATAACTGATTGTTTAGACTGTTAGTGGCCATTTTAAAAAACTACCTTTTCTCACAATGAGGTCGTCCCGACACAAATTTTATCAGCAAATGTATGAACACACAAAACAGCCAAACTATCAGTGAAAACAGTACTGCAGTTTGAGAGTACAACTGTCATATAATAACACCAACTCTACATTCATATATCTTCTCTATATTGACAAAGGAAAGGCTGCAGCCGCTGCACCCCACATGTTTTCACATTTCCTAGATGGGACATCATAAAATTTCACAAGGTGATGCTGCAATTCCATCTCTAAATGTTCTCTTTTGAGCTCCACTTCCATACTTCACTGATTTAAATCCAGAAGCCTGGGGCTAAATATTTGAGGCTCTTCTATCTAGGCAAATCATAATTGGACTCAAATACTCATTTACACAAGCTTAAAAGTTAAGTCTTAAAACAATTCCACATCAAGAGACATGTAATTGTTCATACTACGTATATAGCTATAGTGGTCTTTTAATTAAGAACAGGAACTAATCTACAATTGTCTGGTCTGTAAATTACTAAATTACAGCAGCAAAATCACAAAACTTGATTTAGTATACTTATCATCCAAATAGATAAGGAAACAAGAAAGTATGCATAAAATGTACAAAGATATCACAAAAAAAAATTAATTAAATAAATAAATAAAAATAAATAAATAAAAGAAGAGGGATAGGGGGGGACTAAAAGAAAAGAGAGATGCCAAACCTCATAAGTCATGTTGTCTGGATCTATATGGTCTTGCCAAACAGCCTGCATAGAAATAATAGCATTAAATGATAATGTTCATGGACTTCATAATTTGAAGGGGCTAATATATCAATTAGATGCAGTTGTGTTAGCTTATAGTTCTCAGAACAGGAGCTCAAAAAGAAATTCTGCCAACATATTAAGATAAAATGACAAAATATAAGAATGAAAAGGGAAAGTACTCATATTGTTAAATATGGAGTAGTGAGGAGATTTATACAAATAAATTGTGATGTGTTGAATGTCTAAATATCTTTACCAAAACTTAAGAAACAACAGAAAATAATTTAGCTTGACATCATTTATCAACCTTAAACATGAAGTCACAGGAATCTCGTGAAGAACCAGAACTAGATACTCACTGACTATTACATAATTATGCAAATGGGGTCAATATATGGACATCAATTTTTACCTGGTAATCTTGAGAATTGTGATGACTCCTAGGACCTGAAAGTTCAAGAGTAATGAGTCAACATAATGCTTTAAGCAACCATAAAACTTGACAGAACAAAAGCTTGACAAGTCCTAGAATGAAAGCTACTCCAAATATCCAATAACATATTCGACATTAGGCCATTACAAACAAACCTACAAAATTTCGTAGTGTTTATTGCTTAAACAGATATAAATTGATAAATAATGCTTTGCTAATTTTCCACATTAACAGGCCACAGAAATTAGAATTTTATTGAACAAACAAAATCATGTTTGTTTAAGATCAATAAAATAAAGCAGAAACCACAATCCACATATGTTTCATGATTCAATGATAGCTAGTAAAGCTTTAATATATACTTCTGTGAATTTACAATACTTGTTCAACACTCTGCTCGGTAAATGTGGCAAACAAAGTAGCATTCTATGTAAACACATGCATAAACACAATCAAAGCTAATGATTGATCGTGAGATTCGTGACACATCACATGAGGTAATTGAGAAAGATTCTTGAACAGTAAAGTCCCTGTTTTGGAAACAAAATGCATCTTGTCCAAGACAATATGGAGTCAGAAAAACCATGCTACATCATTTGATTTTAGCCTGTTATCAAGAAGTAAGAGGAGTGACCACATGGCAACATTGCCTTGAATTACAGCCCACTTCCATAACACCAGGTTCCAACTTGAAATAGACCAGGAAACTATAACATGAACACCATTCAACATGACAGGAACCACAGAAAATTCTTGATACATACATCAGTCAGATACTATTTCACCAGAAAGGATTTTAAAACTTACAATCTCGACTGCTTGTATTTACATTCATGTTTGATGTTCTTTGCGACTGAAGATTTGCAGCAGCAGTCTGCTCACTAGAAGGGAAATCAGTAGGTCTTCTAGTGTATTCATCAATATCATCCTCTATGTGATCAAAAACCTCAAAAGACCGGCTATTACTGTAATACTGAGATGCCCCAGGATCTGAATACTCAAATTTATAATAACCAGCACTAACCGGTGAAAATGCAGTATCCTGCACCATTCAGAAACCCACCCCAATGAGCTAATGTATCAATTCAAGCAACTCAACACTTATACCGCAAAATCACCAAATTCAAATAAAAGAAATACACAAAAACAAAGTTATAGTATTAGCACCTGGATTTGTGTACCAGAAAAGATATAATTGACATGATCATATGTAAGACCAGCGAAAAAATCCATGAAACTTCCAGCACTATTGTAAGGAGCATTGCTCCCAACATAATGTGACTCCATATGTTGATTCCAACTCATTTCAACAAATCCTATAATCAACTCCACACCCAAACAAAATAAATAAACTAAAGAACACAAAAAAAATCTCAAACTTTGCATAAAAAAATGTGAAAATTAAGAAGAAAATTCACCTGTATGTATATATGATAAAGTTATTTCGACAAATTTACGAGCGTAGATCTATTCCGTGATTAGCAGATTGCTCAACAATGCATATCACCCACCATTCAAAATCACCTGCATTGTGTAATTTGAGATCAACATTTTGATTTCTTGTTCAGCCAATTTCATGAAAAAATAAAAAAAAAACAGTAAAAATAAAAATATACATGAATTTTGAAAACGGCACAACTGATCAATCAATCGAAAACGACAAAAAAATGGATCAAACAAAGAAGTAACAAGAAGAATTCAATCAATCAACATTAAATAAGTAAGAATCAAAAAAGAAAGAGAACCAACATTGATAAGTTTCTTGAAGTTGTTGTAAACTTAGAATACTCGTGAAAGAAATAGTTGTTATTTAATCTGAGATTCTTGAGAAATGTAGATGCTCTGAAGTTCACGCATCAAAAAGAGGAGAGAGAAAGAGAAAGAATTTAAGAAAAATGAGTAAATATTGTGATTGAGAGAGAAGAGAATTGAAGAAGAGAATCAGATAAAATTCAGAAACACACGCCAAAGTCCGTTACTCTGCTTTATTTCCAACTAAATTAATATTATACCCCACGCTATGTTCTCCATCTGTTGTTCACTTTACATTTTTTATGGCTTGCTTATAGTGAAAGTGATGTTGTGTGTGTATGTATGTATGCCTTACGGGGTGTCCGACTACGCGAGCGAGCCGAGCAATGATAAATCTATCTCTGGTCAATATTTGTTGAGAGTGGGTTACTAGTATGAGAATTATTATGGTTTTTTTCCAAAGGATGAGCAATAATTATTTGTAGCATATAGGAGTATCTAATAAAAGCATATCAAAATAAGGAATCCTATGTAAATTTTAGTATTTATTTTTATTTTTGAAAAATAAGTATTGTCATAATCTGATAATGTTATTTAGTGAATCTATGCAATTGGGATTAAACCAGGTATAAAATATGATTATCACTATTCAATAGCCCAATTACCAAGTATTACTAATATCTTAAGCTAAGTAAGTCATGGATAATGATAAAACCATGTTTACTGATCTATATAATAAGTATTCAAATGGTGGAATATTTTTATAAATTAAAAAAACAAGTGGGCCAACTAAATCAATCATGGGTTCCACGGAAAACACCTTAAAGACACCGTCGGATGTAATGATGTTCCATTATAGTCCTCGGATCTAGACTTAAGAACATGAACATACATATAGAAAGAAGTCACATTCATATATATGATCACCAAATCTACCTGAAATTCAACCCCCAAACACCTTCCAACTTCTTTTTTTTTCTTTCTCTCAAGTATAAATAGTTGGTGTCGGTTGACGTTAGAAAGGTAATAAATTCCCGCCAAACGTACAATTAACAAAACCAAAAAGGTTTTAAGTACAAGTGGTAGTAAAGAGTAGTTAGCAGTACTTTGTTTGGTTAGCTGTTTTCATGTTCATCATGTGGGAAGTCAGAACTTCTGGTTTGGATAACAACGTCCACCATTAGAATATATATGCAAAATCCATGTTGGAATATGTTTGGTAGATGATAATAAACTACACAGGATAGCAGTGATTAATTGATTAAAGTAGGTTTACAGAATAGTCGCATGACAATCTTTATGGTAATGTTTATTCATACTCGTTTATCTTTTAATTTATCAATTTTATTTACCATATAATCAGATACATGAAAATAAACACATACTTCATATAAAAATAGAGTGTTATCTCCATGGACATTTACAATATAACTTTTCATATAAAAAATCTTGTATAAATTCAATATCCTTATTGTATTTTATTAACACCTACCAAACAAGTTGTAAGGTATGTTCATACTTGTTGGTTAGTTCCTTTCTCTTTCTGAGTTGCCCGAACAATTTCTTCATTTGGGCACTAATTGCAGTTGAGCTACTTTGGACTTTGGCCATAAAAACTTGCACAATTAAGACATCAATTAAAGTGAAAAGGAATCAGAATATTGTAAATTTATACGATAATTGATAATACTACTTTTCCCTTTAATTACTGTCTTAATTATTTGTACTCGTACACAACAAAATAACATATCCCCTAAATTATTTTTAATTAATTGAGGTTTTTGGCTAGTAATACAGTGGCAAATACTAATAATTGAAGAACAACTTTGATTTCTTCCAACCAATAGCTGAGCTGAGCAAGATCAATCATGAAAGACATCTCATATAATTGAAGTACTATGATTTAATCCTCCAAAAAGAGGAAAAATACAGCAAACATAAATTTAAGGTGTAACAAAATCATACCAAATTAGTCACATTGGTTTTGCATGCTTTCTACCCATTATCATTTGTCTTTCCATGCGGTAATTATGAAGGTATGGACAATGAATTATTGAATTGGCAAATTAATAAATATGTATGTTTTTTTAGGTTATTTACGATACCCCAATTATGCTTTTTATGATCCGGAGTAAAGTTTAGTCTTGAGAGAAAAAATGTCCTATGTATTTTTTCTATCCAAGATATATTAAAACATTCAAGTATAAATCATGCTCTTCATATTATACTCTATTCGATAAAATGACATATTTTCATATACTATATTTAATATCAATGCACACACACAAAATAATCAAAAATAAAAAATTGATCAAGAAAACAAGTATTGATTACAAGATTCAAATTTTATGTCAATTCAAGACAAACTTCAAATAAGGTCAACATCCTTTGCTCCTTTAAGAAGCTAGCTAGACTCTAAATAGCATAATTATAACCTTAACAACTATTTTTATTTTTTATATATAAAAAAAAGTAACCTAATCCATTGGAGACAAAGATGATAGTGGGCCATAAATAGTGTGAAAAAGAGGAAACCTGAAATGGTAATAATGGGCCACACAGTTGTAATGTATTAAAGGATGACCTAGCTATGGGCCCCCAAAGAGAATCATGCAAAGTACTTGTTAAACTAACTAATGTGGAAAGGTTCTAAAACATGTGGGGTTGGAAGAATGATAAGCTAAAACCACATGATTTAGCTTGGAATGAACCATAACCTAGCGTGCAAGTAAGGACAAACCATTTTTTATTCTTCTTCCTTTAGCTTTTTTTGCCTATTATTATTAAGGTTTCCAAGGTAAAAAAAGGCACTCTAAGGGTGCCTGATGCTACAAGCTGTTCCTTCTAAGTTCAATCATATGTGGGTACATGCACGCTTCAATGGTCGTCACATGTCATGCACTCGTCGTCCTAGACAAATCATATTTTGGTGATGAGTTATTCAATTTGGTTTCATCAAATTGCAAGTAATATCTATCTATTAACATTAAAATGGTATATCATGATCTAGTTTGTTTTGTCATATCTAATAGTGAGTTAAGAAAACTAGCATATAGTGATAGTAATCACAAGCTACAAGAGAGCTTTGGTTTAAGACGTTAACTAAAATAAACAGACAAAGCCCTGAATTATTGTATCATGAGCTCATTAGATTATCAAAACCCAAAAAAAAAAAGAAAACACCCACCCTCTCACACAAACATGCACACGGGTAAAATTAGCAGGGATGAACAGAGAAGGGAACAAGGAAGGGCATTTCTCTGTTTAAGGATGATCAAGGATAAGGGTAAAGATTTCTAAGTAAAAGTTATAGATATCATAGTTTCATGCACATACTAGAGACTCTAATCTGATGAATAAAGTCATTCATCTCATAACATAAAACAGTGAAAATGAGCAACAAAGGAATAAAGTAGTAAAAACTCAGAATCAGATGCCCTTATGACTGTAATGGGATGAAATAGAAGCATCAATCACAAGAGGGGAAGCGGAGAAAGGGGCTAAAAGTTACCAGTTTCCCATGTATTAGATCATGTAGCAAAAAGATGCAGGATGATCTGAAGACAGCTTTAGTTGGCTTGTACTTGAATTTGTTTTAAGAAAAAAAAACAATGGAGAGCAAGAAAATACTACTCCGTAGCAAAAATAAAATTTGAAGCTGCTTTATATAAAGACATTCACCTGAACTTGCAGATAAGGAAAATCAATCTTTGTCTAGAAGTTGTAACCCATTGTCAGAACATCCACTGCATAAGTAGTCAGAAATACACATGAATCAACAAGCAGTATTCAAGATCACATATTTTTAAAGCAGTAAAAAATACGGAGTAGAAGTTTTTAAGTACCAAATATGTACTACTACATGTTTAGAAGTAATTTTTATTACCTTTATATTTGCTGCATTATTAAACCAATTTAGTCAGCTGCAAACTTATGTCCTCAGGAATCACCTGATGAAATTTGACTGCTATCTCTTTCACCGTATTGCATGACTTTACTTCTATGATGCTCGATCCCAAAATCCAACAATTGACTAACCCTCAACGATTAAATTGTATACATTGAATCCATCCTTGACTAGAAAGCACCGAGCATCATCATTTAAATGCTCCTGAGACCGTAGAGAAAAAGGCCATAAGTTGAGGGATGGCCCAACAATTGTATAAAGCTCATTTTGCAGAAACTTGGAACAAATTGCATATAGACAGCGGAAATTTGACATAAGTATAAGCATTAAGCAAAAATGAAAACATTTTGTCAGTCAATCACAAGCAGATGTTCTTGAAATCCAGAAACCCTGCATTCGTAGGGAGCACTTAAAATTGAGTACAAGGAGAAAAGGATAACAATAGTTTACTGTTTTCCTTTTAAAAGTTTAAATTAAAGGAAGGCTCTGTGACCTTCCTGTAACAAAATTATTGTCATCTACCTCTCTGTTCAGTGGAATGTCTCCAGCCATCTTCCTTCATATTTTTCAGGTTGCTAAGTCACAGTCCTTCAAGCAACTGCAGCCAATCAAGGAGATGAATGAATAAGTGGAGAGATGGCCCAACCATTTTATTTCTTAGTAAGCCCACAGACTTTGCATAATAGACGCAAAACATGTAAGTTTGGAGGATACAAGAGAGTAAAGGAACTATTTTCACAGCCTTTTAACATTCTGACTAGCATAATTCTACAAAGAAACAGCAGTCCAAGATTTGCTGATACTCGAAGCAGTTTCAAGTAGTTCAAGTTGTTTGGTTAGTTGAGCCAGACAATCAAATATCTCTATGGATTGAGGGTGTGTCTTGTCTCTTATAGTGAATTCATGGACTACTCCATTGATCTCAATTGAGCTACAACCAGGAGTCTTGTCAACTCCTCTGGCCTTCATCATTTTCCTTACTTTTCTAGCTTTGTCCCACATTTCTGCATCCCCATACATATTTGCCAACAAAACATATATTCCACTATCACCAGGATCCAACTCAAGCAGTTTCAATGCAGCTTTTTCACCCATTATCACATTCCCATGCATACGACAAGCAAAAAACAAAGCACCCCATACAACAGCATCTGGCTCCATAGGCATACTCTTTATAAGTGCTTCTGCGTCTTCTAATTTTCCTGCCCTACCAACTAGGTCCACCATGGAAGAGTAGTGTTTAAGGTTTGGAGTAAGATTATATATGGAGGTCATTTCAGCAAAGTACTGACGGCCCTTGTCAACCAATCCCCCATGACAACAAGCAGCTAAGACTCCAAGGAATGTGATCTCATCTGGCACCAATCCAACATCAACCATTTTTGAAAAGTATGATAAAGCATCATTTGCATTCCCATGAAGGGCTAGGCCTCCAATGATAGCAGTATAGGTTAATGAATTCTTCGAAGCCATCTCATGGAAAACTTCAAGCGCCTTTCCAACGTTACCACATTTGGAATACATATCAACAAGAGCTGTGCCCAATGAAACATTCAAAGAAAGCTTCTTCTTGTTAATGTACCAGTGAATCCATATCCCAACATCAAGTGCTCCTAGTTGAGCACAAGCAGATAAGCAGTTAACCATAGTGATCTCATCAGGCGTAATATTTGTACCCTGCATTTCATGAAATAGAACCAAAGCCTCCTTACTATACTTAGCTTGAACATATGCTCCAATCATGGCATTCCACGGCACCACATCTTTCTCAGGCATCTTGTCAAACAGCTCCCTCGCCTCATCTAGCAACCCAAATTTAGCATATCCCACAACCATCGTGGTCCACGAAACCATGGTTTTCTTCCTCAAATTATCAAATATATCCTGTGCCGCCTTAAGATCCCCACATTTAACATACATATCCATCAACGCATTACAAAGTGGGACAGTTAAAGTCAGTCCACATTCACCAATAAGACGATGAAACTCCAACCCTCGACTCAAATCCTCGAGTTGTGCACATGATGAAACCATCCCAATCATTGTCACCTCATCCGGCCTTACTCCCTCCACCCTCATCTCCTCATACAGCTTCAACGCTTCGCAAGCCTGCCCACAATGTACATACCCATTGATCAAAGAATTCCATGTAACCAAATCTCTTACACAACTTTCATCGAACACATGGCGTGCATCATCCAAACGACCACAGGACACCAACATATGAATAATTCCATTATGTACAAACACATCTGAAGCTAAACCAAGTTTCAAAACATGCCCAAGAATTCCATAACCAATATAATTTAATGACAAACGAGCACAAACCTTAAAAATCAGAGGATAAGTATAATTATCAGGACGACACGCACTATTGTTCAACATTTCTTTATACAATTTAACAGCTTTAATTGGAATTAAACTCTCTGAATAACCCTTAATTGCAATATTCCAAGAAAAAACTTTAGGGTTATCAACAAAATTCAAAATTTTCTCACAATAATCAAGATCACCAGCTTCAGAAATTGCACAAAACGCAATCAATCGACTTGAAGCAAGCCCATCTAAGATGAGCCCAGAAATGATCATTTGAGCTTGAATCTGAAACAATTGCGCCATTGAATTGCATTTTTCGAGGAGATTGAGAATTGGGTTTGATTTTACAAAGGAATGATTGGTGTTCCAATTGCTGGGTTTTGGTTTGTAAGGTGAGAGAGAACGAATGTGGAGAAACGAAGGGAAGATCAAAGAGAGAGAATTTGGAAGATGAGAGAGAAATCTCGAGTTCAATATTATGTGGTTGATCATCAGAAAATTGGGGTTTTTTTTTTTTTGGAGGAAAGATGAATTTTTGGTGCCACAATTTTGGTGGTTTGAAGGTCTTAAAGGCGGGAATTTGAATGAAGGCCTGTAAATCTGTACCAGGCCAGAATTTTTTGTAACATGAAGGGCTCCATTAGATCAAAACCCCTCACGGGTCAACCCGGCCAAGGCGATTGTGTTATATTAGAGGGAGCCGATAGTGAAATACTAGTCCATAACACCCACAAAATAAAGATTTTTTTTTATTTTATAGTTGTAACTTTTGAATATTTTATATCTCTCAAATCATACCCCGAAGTTACAACTAAATAAAATCGGAGGTAATATATGACTTTGATAACGAAATCACGGAGTATAATTGTATATACTCGAAAAAATTAATAAGTTACTTTCGGAAAATAAATACTACGTATATTGAGTTTGACCTAACAATACGAATAAGAGAACCGAATATAAATTGTGATCAAAGTTAAAATGATATACCCAGGATTATATTGAACAACAATGTATGAGCATTGGAAACTCGAAAGACTACGAGTACATTCATATACAGAAATTCCGTAGATTATGGAATACTCCGTACTTATTTGGACATTTTACGGTTTTTGGCTTGTCTTTATTATTCTTCCAAAATGAAGGCAATAATAGATGGTTGATTCAGCAAACCATTGATACCTCAGATTGATAGATATGGAGTATACAAGTAGATGGCTGGTAGTTTATCTCATCAAAGGTAATACGAAGTACAAGTATTATTTTAATTAATTTTTACGTTCATTTTTCTGTACAACATCCCATTGAACATATTTTCATTTCTCCAACAAAACATTAAGCAACTACTGTACTAAACATTCTGGACAAAACGAATTGTTAAATACTTAAATGTGCTCAATAAACTAAAAATCCCCCGCAAAACAGAGCAATAGAGTCTCATAAAGAGAACAAAGCCACCTTGTATAAAACTTGCTAAAACAGCTCGAGTACGAAAACTCGGAATAAGGCATGTAATCAGTGAACCAAAAAGACTGCAGGATAAATAAAACCACACAAATAACAAAAAAAATGTGCCCTTTCATTTCCATTCACTGGAAGGCAACAATAGTACTGAATTCTGATATAACAAAAATTGATCTCATGTAACTAATTTAAAGAACTCTAAGGAGCACCAAATTGCAACCATGCTCCCAAGAACAAATCTTTAATCCGAGCAAGAATTCTCAGGGAAAACTGTGGGGTTAGTCCCTCTAAAAAGTCTTAAAACCCTACATTATTATTTCAATCAAACTTTTAAGTATATGAAAGCTTCCCACCATAGATTCCAGACTGTTCCATCCCCCCAAAAAAAATTTCATCACCATCTTCCGCCAAGGTTGTAGGGCATTCTAAAACTTAAGCACCACCGGAACCGTACTTCTTTCCGAAGACGAGGACCTGGAGCTTGTCGTAACCAGCCAACACACCAGCACCAGCAACAGCACGAAGGATGTTGGCACCAGCACCCTTAAATAGGGACTTGGGGCCCTCGTTCTTGACAATCTGCTTGAAGCAGTCGAATGAGCCCTTGTACTTGACGGCCTCACCGGAGGTCATCATCATTCTTCTTCGGACGGTATCAATTGGGTATGAAGCAAGACCAGCTCCGTTGGTAATGACCCACCCAAGAGCAAAACTAGCAAAGAAACTATCCTGCAATCATCAAAATTTTACAACATTATTACATTATTTTTTGTACAGAAATGTTAGATATAAATATTCAACACTAACTTGTGTATGTTCCAAAAACAATTGGAAAGTATATCCAACAGCAAAACAATAAACCACAATCAGTTACTTTCTTTGTAGAAAACTAACTAACAATGGGGTATAGGAGAAGAAAATATTAGGTCCATTGTCCTCACATAACAATTGACATGCTTGGATTGGGTTGTGTATTAAAGGGGTAATAAGAAACTAAGTATGGGAGAGTGGAATGGGTGAGTTATTGCTGGTGTAAGAAAGAGTGGTGGCATCACATTCATGTTCACATCATAGCCCCAGAGATAAATAATCTCTATCAACATTTTAATATTTCTCGCTCTCCTATTACCATCTTAATGAATCACCCCAAAACAAGCATGCACTAAATGAAAGAAATGGAGACACGAATGGCTAAAAACAAACACTCAAGAGAAATTTTCCACCAAATATCAACTGAAGATTACAAGCACAAAATCCAGGGTCCAATAAACAAAACATTGCATTATAAAATGATATAAATCGGTAGCTAACCTGCAACTTTCCGGTCAAAAGCACGGGCTTCACGGAATCATACAACCCAAAGTACAATCCACGGTAGACAATGATACCGACACATGAGATGTTGAATCCACGGTATAGACCAGCAAGACCATCTGATGCCCATGTCTTGCGGTAAACATCAACAAGACCATTGAATTGCCTGTCTGCTCCTCCCTTCTTGGCAGCCTTTGAGTCGTTGGCAAGACGGGTACGGGCATAATCCAAAGAGTACACAAAGAACAATGAAGAGGCACCAGCAGCACCACCAGAAGCCAAGTTACCGGCAAACCACTTCCAGTAACCATCCTTGTCCTTCTTGAAGTTGAACATTCTCTTGAAGTAGTCCTTGAAGGCAAAGTTCAAGGCCTGGAAAGAAAAAATAAAACAATGTTAAATTCACTAATAACAAGAAAAATAAAATCAACAGATTAGAAACGACAGCAAAGGATTAACTTATAAGCACCTGAGTAGGGAAATAACGGATGACATTGGCAGTGTTTCCTCTCCACAAGGAAATCATACCCTCATCCTTCATTGTCCTGGTGAAACAGTCACCAATACCCTTGTAGGGTTCAGCGAGACGGCCAGATTTAAGCATCTCATCTTGGTTCTGGATCAACAGCTTAACACGCTCAATGGGAGCAGCAGCAGTCTTTGAGACAGCAGCTGAAACTCCTCCCATGAGAAAATCAATAGCGAAAGCAGCAGGTCCTTTCTCAGCAGGGGCGTATGCAACTACAGGTGAAGCCATGTTGGAAACAAAAGATAGATCCTGGGTTGCTGGGTACTGGAACGCAGCATTAGAGTAGTTTCCATAGGCAAAACGCCTTTGGACCAAGGCAGAGTTTTGGGACCCTCCAAAACGAGGCTGACTGATCTGTGACAGACCACTGAGTTGGCCAGCAGCAGCCTTCTGCATAACTGAGGGTTGTTGGTTCATCTCAGCCATTACTTCTGATTTATATCCTAAAGAACATGGAACAATATTTTAGCACAGTATACAGTACCATAAAACAAGCAGAATTATAATAAGCACATCACATCCAAAGCAAAAAGTCATCAACAAAGCTAGAATAAAAAAATCATTGATATTTACACAGTGAACCAATAATATTGAAATTTAAAAAGAGATCATGGAAAGGAACATAAACCAATGATTGACTGGATCTTAACAGCATAAATTGACTGGAAAACAATTCAAGTCTTATCAAAGATCAGATTTGCTCAAACAAAAGCTTTGATTTCAATTGAAACAATCGCAATTGAAAAAATATGTTTCAGACAGAGAATAGTAAGCAGATGTTTCATACACTGTGCAAGGTAAATCCAGAAGCACAAAAGGCATCACTTATAATTCATGCGACAATAAAACGACATAATTAAACGAAAAACAATATCTAAACCCTGGAATAAAGCAAACTATGTTACTCCGACTCTTTCATTCATCTCCCATTTTCTGGGAACCCGAAACAAACGACATTGACATAGACAAGACACCAAATCAAGCCCTAGATGAATCTAAGTTACATAACGCATAATTAACAACAATTACACATGTACATGTTAATATCACTAAAGCAACCAAGCAATTTCTAGCAACCTGTCCATTAACCAAAGAAGACTAATTCAAATCAGACTGATTTATTTCTTAAATCTAATAAACTGACGAACAAAAACAGATCAAAAATCATCATATAAAATAATAATGCTAACATTCAAACCACAAAGCATTTGACTTCATCCAACCAGATTCAAACTCTAAATCCAATAAATTTCCAAAATGAATCAGATCTGATTCAAACGCTACAATTTTATGATCCATTCATAACTCAGAAAAATCAACAGAATTCAATAGATCCACAAACACAAAATTATAATCAACACATAACAAACCAGATCTACAGATCTAACAATAAAAAAAATGCAAAAATGCAGATCCATAATTTAACACAGAAATTCACAAACAGATCGAAAACAACATCACAAAACCACATCAGAAACAAAAACCTAAAATGAAAATCAAATGAAAACTAAAATGAAAATCAAATGAAAATGAATATGAAATCTTACACAGAAATTGAGAAACAAAAATGCAAAATGAGAATCAAAATACTCTTTTTTCAAACAAAAATAATTCATGAAATGTAAAATCAGATGATTTTAGAGAGAGAAGAGGAGAGAGAAACCTGCAAACGGCTGGCTGATGGACGAGGGTTTTGCAGCGAGAGAGCAAGGTAAGAGAGAGAAAGCAAGGGTTGCTGCTACTCAAGATATTTATAATTGGGGGGCCCCGGGAAATGCTACGGTGTTGTGGGACCTATCAAACCTAATGGTGTGTCCTAGATTTATAGCCGTTTGATTAAAGATAAACGGTGGATTGGGCCTGGAATGTGGGAAATGAGAATTAGTCCATGTGATTAATACGTTGATTTATGTTTTTTTTTTTTTTTTTAGGGAAAATACGTTGATTTATGTGGTAATATTATGATTAGTGTTTTAGTTTGATGTTGATGTTTTTTTTTTATTAATAGGAAGGAAAATGAAGAATTGTAAATTAATGGAGAGTTGACGACCTTTAAGAAGAGGGTTGTTTGGTTGGTGGAAAATGAGCGGCGGCCAATTCACAGGAAAGAATGGCTTTAGTTTGGGCCCTAAATTGTAAGGAAAAGGCAAGTGGTTTTCAATTACTCAAAATTCAAATTATATTACTCGTATATTATAAAATAATAAATTAAAGGAAATTCAAAATTGACCTACCAAATTTGAGAATCAGATACTACTTCTGTGCTTGATTTTTAACGGTTTGGGCCCATTCATAACTTAATTAGTTATTTACGGATTTCAATTGTTTTCAACCATTAATCATAGTTTTAACATAATTTAGTTCCTATTTTTAAGCAAATTTGAAGAAAAAAAAAAACATGCTTTAGTGAATTTTGTTTCCTATTTTCAAACAAATTTGCTTAGTCCTATTTGGGGTAGCATTTTAAGTAAACTATGAAAAACAGATAAAAGTGTTTAATAAGGTAGTGGTTTGAATAACGATTATTGGCAGAGCTATTGTTTAGATAGATTTTCTCAAACG
This sequence comes from Chenopodium quinoa, assembly GCF_001683475.1. Classification (NCBI taxonomy): domain Eukaryota; kingdom Viridiplantae; phylum Streptophyta; class Magnoliopsida; order Caryophyllales; family Amaranthaceae; genus Chenopodium; species Chenopodium quinoa. The sequence continues at coordinate 1,397,448 of NW_018744311.1, read as the reverse complement.
TTAAAAATAGCATTTTAGAGGTATCTGGTGTTGTCATTGGTTACACTTTTCAACAATATGTATGTACTTTAGTTTTTAAACGCTACTTTTGCTAAATACTTATATTATCCACCACTACATTGACAACTAACCCTAGCCACTACTAATTCATAACTACTCACTACTCTTATGGCTACCCGTTACTCAACAGCTAAAAGCTACCCACTATAGGCACTATTCTCGTTATGTCGAACAAGGCCTTAGCTCAAAATTATAGGATCAGGAGCACTTGGGCATTTTATCCTTCCCCATTTCCAAAGAGATTAGCGTACTAATTTGGGTAGAGGTGACTTGTGAATAGTAAATTAGTAAGTCATTCACTTGAGTGCAACTTTATTCATATCTCACCTACCAAGCTCAATATATAAATTACATAAGGCTATATTCTTTTGATTTTAAAATAATAAAGTAATATTTTGCAAAAATAAATTCAATTACAACAATAAAGTAAAAGCTATTTTTAATCTTTAAAAATTAGTAAAAATACGTTTTAATTACTTAAAATTATTTCAGTTCAATAAACTCTTACAACAACAAAAGAACATAGAATGTATAGTAATTTGTATTAAGCCATTTAAAATAAATGTTTGTTGGTGAAATTTAAAAAAGAGTTTATAAGCAAGAGATGTTGTACAATGGAATATCTACTCGACGATCATAGTTTTATTAAAGAAATTTTTATTTGATTTAATATGTTAAGTATTTTTATTAAAATCGAATCTCTTTTATATATGTCGTATAACTCTTTATTAATGAATTTTTTTTTACTTAAAAAAATTTTATGAACGGCAAGAGGTAGAATATTCCAAATAATCAATAACGTGACATGTGCATGGACCATGCATGCCAAGTTGCCCAAGCATAATGCAACATGTGCATTGAGCTACTTGTTATTCATCTTTCCAATTTCCATCATACCTACGCTATCATCATCTTCTTATTATTCCATCCAACGCAACCCATGGCATGGGAATTATCAATATTATTTCATCCATCATCTTGGACTTTCTTTATTAGTTTTGTTAAGATCTACAAGATTCAAAACCAAGACACATTATGATTTATATAAAAGTATTTACTTACTCACTACATACCCTACAATCCTACATTACACCTTTATACTCGAGTCATATAAAATTGTCGAGTAGATCGAGCACCGTGGTGTACAATAGAACATGCATGTTAAACAATCTCAAAATATGACAGTATTCACAGTAGGCCAATCGCGTTGAGGATCGTTATTTCACACTCTATAAACCCAGAAATAAGTTCACATTGCCAAAGAAAGATTTTTCATCAATGCATAATTGAGGTCCAACATTTTGGCTACTTTCACTGGCTTAAGTTTCTAGATTTTCATAATTGATTTCACCTTAAGACAGCTCAGACTTTTCCGCACGTTTACAATTTCTTAGCTCTTCAATAAAGTTACGCAAAATAATTTTCTTCAGATTTTTTTTCTGGACTAGAGAAGCTTCCTTTTACCTACAATTTTCTTTTACAGAAATAAGTAATTTGACCACAAACTTATTTTGTTAATACTACTCGATAACTATTTTTAACTTAAATATACAAATTTAACAACAGTTTTCTTTATCAATCAAAGATGAATTAAAAGCAGGGTGAAAAAAAAAATCAAATTCAGGTATTCAGTCAAATTCCGAAGTAAATAGCTTTACTAGCAATAAGTTTGATGTAGATAAAAACTAAAGCTTCACAACAATCGCAATACACTCTTGCAATAAGTCACCTAAAATTGTCTTAAAAAAATAATATGCATGACCACAAAGTCAATTCAACTATAGAAATTATGAAGTATAGGTTAAGTATATTTCACAAAAGTCAGACACGAACCAAACTCAAGTTTATGTTGCTTTTCAAACAAGAGTTTCTCATTGCAACAACCAGAAACATGCCAAAAATGACTACTCGTACTAGAAAACCAGAAAAATGATCGACCCAAACTAGAACTTACAAGATCCCAAACAGTGCGACCAACCTGTTTGACTTTGACAGGTTGATTTGGAAACACGGTCAACCTGCAGACCGCTGATTATCAAGTGTCGTCATCAACCAAAGCAAATATTTGCATTTTGCAGAATCAGCCTCCATGACCAGAACAACTTTTTACAATGTAAGCCCTGCATGTTAATAGAAAGCCAGAATTCCAAGCGAATATGCTGAGAAACAGTAGCAGCAATGAAGGAGTCAAACAAATGCCCTTTTGCATTCTATTTGTGGTATCTGACCTCAATTCCATCTAAAGCAGAATGGTATTATAAGGGGGGCAGTAATGAGTCAGCTTTGCAAAAAGTATATACATCACCAGCTTATCACCCAATGCAAATTATAGCAGTACAGAACAAGTAATAGTCTATTTCCCTATGTGTTTTCAGGTGTGGGAAATCAAGATATCAGATGTAAAAAATGCAAGCTGACCTTACCAATTAAGACAAAGATGATATGCGCTGAAGACAGAATGAAATCATTAAATGGTTCATTAACCTTATATACTCAATGAAAGAGTTATGAGACGGGTCCATCGATACACAATCCCTCTTATTATGGTGAGTGGCTGAGTGTATCTTCTTTTACAGGGAAAACAAAAAATGACTCACAGTAGTGAAATATTTTCTTTGGAAAATACGCGCTTGATGATGCACACTCAGCTTAATAGTACGGACCAACAGCAACTTCCAAAGTGAATAAACAATGCAATTAATTAGACATTGCTAAGTGGACAAGTAAGATGAAGCAAATACAGACGAAGTTTGAAGTTAACAAGAAGCCGAGGAAGCAACTCAAACTCTGAACTCGGACACTTAGTCCTCTATTAATATAACGGGGATGACTACTTTGCTTGCATTTTGGATGTTTAATTCCTGATATAGAAAATTTAGCTTAAGCAGCAAGTAATCAAATGGTCAAATCAATGAACAAATTCAGCAACAAATATCAGATTAGCATAATTAGCAAAATCATACAAGTTTTCTTTGCAATCAGGTTTCTTCAATTAGTTCGTTTTGGCAATCAAAGATTCAGTGCTCATAAATAATAGCATTACTTGGAAAAAGCAGAAAAGTCCAGATCTTTCATAGTGTCAGCGTAATTAGTCAAATAACATTGTGAGCAGAGTAAATGAGAATCTAATTTCTACAGAGTATATTCTTCAGCAAAAAAAAAAAACAAGATACAGATATGCATAGAGTAGTTCCTCTACTTTTCTGGGATGGAAAACAAAATTTAAAATTTAAGGAAGATCGAAATTAACAGCATTACACACAATTCTTCACCTCAGATCAAGCTATGCTTGTATAAAGTCAAGTGGTATACAAATAATATGTCAGTAAGAAAGCTGACCTACTTCCTTTAGCAGCTACAGATGCCTATCAGCTTTGATTCCATCTCTTCCTTGAAATCTATCAATGCTCAGGGATATGGGCTCCAACGACATTTCTGATTTTGGCATACCTAACACCATTTCCTTCTGCTTAAGCAGCAAGACCATCCAATCACTCTCTAGTTTCACCCTTTCATTCTCCAACTTCAATCTCTCGAGCTCTCTGTCTTTCTTGCTGCGAAATCTCAACCATTTAAGCCGCTGTTTCTCAAGATCAAGTGCCTCAGCCTCCAACTTGACCTTTTCCACCTCAAGTTGCCACATTCGTTGCTGAATCAATGATCTTTGTTCTGCAGGAGATTTTGCCACATCTTGAAACATGGACTCCAATTCCACTCTATAACAGTCCTGCCTGCCAGGCAACAATGAGAAATTAGAGCTTCCTCCATTCACGTTGCTTCTAGCATAATAACCCTCCATCCTTCCAGATTTGATATCAACATTCTTTTCATCATCTTCATACGACTCATCACTGTCTGACTCGTAATTTTCATCAGCTTCATGCACCTCAGAAACATTGTTTTCATTTGGATGGGTAGCCAGAGGCATTATATGAGCTTGTAAATCAATATCATGACAGCCAGGTATTCTCTGACCATTATGGAAAGCACACATTTCCCGATAAAACAGATGTTTTGAACTCAATATCTTTTTTACCTCATCCTTCGCCTTTTCTGTCAAGTGCGGCATGGCATCCATTAGAGACGGATTTTCCACCACTTGGCAACTAGTTTCCCTACCAAGAATGTCATTCAACTTCTTGTATCTTTTATTCAAGTCATTGAACTTGTCCTCACATTGTTGAGGAGAAACACAACAACCATTACTAATCATAATGTTTGAAACCATTTTCCATTTCCCCTTCTTTTGCAACATTCCAGATTTCCTCTTCAACCCATCCTTAGCATCAAACATGCCCTCATCCCCAACAGAAGCTACAACTGCTATTAGAAGTCTAACAATGTTATCAGTCCACTTCATTCGTTGCCAAGGAGATTCCTTTTTATCCTTTCCCACATTACAGTTCTCACCATTCCCATCCCCTGTATAACTTGGCTCCTCATCTTCACTAGACGTATTATTACTAAGCGAACGCCCAAGAGATATTCCCTTCCCCTTACCAAAATCCATTGACATTCCCTTCAACGACAACCCTTTCGCCTCTACAAACCCTAGTGGTTGCTCATTCTCAATGCCACTCATCATGTTCATGGGATGTAACTCAAGGGGTTGATGGGTCATTAATGGATGACCCATCTGACCTTGTTGGAGATCATCCCCCGGCATTTCCATATCCAATAATCGACCATTCGATCCCATTCCGGATAAAAACCCGCCTCCTAAACGTGGTCTTTCCATCAATATATGAACCCCTAAAGCTTAATCTTCAACAACTCAACTACAGAACTAATCTCCCTCAATCAAATAAGGCCTCAGCTAAACAGTACAAATTCCATTCCTCCCTAATTTCAAACCCTATCTTCAACAATCAGCAAAGATCGAAGAATAGAAGAACCCCAGAAAAAGCAAACAACAACCTACGAATTTAGTTGCTACTAGCTAATAGAAACCCACTAAAAATAACAGCTTGATTACACAGTATTCAGCTTAGGGTTTACAAACTCAAAGATTAAGGAACAATATAGCACAAACAAAGTACAAAATTTTCTAAGATTTGAAAATTGAAGTCAATCAAAGTTATAAGCAATCAATAGAAGCTATATCCAAGTTGGAAACTTTAAACTAGTACAGAACAAGATTACCGAAGATTGAAAGCACAATTTGATCTTCTTTTAGGAAACTTAATTAGGGTTTAAGTTACCTTAATCATTTTACAGAAGAAGCTTCCTGATTTTCAGGGTAGAGGAGAGAGAAAACGATCAAGGAAGAAGTGATGTTCCACAATTTTGGGACGCAAAGTGCAAAACACCTGAAATACGGGGCAGGAAATGGGGTAACCCACCGAAAGGGCGAGAGGTTCCTTTGGAGTTTGGACTGATCGGAGTGTCTTTAAAAAGCTGTTTTTATTTAGTTGACATCATTTGATTATCATGATTTTAAAGATTAACGTATTTACTCTCTCATTCTCGACATTGTAAAATTATAAAAAAGCGAAAATTAATAAAATTATAAACTGAGACGATTCAAGCAAGATCATTATTGACTATAATTTATCGAAACTATAAATCACAAAAGCTAGTTAAAGGATGTAGTTTATTATCGTTACTAAGGGTCTGTTCTCATTGACTGAATTGAACTGAGCTGAGTTGAACTGAACTAAACTGAATATTTTATAAGAGAAGGAAATTAGGAGCTGAACTGAACTGAACTGAATTTCAACATAAAAGAACAAGCCCTAAATTAATACAACTCGTATTCCTATTTGGATAAATGACAAATAAGGGAGATATGTGTACCAATAAGGTCTTGATCACGTTATTTCTTCTACTACCTCCGTTACAATTAGACATTTTCCCTACGAAGTAGTGTGCATTATTTTTTATTTTATTTTTTTCGAGGGAGAGTAGTGTGCATCATTTTGACTAATATTAAGCTGCAAATAAGCACAAATTCGATACATTTTGCCTACGCTTATGGGCATCTTGTAATAGGAAGCTATCTTAAATATTACAGTTGTATTTCTTAATATACGATCAATGTGGTGAAAGAAAGGGTTTACAAACGGATTTGTTAATTTCCATGGCTGATGCATATCTGCTGATAACATCGATGTCCAAGACAGAAGACCAATTCAGAAATCATCCTACCAGTTCCGGTGGATTATTTATATGAGGACGGAGTATCATTCTTATGGTTGATACCTATATGAAGCGATGCCTTAGTGGGTAAGAGATCAAGTAAAGCATCTGAGATTATGGGAATCAATTAGAACAGTTAGAAATAATAATTGAACATACTTTACACTTGGCAATAAAAACCTCTACAGTTATGCCTAAATATTTGAAGATAAAGCTTCGGTCATCAAATTCTTTCAACATTCAAAGGCTTCTTGTAAGACTGCAACAACAGAGAAGAACAGACCACACTAAGGGATGAAGCGGCCATGCAAGCCCCAGCAACCCAAGGCGGAAGCCGAATACCAGTGAATGGAAACAAAATTCCTGCAGCAATAGGCATGGCTAGGACATTATAGCCAAGGGCCCAAACGTAGTTAAGCCGAATCTTGGACATTGTCTTTTGAGAAAGGTCAATGGCTGTCACGACATCTTCTAGGTTGCTCTTAATTAGAACTATATCAGCTGCCTCAATAGCAACATTAGTGCCAGCGCCTATTGCCATTCCAACATCAGCTGCAACTAGGGCAGGGGAGTCATTAATGCCGTCTCCCACCATTGCTACCGTTAGACCTTTCATCTGGATAGTCAGAAATAGCAAATAAATACAATACACTAATTCCACAGCACCAGGAAAAAAAAAACAGTTACTTCCACGATTCACTATTTCACATGGTTATATAAGAAGCGAGATACAGTCCACAGCAAGGCATATCGGATAGAATTTCATTCATGCACAGGGATACTAACACAAACACGCACAGAAACAGTACCCCGCAAAAATTAGGTTCTGATCTCTATATGTTAACTTGTCAGAATCAAGAACAAATTTGCCACTTCATTCCTACTACTATTCATTCAAGCTTTGGCATATTACTACATTATTACGTACTCCGTACCTTATATCTTGATATAATCATAGTCACTTTGTCATGAAAATTTTAAGGGTGTAAAGGAAAAAAAACAGGGTAAAGCAACAATGTTTCCAAAGAAAGGATACTACACCTAGGGTCATGCTTTCATCTAATCCCAATTATTAGCGATAAAAATTTAATGTGACACACAAACGTATAAACGCATCACCAAGGCAGCAAGAGAAATGAGAAAAAGCAAAAATTCCATGCATATTGTTATCAGCAATCCAACCTGAATTTCTTTTATCTTCCCAGCTTTTCCAATTGGATCTGTTTCAGCAAAAACTTGATTAATACCAACTTCTCTTCCTATTGCTGTTGCAGTACCCCAGTTATCACCAGTTACCATGATGCTTGTGACGCCCATAGACTGAAGATGTCTAATGACATGGCCTGCCTCCGGCTTCACTGGATCAGTCACAGCAAAAGCCCCTGCAACCTTGCCATCAATGGCAACTAACACACAAGTTTGAGCCAATTTTTCTGTCCCTGAGATATACTCCTCGACTTCATAGTTGATTGGAACACTATGAACCTGCAGGAGCCTCTTGTTTCCTACCAAAACTATCTTCTCGCCGACCTTTCCACAAACTCCAGCTCCAGGATGCACCTCAAAATCCTTTACATCTTCAACATGGTCGGCCAATGATTCATGTTTCTTACGCTGAACCTTAGCGTGTTCAGCCACAGCTTTAGCTAGGGGGTGCTCGCTGTTTGCCTGCAAATATATTGGAGGAAAGAGCAGCTGAGCACCAGAGTGATTTACGTTCCGTCATAACGATTGCCGATTCTCAAATCAAAAAGGTATTAAATCACTGGCAACTAAAACATTACACTTTTCCTCAAAAAAAAAAAAAGGAAAATTTGCCAATTACTACCGCAAGTTAATACTACTTTGTAAATTACTACCGTAAATTAAAAAAGTTGTGAATTACTACCGCAAAAAATTTTAAGATGTTGCGATTACTACCAAACCCCCATTAAACCCAACTATGACGTCATTATATCACTTTAACCCATGGTTAAAGCCCTTAACCATGACGTCATTATATCCCTAACCCATTTTCTTTTTTTTTGGGGGGGGGGGGCTGGTTAAAGCCCTTAACCATGGTCAAACACGGGTTAAAGGGATATAATGACGTCATAGTTGGGTTTAATGGGGGTTTGGTAGTAATCGCAACATCAAAAAATATTTTGCGGTAGTAATTCACAACTTTTTAAATTTGCGGTTATAATTTACAAAGTGGTATTAACTTGCAGTAGTAATTGGCAAATTATCCAAAAAAAAAAAAAAACTAAATATATGAGCCATTAAAATGAAAGATCATGTTCACTTTCCGAAATATCATGAATAATGCATGATGTGTGAGCCAAACAAACCAAATGCACATACCTCTATAGCAATTGCCATATCACATAATTCCTTCATTGTAACCCCAGAAAAGAGAACAGTGCTGACAACAACTGGCTTTCCTACAGTCAATGTTCCTGTCTTATCAAAGACCACAGCTTTAACCTACAATAAATTAATCAAAACAGAAGCAACAGCAAAGAACATCAAGATCCTGCATCAAAAGTAGCACAATCCTTCAAAGCAGTAACATCAATGCTGAAAAAACATGCCACTGTGAGTGTGAGATCTAGTTTCCCTTTAAAATAGGCCAAATAGAGTAAATATCCATGAGGTGGTCTATGTATTCTTATTGCTACCTAAAAATATAAAAAGTTATGACAAATCATCCAAACTTTAGCTCCTCATTTGGATAGCTCAACTTGCAATCTAATATATAATTTAAGAGTTTTTCTTTTCAACTTTCACTCACAATACTCCAATTCTTGAATGGAGAAATTCTATGCATTCTCTTTTTTTAATTTTTTTTTTTTTTTAATAACTACCTCTTTAACTTCCATTTCTCCATTATTTCAAACAAAAAAAAAAAAATCTACAACTACCAATTAATTTTTCCTTTTAAATATACATAAATGCTCCAAACTCCTTGAGTTCTCATGCATTTATTTTTTTATATTATTTTTTTAAATTTAAAATTAAAAATAAATTTTTTTTTATTTTTAGAAAAATAAAAAAAAAACAACTACTACCGATTCCAAAAAAAAAAAACAATAACTACCATCCCACTATTTTTTATTTTTTTTTTTGTATTTTTTACAAGGGAATATTACTAATATTACACTTTTTTTTAAGTACACTAATAACATTTCACTTTGTGTTATTATTTTTTTTTAACGTAGTATAATAGATGACATGCAGTACCACGAGTATATAGTTCATTTATCATCAATTCACCATAACACTCAAAATCCCCAACCATTCGATTATTTGCAATTTTTTTAGGGAATACATACCTTCCAAACAACTTCAACTTCTCTTAACCAAAACAAAAATATATATATATATATACAACACGTTTTTTGCGAAACTGGTCTCATCGAAAAACTGTTTGCAAAAGAGCAGAAAAACTCCTACATCACTGAACCAAGTTACCCCGGTAACCTCTATAGCTTTGACAAGGTAAACCCCATAACTACTTGCCACATTGCGTGGCCACCGACATATATATAAGAGTAGACCCTGTTCTTTTAAGCTTTTGAGCAGGGCAAAGAACATAAGATTTCAGCATAGCAATTAGCAGGGAAAACCAAGTGTCAACAAATTAATAATATTCAGTAGAGCAGAGCTAAGCAGAGTTCAGCAGAGCAGACCAAAACACAAGTCTACAACAGCTCAAAAGAACAGGGTCTAAGTTACAACATTAAAATCAACTTCCCGTATTCTAAGTAAATTTTTTCTTATAGTATATATTTAATATCTTTCTCATATAATATATATCCCGTGCATTTTGCACGGGTACACTCTAGTTCAATAACATACAAAGTAAATATATTGACACAATTGAAGGGAGGCACATATTTACAAGGGCGGTTTAAGGAAAGGATGATAAGAGTAGGACTTTGGTAATTATCTAATTTCAATTAAGTATTTAACTTCACATTTCCGAAATGTAAATAGTTTCAATTGCATTATTATCACTAATATGAATTGATTCTATCATCTTAAACAAATAACGCAATTAATAATACGTGGAAAATAAATAAAAGTTAGGCATTTTTGAATAATTTCTGCACAGCAGCCACAAGGAAGCCTTAACTTAATAAAATGATACCAGTATATAAGAGAATGGAAAAGTCATGATCCACAGTTATGAATATCTAGGCCTCCTATTACATTTATCTCAGGTCTTCTCGACATGTATGCAATAACCTGAGCAAATGACAAAATTAAGCCAATGAAAGCCAAACTTACCTTGTGTGCCTTCTGTAGAGCTGCTCCCCCCTTGATGAGCACACCAAGTGAAGCACCCTTCCCAGTAGCAACCATAACTGCAGTAGGAGTCGCCAGTCCCAGAGCACATGGACAAGCAACCACAACAACAGATATTCCAAACTGCAGAGCAAGTTCAAATTTGTCCATGGCTTTTGGGATCCAATGTTTTGGATAAAGACCAGCTACTCCAGTGACAAACCATGCAACCCATGTAATAAATGCTGCAGCAACTACCTATATTTGATCAATATTAAAGGTCAACATTATCACTTTGAATCAAGAAAAGATAACCATAAATACTTTATATGCAAAATAAATAAGAAAACAATTTTTAAAAAATTGAAATTCCAAGTCTGAATAGAATATAACAAGTGCAACATAATGTACAGTCCTCCCCAGATAAAAGCCTGGTCTCCTAACAGTATGACAAGCTAGCTAGGCCAAGAGGGCATTCATACCCACCTAACACAAAGGATCAGATAAACCCACATACTTTACTTATGAGATTTAGTTTATGACTTCAAGCTTAGCATCCTGATCAGATCACCCCGCATATTTTCCTCGAGAACTTTAAGATTCGAATGCATAACATAATAACAGGTCAATATGGAAACAATGAACTTACAGTTGGAACAAAAAACCTTGATATTTGGTCAGCCAACTTCTGAACAGGGGCTCTGGCCAACTGAGCAGCCTCCACAAGTTGAACAATCTGAGAAAGGGCAGTCTCTGATCCAACATGTGTAGCCTTCACTATGATACATCCATTCTCATTTGAAGTCCCACCAATGACCTGTTTACAACATCAAGCAGGTATGTCCATCATTGAGTTGTTCCAAGAGACAAAGGCACAAACAAAAACCAATCTACAATACTCAATTATACCTTATCACCAGGTCTTTTAGTAACTGGCTTTGCTTCTCCCGTGATCATACTTTCATTTACATAACTTTGACCATCAATAACGATCCCATCAACAGGAACCTTTGCTCCAGGAACAATCTTAAACAAGTCATTTCTCTGTATAAGTTGAGTGCTTATTTCTGTTTCTGAGATGATATTTCCACTGCCATCCATTGTCACCAAGCACGCCGTATCTGGAGCAAGCTCTGACAGCTTTGCTAAAGCATCTGAAGTCTTCCCCTTCGCCACAATCTCCAAATATTTGCCCAAAAGAATAAAAGATATTAACATAGCACTTGTCTCAAAAAAATCTTGCCCTTCAAAGTCAAGGGAAGTCAGGGATTTAAGCAATATGTAGAGAGAGTAGATGTAAGCAGCATTGGTTCCCACTGCCACTAGAACATCCATATTAGCAGATTTTCGCCTTAACGCATGATATGCCCCAACATAAAACCTGAGAAAGAGTGTTTTGACAAGACAACATCATCCAGTATGATACATAAACCAGATTAGAAAGACATCGTAAGTAGCATATTCACTTGTACAAACCAAATTTTTTTTAAAAGTACCTTCGTCCAATGATGAACTGCACTGGTGCGCAAAGGATACATCTCAGCAACATTCCAACAGTAAGCAAGTTGTGAATCCTGTAGTTTAACCAATCCCCATAAGGAGGAAGCATTGGGAGTACCATGGAGAAAACAAGCACCGGGACAGAAAAAAGGCAACTCCATAAGAACTGATTTTTGTACTTATGAATCTCATTTCTATGATCCAAATCTCTCTGTCTTGGAGGGACATACAAGCTTGCATCATACGAATTTAGGCCAGTAGAAGCCTCTCTAATCAATTTTATCAGAGATCTAGGACCAGTTACATCAGGATCATAGCTTACAGTGATCTTTTTTTCTTCCATATCCATGTCAACGTGATTGACACCAACAGCTAGCTCAAGAGCAGTTCTAATAGTGTTGGCGTCTTCAAGGGTATGAACTCCATCAAGCTTTAGGTGCACTTTGTTCACATCATTCCCAGGGTTAATAAGATCAGCTTCAAAACCAGCATCTTCAACCGCTTTTATGATTTGGTTAAGGTTTGTGACATTTGGGTCAAAGTGAACCTTGGCTTCCTCAAGAGCAAGACCTACCACGGCCTTTTTCACCCCATCAGCATCTGAGAGTGCGCGTTCAACGGCCTCTGAGCAGCTAGTGCATGCCATTCCTTTTATTTTCAGTCGACATACTTCTATTTCTTGATCAGGATACCCCTCAACTTGAAATCCTGCATTTTCTACGGTTTCTTTTATTCTTTTTGACTACAAAAACAGACAAAAAAAAAATATCAATCTTAAGATTCTTAACTCTGCACATTAATGACGGTGACACTAATGACAAAGAAAATATATAAAACAGCAAATAACATGTAAAAATAAGAGATTATGAAATCAGCAAGGCATATCAAAATGCTTAACTATCAGCTAGAAATTTGTAATTAGGCTGACATTTATATTCAATCCTAAAGCATAAATCCAATTTTCAGATTTAGCACCTTCATTTCTGTTATATAGGATCCACATATGAAATGATCAGCAACATTTATCTTCTGAAGTTGAAAAAGGGGGGCAGGAATGCAGGATCCTGATCCCTATGGGTTCATTCCCTTCAAAAGAGAGCAGGAGAGAAATGACAAGAAGCAATAACTGATGTAACTCAAGTAACAATTCAACTGAAAAAGTAAGAACCGTAAAATCACATGACAAGGGTTAGAATTTGCCACTAACATCAACAATTTCCGGCATGTATTTGACAACAGCTTGTCCATCCATTGATGATACAACAACACTCCTAATTCCATTGAGTTTCCCTAACACGGATTCTACTGAGTTCGAGCATGATGCACACTCAATACCCTTTATCTGGAATTTCACCACTTTAATCTTCTCGACGCCACATGGACTTGGTGGATAGATGTTAACCGTCACACTGTCCTGAGGTTCCAATAAAGGAACATTTAGATCAAACTTTCCATTCACTTCCATTTTAGTTGCAGCAAGATTTCAATTATCAACCCTGTTAAGAATCAGATATATAGATTATAGATTAGTTTTCTTCCTGAACTCAGATTATAGATGCCATAACATTTGATCAAGTCAACATTTTAAATGATTTTAAAATGTTTTTTTAAAAAACACCTAATTCAGTTTCAAACCTGCTTTTTTAATATTGATTTAAAAAAAAAAAAAAAAAAAAAAAAAAAGTCAATAATCACTATGCATACCCATAAGAAGAAATTTTGATTTTAAAAAATGCATAAATTTCTTGGTAAAGCAAACTAAGTTAAAAACATATGCAAATGAATCAAATTATCATTGAATTTGATCATATATGCTTACATACATCTACAAAATTCAAAGCAATGCATCTAATTTATCACTCAAAACCCTAGTTACTTCAAAAACTGCAAAATCAGAGCTTCACAATCAAAATTCCCCCTCAAATTGCATACCATACACCAATACCAATTCACAAAGCCTCTAATTCACCGCGCAAATATCTTTCAATTAAATTGGCGAATTAACTACAAACCACGACATTAAAATCCACAAACTTAGAAAATTATTCGATTTCCAGAAAAATCACAAGAATATGAAAATTTTACAAAAAAAAAAATAATGAAACAAAATTGAGTGAGCATATGTGAATGGAAATTACCTCAAATTGTCAAATGAATTGCACGATTTTAACGTCCTAAAATCCAAAATTAGGGTTCCGAAATTCGGCGAAGAAATTGGGGATGAGAATTTTGGCAAAGATGTGCAGCACACCGCTTTGGCAACAAGGGAATCAGCGGGGACCTACTTTTTAAAAAATATTTCGAATTTGATTTGTATTTGTATTTGTATTTGTTTTTTTGTGTTTTGGTCGTTTCTTTCCCACCAAGACTTTTTGTGTGAAAAATTCCACAAGTTGCCCCCCACATTTGCCACATAAGACTGTAAGAGTATACGGTATACCGTTCCTTCAAATAGTTACTGTTAGACCTTTCACCTCATTTTTGCTTATATGAATTCACCTTAACTTATTTAATCGGTTCTTATTTGATTTAATTTGGTCTTATCTAATCTAACTTGGTCTTATCTGATCCTATCTTATTGTTTGATTTGATAAATTTTTTCAGGCCTTATAGATTATTAATGGTCGGTTGTCGCTATGCTCTGTCACTTTATTTTCACTAATTTCATATTACAAATAAGCAATTTTAGGTTCAATTTACAACTACAATAATATTAAAATCAACTAATGAAACTCATTAGCTTAGGGCTTGTTTGGCATCATTTTTTGTTTTCAGCTTCCTGTTTTTTTTTTTAAACTAAAAACCAAAAACAGGAAACAAGAAAAAGGTGTTTCCACTTTTCTGTTGTCAATTTTCAAAATTATCATGATTTTAATAAGTCTAAATATTTTTTGATTCATTATGTGACATATATAATATATTTTTAAATAACAAAAAACAGAAAACCACAACGATGCCAAACGAACCCTTAAACTTTTGGTTGAGTTTGTCATTCAACATGCTATCAAAAGTCAGCATGACATAAATCTCATCATCCCCTCACTTTGCCCAAATGACTCTCGAATTAGGGTGCGTGATAGAATACAAAAATTGATCAAGGATACATGGGCTTCAACCAACCATTCAACCCTTTGATGAGTCATAATGTCATTACATATTACAAGTGATATTATGAACATACTTACACTTATAGCATGTATACTTTTTTTTTTTTTTTTTCTCCGACCCTAAATGTTCTTCTGGTTTGTAATCTAAACAATACTCATAACTTTTAATCTCCCGAATTCTTCTAATTTCAATGTATAAGAAGAAAAATATAGACAAGTGAAATCTTGTTAAGCACCGTAATCCTTAGCTTGTTGGCCATATCATCTTATGTGGAGGACTTTTAATCTAATTTCCCCAATTAAGAGCCTGACCCGATTAATATGCTATATTAATAAATTATGTTAACATCAACACAATTTTTTTTTCTATCTCATATTATTCCTCCAAGCACATGCACAGTAGCACACCGAAAAATGATACTCAATAGGTATTATTCAACGGTACCTGGGTTTTAACAAAGGAGCGTCGTGAGGTTTGTTTGACGAAAACCAAGCTAGCTTGAAGAAAGCTTCATAGGTTTCGATCTTTGCCAAAATTGCTCAAGACATGGTTGAAAAAGGTAAGATTACATCGTGTCTGGTGGTTCATCTCGAACTCGTGACAAACGGTGGTGATTGTGGCGGCGGATACTCAGACAATCGCTCTTTATTGTTAAAGGTTGAAGATCTAATATTTGTACGTGAATTTATAGCATTATCCCTAAATAACTCGCGAAAATGACATTTATACACTGTGATAAAAACAACTTTTTTGTTAAAACATATGGTACTAAATTGTATTTTCACTAAATACTCCGTATAGCATTACAAGAATTCAAATTACAAATTGATTTTAAACTCTTAAACATTGCTAACACAATAGATCAACCCAATTGAAAACTTACAACCCAAGACATGTAGAATTTGTTATACATATCAAAGTGTATAGTTGTACACTATACCCAAGTAATCCAAGATTAGTGTTTGTTTTTGTTGTCAAAAATAAAAAATTAGTGTTTATTTTTCATTTGATGATTAAATAAAAAACAATTATCAAAATGAGAACAAAATAATCATAGTTATACATTACATCCGGGTGTATATAACAAGTTGTATGAGACATGACCCAACATGCAAATACTTCGAAGTCCAAATTAATGTTATATTGTTATCAGACCGACCGGTTTGAGCGTTTGACATCGTCTGCTTGAATTTAACGTCTGCCTTTCACTCAAAAACCAAAAACCCTTTCTTCCCCAAAACCCTAATTCAATGATCAGATAACAAACAAACCCCAATTTTCAAATCAACCCAATTTAAATTTTACCATAGAAAGCCTCAATTCCACTCCTATTTCTTCAACTATGCTTAACAATGGCGATATTGAATTTAAATCATCCGCCATTAAAATCCCTCTTTCTTCACCTCAAAATCCCATCCCTCACCTCCCATTTTGCTCTCAATCCCTAACTTCCACCCTCTCACAAGCCAAATTCTCAATTACCCAGTTCCTAGATTCCCTCAAATTCCACAGAAAACCCATCAAATTGCGCTCTTTCCCATCACCATTGCTGTGCTCTTCGACATTGGCACTGAACGAGTCGACTCAGGCTCAACCCGGTGGTGCTACTGGTGGTGGTGGTGCGATTGAGGTGGCTCAGACAAAGGCACCGGTGAGTCGGACTCGGAGGGAGGATGAGGAGAGAGTGTTGATTAGTGAGGTGTTAGTGAGGAACAAAGATGGTGAAGAATTGGAGATGAAGGACTTGGAATCAGAGGCATTAATGGCGTTGAAAGCGTGCCGGGCGAATTCGGCATTGACGGTTAGAGAAGTTCAGGAGGATGTTCATCGAATTATTGATAGTGGCTATTTTTCTTCATGTATGCCTGTTGCTGTAGATACTCGGGATGGTATCAGATTGGTCTTTCAGGTATATAATTTTGAGTACTCCGTATATAAATAATATTTTGATATGTTCTGTTTTAATGCATATTAAATTTGATTGAATGCTGTTGCTTATATGAGCTATGTAATTGAGAATAGATGAAGTTATAATTTAGGTTGTGCTATGTTGCTAGTTATCTGAAAGAGAATTTGAGTAGCAAACCTTTAGTGAACACAATTTGTATCAGTGTTAAGAATTTGAGAATCAAACCTTGAAATTGCGCCAGCGAGTTTTTAGGATTGCCAGCGTTAAATAAGATAGATTGGAATAAGAAAAGCAAATTGTTGAGCCTTAGGTGCTGTTTGCGGTATCTTCTCTTTGTTGCGAAGCGAGTAAAAGGGAACTCGGAAATTTAAACGGAGGGAGAGGGTAGGGGTTTTGAAGTTTCATCTATATTGTGAAGGGTAGAGGGATTGTATATTTGCATCAATATCATTTTGTCCAGGAGCTTATTTAATTTTCTCTGCCACGGTCATATATCCTCATGGGCTCGTGGCACATGCCATATTACCTTGTTATATGTTTTGTGCTGTAGTCAGTATCTAAATACCCCTTGAAGCCCTACTTTATGTCCATAGGTATATTATATGATCACGCTTTTATTATCTTGGTGAATATAGCTGCCCTGAATCTAGATATTCTTCTTTTTTGAGGTAGCTAGTTTGTTTGATTTGCTTTCTCTTTTGTCGCACAAGGTAGAACCAAACCAGGAGTTTCGGGGATTGGTGTGCGAAGGAGCTAATGTTCTTCCGTCCAAATTTGTAGAGGATAAATTTCGTGATGGATATGGTATAGTGTTTTTTTTTTTTTTTTTGTTTTCTTTCTCTCTCTCTGTTGCTAAAGTTTGTGAGCTACTTAAAGTCTTCTCTCCAATAAATTAAATTTTGTCATCAAGCTGTGCAGGAAAAGTGGTCAATATCAGGCATTTGGATGAAGTGATTGAATCCATCAATGGATGGTATATGGAGCGTGGCCTTTTTGGCATGGTTAGTATTTGTTTTTTTTGTTTTTTTTTTTAAAAAATTCATTTTAGGAAAAATGGAAAACAATAATCCCACCTTTGCTCGGTCTTCTAAAAATAATCCCACTTTCAATTATTCCAGAAATAATCCCACCTTTTACATCAATCTTCTTTTAACAAGCCCTTTGACTTGTTACTTGTTCTACCGGTTAAATAATTTTCTTTTTTTTTTTTAGAAACATGTCTCCTCGAGTCCTCTCCACCATCACCACTGCCATTGCCACTGCCAGTCTGCCGCCCAACACTAATGGCCAACCAAAATAAGCCCACCTCCTTTCCAACCACCCTGCACCCATTACTACCCCCCCTTACCTCTCCCCAATAGCCACCTCCTCACCACCACCAAAACCACCATCCCTCCTTCAACTAATGCTAACCATCGATCCTCACCAGCCCACTACCCCACCTGGAACTCACCTCCAGCAACAAAATCCATCGTCGTCTAACAACCAAAAGAAAAAAAAAAACACATTCTCCAAATTTCCACAGTTAATTTAAGAAGATTGAAAATTGGATTTTAGTCGCAAGAAAGCAAACAAGAAACATAAAAAATGCATTCATCAAGAAAAATAAAAAGGAAATCATATATAGTAGAAACAAAGAGGAAATAAAAAACAAAGAAACCTAGTCAGGGACGAAAATGGAAGAGTTATAAGAGGAAGAAGAAAGGCTTTGTGAATTGTTCATGGCTACTTAGAAGGGTTAAAGTAGTGGGAAATTAATGGAGGAAAGAGAGACATTTGCACCCCGCATTTCATAGCGACAAAATCCATTGTTGTCACCATTGTCACCCAAAAATCTCACCCCGCAACCTCCTCCCTCAACTAATTCAATGCTAGTCCACTACCGTCACCACCATCGCGTCGCCCCAGCACAACAATTAACAATGTTTAAATTAACCCAAATCACCAATTGAATTGACGATAAACCCTTTAATTATTAATATAAACAATCCATGTTACCTTAGAAGTTGCTTTAATGGGGGAGAGAAAGCTCACACGCTGCTCTGATGGTGAACTTGGAGTACATTCAATGGAGAAAAGGGAAGGAAAAGGGGTGAGATTGTTTAAGTGAAAAAGAGGAAAGGGATCGGAAAAGGAAGGGGAAGGTGTCGGGTTGGTCAGGCGGCAAGGGAATGGGTCGGCTTCGGCTGGGAGGGTGGGGCTGGTCAGGCCGGCTGCTGCCATGTGCTGAGGCTATCTCCGGTGAGGGTAAAAGGAAAGGAAGGGTGGGAGTTTTTTTTTTTTTTTTTTTTTTTAAATCATCAAAATAACCAATTAGATAGCAACACCTGTCAAGTTACCTTCTCTAACCAGTTGCCAACCTAATAAAACCGGTCAAGGCTTGTTAAAAGAAGATTGATGTTAAAGGTGGGATTATTTCTGGAATAATAGAAGGTGGGATTATTTTTGGAAGACTGAGCAAAGGTGGGATTATTCTTTTCCATTTTTCCTTCATTTTAAGGTTATGAAATTATTCTCTTTTGTTACCTTTTCCCCAAGGCGAAAGCTGTAATAAGTTGGAGCAGAAGATTCATTATTCTATTCTTACAGGTTTCAGGTGTTGAGATTCTTTCAGGGGGTATACTAAGGCTACAAATTGCTGAAGCTGAGGTCAATGATGTCTCAATACGTTTTCTTGATCGAAAGACGTAAGTTTTAAATTTATCATATTTGCTTCTTTATAAAGGCAATATTAAGAAAAAGATATGGGCGAAAAACAAAGAATGGTGTCTATGTTCCACTGATAGTCTGATATATTGGGTTTATAACTAATTGTGTAAATTAAATTGTTTTCTTTCAGCCGTGAGCCAACTGTGGGGAAGACAAAGCCTGAAACAATACTCCGCCAACTTACAACTAAAAAAGGGCAGGTAAAATTATTGCATTCACTGTTGTATATATCAAGTGATATTACATGTTCTTTAATGTGTTTAATTGTAATTTTAAGTTAGAGATGCTGCTGAAGAATATTGTATATACCTCTCTGCCTATAGCTGCATTCTGTTTGTCTTTTGACTTTCTTAGCCGTTGAAAATTTGTGATTTACTTGTACAAGGAAAATGAAGAATTGTAAATTAATGGAGAGTTGACGACCTTTAAGAAGAGGGTTGTTTGGTTGGTGGAAAATGAGCGGCGGCCAATTCACAGGAAAGAATGGCTTTAGTTTGGGCCCTAAATTGTAAGGAAAAGGCAAGTGGTTTTCAATTACTCAAAATTCAAATTATATTACTCGTATATTATAAAATAATAAATTAAAGGAAATTCAAAATTGACCTACCAAATTTGAGAATCAGATACTACTTCTGTGCTTGATTTTTAACGGTTTGGGCCCATTCATAACTTAATTAGTTATTTACGGATTTCAATTGTTTTCAACCATTAATCATAGTTTTAACATAATTTAGTTCCTATTTTTAAGCAAATTTGAAGAAAAAAAAAAACATGCTTTAGTGAATTTTGTTTCCTATTTTCAAACAAATTTGCTTAGTCCTATTTGGGGTAGCATTTTAAGTAAACTATGAAAAACAGATAAAAGTGTTTAATAAGGTAGTGGTTTGAATAACGATTAGTGGCAGAGCTATTGTTTAGATAGATTTTCTCAAACGTTAAAAATAGCATTTTAGAGGTATCTGGTGTTGTCATTGGTTACACTTTTCAACAATATGTATGTACTTTAGTTTTTAAACGCTACTTTTGCTAAATACTTATATTATCCACCACTACATTGACAACTAACCCTAGCCACTACTAATTCATAACTACTCACTACTCTTATGGCTACCCGTTACTCAACAGCTAAAAGCTACCCACTATAGGCACTATTCTCGTTATGTCGAACAAGGCCTTAGCTCAAAATTATAGGATCAGGAGCACTTGGGCATTTTATCCTTCCCCATTTCCAAAGAGATTAGCGTACTAATTTGGGTAGAGGTGACTTGTGAATAGTAAATTAGTAAGTCATTCACTTGAGTGCAACTTTATTCATATCTCACCTACCAAGCTCAATATATAAATTACATAAGGCTATATTCTTTTGATTTTAAAATAATAAAGTAATATTTTGCAAAAATAAATTCAATTACAACAATAAAGTAAAAGCTATTTTTAATCTTTAAAAATTAGTAAAAATACGTTTTAATTACTTAAAATTATTTCAGTTCAATAAACTCTTACAACAACAAAAGAACATAGAATGTATAGTAATTTGTATTAAGCCATTTAAAATAAATGTTTGTTGGTGAAATTTAAAAAAGAGTTTATAAGCAAGAGATGTTGTACAATGGAATATCTACTCGACGATCATAGTTTTATTAAAGAAATTTTTATTTGATTTAATATGTTAAGTATTTTTATTAAAATCGAATCTCTTTTATATATGTCGTATAACTCTTTATTAATGAATTTTTTTTTACTTAAAAAAATTTTATGAACGGCAAGAGGTAGAATATTCCAAATAATCAATAACGTGACATGTGCATGGACCATGCATGCCAAGTTGCCCAAGCATAATGCAACATGTGCATTGAGCTACTTGTTATTCATCTTTCCAATTTCCATCATACCTACGCTATCATCATCTTCTTATTATTCCATCCAACGCAACCCATGGCATGGGAATTATCAATATTATTTCATCCATCATCTTGGACTTTCTTTATTAGTTTTGTTAAGATCTACAAGATTCAAAACCAAGACACATTATGATTTATATAAAAGTATTTACTTACTCACTACATACCCTACAATCCTACATTACACCTTTATACTCGAGTCATATAAAATTGTCGAGTAGATCGAGCACCGTGGTGTACAATAGAACATGCATGTTAAACAATCTCAAAATATGACAGTATTCACAGTAGGCCAATCGCGTTGAGGATCGTTATTTCACACTCTATAAACCCAGAAATAAGTTCACATTGCCAAAGAAAGATTTTTCATCAATGCATAATTGAGGTCCAACATTTTGGCTACTTTCACTGGCTTAAGTTTCTAGATTTTCATAATTGATTTCACCTTAAGACAGCTCAGACTTTTCCGCACGTTTACAATTTCTTAGCTCTTCAATAAAGTTACGCAAAATAATTTTCTTCAGATTTTTTTTCTGGACTAGAGAAGCTTCCTTTTACCTACAATTTTCTTTTACAGAAATAAGTAATTTGACCACAAACTTATTTTGTTAATACTACTCGATAACTATTTTTAACTTAAATATACAAATTTAACAACAGTTTTCTTTATCAATCAAAGATGAATTAAAAGCAGGGTGAAAAAAAAAATCAAATTCAGGTATTCAGTCAAATTCCGAAGTAAATAGCTTTACTAGCAATAAGTTTGATGTAGATAAAAACTAAAGCTTCACAACAATCGCAATACACTCTTGCAATAAGTCACCTAAAATTGTCTTAAAAAAATAATATGCATGACCACAAAGTCAATTCAACTATAGAAATTATGAAGTATAGGTTAAGTATATTTCACAAAAGTCAGACACGAACCAAACTCAAGTTTATGTTGCTTTTCAAACAAGAGTTTCTCATTGCAACAACCAGAAACATGCCAAAAATGACTACTCGTACTAGAAAACCAGAAAAATGATCGACCCAAACTAGAACTTACAAGATCCCAAACAGTGCGACCAACCTGTTTGACTTTGACAGGTTGATTTGGAAACACGGTCAACCTGCAGACCGCTGATTATCAAGTGTCGTCATCAACCAAAGCAAATATTTGCATTTTGCAGAATCAGCCTCCATGACCAGAACAACTTTTTACAATGTAAGCCCTGCATGTTAATAGAAAGCCAGAATTCCAAGCGAATATGCTGAGAAACAGTAGCAGCAATGAAGGAGTCAAACAAATGCCCTTTTGCATTCTATTTGTGGTATCTGACCTCAATTCCATCTAAAGCAGAATGGTATTATAAGGGGGGCAGTAATGAGTCAGCTTTGCAAAAAGTATATACATCACCAGCTTATCACCCAATGCAAATTATAGCAGTACAGAACAAGTAATAGTCTATTTCCCTATGTGTTTTCAGGTGTGGGAAATCAAGATATCAGATGTAAAAAATGCAAGCTGACCTTACCAATTAAGACAAAGATGATATGCGCTGAAGACAGAATGAAATCATTAAATGGTTCATTAACCTTATATACTCAATGAAAGAGTTATGAGACGGGTCCATCGATACACAATCCCTCTTATTATGGTGAGTGGCTGAGTGTATCTTCTTTTACAGGGAAAACAAAAAATGACTCACAGTAGTGAAATATTTTCTTTGGAAAATACGCGCTTGATGATGCACACTCAGCTTAATAGTACGGACCAACAGCAACTTCCAAAGTGAATAAACAATGCAATTAATTAGACATTGCTAAGTGGACAAGTAAGATGAAGCAAATACAGACGAAGTTTGAAGTTAACAAGAAGCCGAGGAAGCAACTCAAACTCTGAACTCGGACACTTAGTCCTCTATTAATATAACGGGGATGACTACTTTGCTTGCATTTTGGATGTTTAATTCCTGATATAGAAAATTTAGCTTAAGCAGCAAGTAATCAAATGGTCAAATCAATGAACAAATTCAGCAACAAATATCAGATTAGCATAATTAGCAAAATCATACAAGTTTTCTTTGCAATCAGGTTTCTTCAATTAGTTCGTTTTGGCAATCAAAGATTCAGTGCTCATAAATAATAGCATTACTTGGAAAAAGCAGAAAAGTCCAGATCTTTCATAGTGTCAGCGTAATTAGTCAAATAACATTGTGAGCAGAGTAAATGAGAATCTAATTTCTACAGAGTATATTCTTCAGCAAAAAAAAAAACAAGATACAGATATGCATAGAGTAGTTCCTCTACTTTTCTGGGATGGAAAACAAAATTTAAAATTTAAGGAAGATCGAAATTAACAGCATTACACACAATTCTTCACCTCAGATCAAGCTATGCTTGTATAAAGTCAAGTGGTATACAAATAATATGTCAGTAAGAAAGCTGACCTACTTCCTTTAGCAGCTACAGATGCCTATCAGCTTTGATTCCATCTCTTCCTTGAAATCTATCAATGCTCAGGGATATGGGCTCCAACGACATTTCTGATTTTGGCATACCTAACACCATTTCCTTCTGCTTAAGCAGCAAGACCATCCAATCACTCTCTAGTTTCACCCTTTCATTCTCCAACTTCAATCTCTCGAGCTCTCTGTCTTTCTTGCTGCGAAATCTCAACCATTTAAGCCGCTGTTTCTCAAGATCAAGTGCCTCAGCCTCCAACTTGACCTTTTCCACCTCAAGTTGCCACATTCGTTGCTGAATCAATGATCTTTGTTCTGCAGGAGATTTTGCCACATCTTGAAACATGGACTCCAATTCCACTCTATAACAGTCCTGCCTGCCAGGCAACAATGAGAAATTAGAGCTTCCTCCATTCACGTTGCTTCTAGCATAATAACCCTCCATCCTTCCAGATTTGATATCAACATTCTTTTCATCATCTTCATACGACTCATCACTGTCTGACTCGTAATTTTCATCAGCTTCATGCACCTCAGAAACATTGTTTTCATTTGGATGGGTAGCCAGAGGCATTATATGAGCTTGTAAATCAATATCATGACAGCCAGGTATTCTCTGACCATTATGGAAAGCACACATTTCCCGATAAAACAGATGTTTTGAACTCAATATCTTTTTTACCTCATCCTTCGCCTTTTCTGTCAAGTGCGGCATGGCATCCATTAGAGACGGATTTTCCACCACTTGGCAACTAGTTTCCCTACCAAGAATGTCATTCAACTTCTTGTATCTTTTATTCAAGTCATTGAACTTGTCCTCACATTGTTGAGGAGAAACACAACAACCATTACTAATCATAATGTTTGAAACCATTTTCCATTTCCCCTTCTTTTGCAACATTCCAGATTTCCTCTTCAACCCATCCTTAGCATCAAACATGCCCTCATCCCCAACAGAAGCTACAACTGCTATTAGAAGTCTAACAATGTTATCAGTCCACTTCATTCGTTGCCAAGGAGATTCCTTTTTATCCTTTCCCACATTACAGTTCTCACCATTCCCATCCCCTGTATAACTTGGCTCCTCATCTTCACTAGACGTATTATTACTAAGCGAACGCCCAAGAGATATTCCCTTCCCCTTACCAAAATCCATTGACATTCCCTTCAACGACAACCCTTTCGCCTCTACAAACCCTAGTGGTTGCTCATTCTCAATGCCACTCATCATGTTCATGGGATGTAACTCAAGGGGTTGATGGGTCATTAATGGATGACCCATCTGACCTTGTTGGAGATCATCCCCCGGCATTTCCATATCCAATAATCGACCATTCGATCCCATTCCGGATAAAAACCCGCCTCCTAAACGTGGTCTTTCCATCAATATATGAACCCCTAAAGCTTAATCTTCAACAACTCAACTACAGAACTAATCTCCCTCAATCAAATAAGGCCTCAGCTAAACAGTACAAATTCCATTCCTCCCTAATTTCAAACCCTATCTTCAACAATCAGCAAAGATCGAAGAATAGAAGAACCCCAGAAAAAGCAAACAACAACCTACGAATTTAGTTGCTACTAGCTAATAGAAACCCACTAAAAATAACAGCTTGATTACACAGTATTCAGCTTAGGGTTTACAAACTCAAAGATTAAGGAACAATATAGCACAAACAAAGTACAAAATTTTCTAAGATTTGAAAATTGAAGTCAATCAAAGTTATAAGCAATCAATAGAAGCTATATCCAAGTTGGAAACTTTAAACTAGTACAGAACAAGATTACCGAAGATTGAAAGCACAATTTGATCTTCTTTTAGGAAACTTAATTAGGGTTTAAGTTACCTTAATCATTTTACAGAAGAAGCTTCCTGATTTTCAGGGTAGAGGAGAGAGAAAACGATCAAGGAAGAAGTGATGTTCCACAATTTTGGGACGCAAAGTGCAAAACACCTGAAATACGGGGCAGGAAATGGGGTAACCCACCGAAAGGGCGAGAGGTTCCTTTGGAGTTTGGACTGATCGGAGTGTCTTTAAAAAGCTGTTTTTATTTAGTTGACATCATTTGATTATCATGATTTTAAAGATTAACGTATTTACTCTCTCATTCTCGACATTGTAAAATTATAAAAAAGCGAAAATTAATAAAATTATAAACTGAGACGATTCAAGCAAGATCATTATTGACTATAATTTATCGAAACTATAAATCACAAAAGCTAGTTAAAGGATGTAGTTTATTATCATTACTAAGGGTCTGTTCTCATTGACTGAATTGAACTGAGCTGAGTTGAACTGAACTAAACTGAATATTTTATAAGAGAAGGAAATTAGGAGCTGAACTGAACTGAACTGAATTTCAACATAAAAGAACAAGCCCTAAATTAATACAACTCGTATTCCTATTTGGATAAATGACAAATAAGGGAGATATGTGTACCAATAAGGTCTTGATCACGTTATTTCTTCTACTACCTCCGTTACAATTAGACATTTTCCCTACGAAGTAGTGTGCATTATTTTTTATTTTATTTTTTTCGAGGGAGAGTAGTGTGCATCATTTTGACTAATATTAAGCTGCAAATAAGCACAAATTCGATACATTTTGCCTACGCTTATGGGCATCTTGTAATAGGAAGCTATCTTAAATATTACAGTTGTATTTCTTAATATACGATCAATGTGGTGAAAGAAAGGGTTTACAAACGGATTTGTTAATTTCCATGGCTGATGCATATCTGCTGATAACATCGATGTCCAAGACAGAAGACCAATTCAGAAATCATCCTACCAGTTCCGGTGGATTATTTATATGAGGACGGAGTATCATTCTTATGGTTGATACCTATATGAAGCGATGCCTTAGTGGGTAAGAGATCAAGTAAAGCATCTGAGATTATGGGAATCAATTAGAACAGTTAGAAATAATAATTGAACATACTTTACACTTGGCAATAAAAACCTCTACAGTTATGCCTAAATATTTGAAGATAAAGCTTCGGTCATCAAATTCTTTCAACATTCAAAGGCTTCTTGTAAGACTGCAACAACAGAGAAGAACAGACCACACTAAGGGATGAAGCGGCCATGCAAGCCCCAGCAACCCAAGGCGGAAGCCGAATACCAGTGAATGGAAACAAAATTCCTGCAGCAATAGGCATGGCTAGGACATTATAGCCAAGGGCCCAAACGTAGTTAAGCCGAATCTTGGACATTGTCTTTTGAGAAAGGTCAATGGCTGTCACGACATCTTCTAGGTTGCTCTTAATTAGAACTATATCAGCTGCCTCAATAGCAACATTAGTGCCAGCGCCTATTGCCATTCCAACATCAGCTGCAACTAGGGCAGGGGAGTCATTAATGCCGTCTCCCACCATTGCTACCGTTAGACCTTTCATCTGGATAGTCAGAAATAGCAAATAAATACAATACACTAATTCCACAGCACCAGGAAAAAAAAAACAGTTACTTCCACGATTCACTATTTCACATGGTTATATAAGAAGCGAGATACAGTCCACAGCAAGGCATATCGGATAGAATTTCATTCATGCACAGGGATACTAACACAAACACGCACAGAAACAGTACCCCGCAAAAATTAGGTTCTGATCTCTATATGTTAACTTGTCAGAATCAAGAACAAATTTGCCACTTCATTCCTACTACTATTCATTCAAGCTTTGGCATATTACTACATTATTACGTACTCCGTACCTTATATCTTGATATAATCATAGTCACTTTGTCATGAAAATTTTAAGGGTGTAAAGGAAAAAAAACAGGGTAAAGCAACAATGTTTCCAAAGAAAGGATACTACACCTAGGGTCATGCTTTCATCTAATCCCAATTATTAGCGATAAAAATTTAATGTGACACACAAACGTATAAACGCATCACCAAGGCAGCAAGAGAAATGAGAAAAAGCAAAAATTCCATGCATATTGTTATCAGCAATCCAACCTGAATTTCTTTTATCTTCCCAGCTTTTCCAATTGGATCTGTTTCAGCAAAAACTTGATTAATACCAACTTCTCTTCCTATTGCTGTTGCAGTACCCCAGTTATCACCAGTTACCATGATGCTTGTGACGCCCATAGACTGAAGATGTCTAATGACATGGCCTGCCTCCGGCTTCACTGGATCAGTCACAGCAAAAGCCCCTGCAACCTTGCCATCAATGGCAACTAACACACAAGTTTGAGCCAATTTTTCTGTCCCTGAGATATACTCCTCGACTTCATAGTTGATTGGAACACTATGAACCTGCAGGAGCCTCTTGTTTCCTACCAAAACTATCTTCTCGCCGACCTTTCCACAAACTCCAGCTCCAGGATGCACCTCAAAATCCTTTACATCTTCAACATGGTCGGCCAATGATTCATGTTTCTTACGCTGAACCTTAGCGTGTTCAGCCACAGCTTTAGCTAGGGGGTGCTCGCTGTTTGCCTGCAAATATATTGGAGGAAAGAGCAGCTGAGCACCAGAGTGATTTACGTTCCGTCATAACGATTGCCGATTCTCAAATCAAAAAGGTATTAAATCACTGGCAACTAAAACATTACACTTTTCCTCAAAAAAAAAAAAAGGAAAATTTGCCAATTACTACCGCAAGTTAATACTACTTTGTAAATTACTACCGTAAATTAAAAAAGTTGTGAATTACTACCGCAAAAAAATTTTAAGATGTTGCGATTACTACCAAACCCCCATTAAACCCAACTATGACGTCATTATATCACTTTAACCCATGGTTAAAGCCCTTAACCATGACGTCATTATATCCCTAACCCATTTTCTTTTTTTTTTGGGGGGGGGGGGGCTGGTTAAAGCCCTTAACCATGGTCAAACACGGGTTAAAGGGATATAATGACGTCATAGTTGGGTTTAATGGGGGTTTGGTAGTAATCGCAACATCAAAAAATATTTTGCGGTAGTAATTCACAACTTTTTAAATTTGCGGTTATAATTTACAAAGTGGTATTAACTTGCAGTAGTAATTGGCAAATTATCCAAAAAAAAAAAAAAAAACTAAATATATGAGCCATTAAAATGAAAGATCATGTTCACTTTCCGAAATATCATGAATAATGCATGATGTGTGAGCCAAACAAACCAAATGCACATACCTCTATAGCAATTGCCATATCACATAATTCCTTCATTGTAACCCCAGAAAAGAGAACAGTGCTGACAACAACTGGCTTTCCTACAGTCAATGTTCCTGTCTTATCAAAGACCACAGCTTTAACCTACAATAAATTAATCAAAACAGAAGCAACAGCAAAGAACATCAAGATCCTGCATCAAAAGTAGCACAATCCTTCAAAGCAGTAACATCAATGCTGAAAAAACATGCCACTGTGAGTGTGAGATCTAGTTTCCCTTTAAAATAGGCCAAATAGAGTAAATATCCATGAGGTGGTCTATGTATTCTTATTGCTACCTAAAAATATAAAAAGTTATGACAAATCATCCAAACTTTAGCTCCTCATTTGGATAGCTCAACTTGCAATCTAATATATAATTTAAGAGTTTTTCTTTTCAACTTTCACTCACAATACTCCAATTCTTGAATGGAGAAATTCTATGCATTCTCTTTTTTTAATTTTTTTTTTTTTTTAATAACTACCTCTTTAACTTCCATTTCTCCATTATTTCAAACAAAAAAAAAAAAAATCTACAACTACCAATTAATTTTTCCTTTTAAATATACATAAATGCTCCAAACTCCTTGAGTTCTCATGCATTTATTTTTTTATATTATTTTTTTAAATTTAAAATTAAAAATAAATTTTTTTTTATTTTTAGAAAAATAAAAAAAAAAACAACTACTACCGATTCCAAAAAAAAAAACAATAACTACCATCCCACTATTTTTTATTTTTTTTTTTGTATTTTTTACAAGGGAATATTACTAATATTACACTTTTTTTTAAGTACACTAATAACATTTCACTTTGTGTTATTATTTTTTTTTAACGTAGTATAATAGATGACATGCAGTACCACGAGTATATAGTTCATTTATCATCAATTCACCATAACACTCAAAATCCCCAACCATTCGATTATTTGCAATTTTTTTAGGGAATACATACCTTCCAAACAACTTCAACTTCTCTTAACCAAAACAAAAATATATATATATATATACAACACGTTTTTTGCGAAACTGGTCTCATCGAAAAACTGTTTGCAAAAGAGCAGAAAAACTCCTACATCACTGAACCAAGTTACCCCGGTAACCTCTATAGCTTTGACAAGGTAAACCCCATAACTACTTGCCACATTGCGTGGCCACCGACATATATATAAGAGTAGACCCTGTTCTTTTAAGCTTTTGAGCAGGGCAAAGAACATAAGATTTCAGCATAGCAATTAGCAGGGAAAACCAAGTGTCAACAAATTAATAATATTCAGTAGAGCAGAGCTAAGCAGAGTTCAGCAGAGCAGACCAAAACACAAGTCTACAACAGCTCAAAAGAACAGGGTCTAAGTTACAACATTAAAATCAACTTCCCGTATTCTAAGTAAATTTTTTCTTATAGTATATATTTAATATCTTTCTCATATAATATATATCCCGTGCATTTTGCACGGGTACACTCTAGTTCAATAACATACAAAGTAAATATATTGACACAATTGAAGGGAGGCACATATTTACAAGGGCGGTTTAAGGAAAGGATGATAAGAGTAGGACTTTGGTAATTATCTAATTTCAATTAAGTATTTAACTTCACATTTCCGAAATGTAAATAGTTTCAATTGCATTATTATCACTAATATGAATTGATTCTATCATCTTAAACAAATAACGCAATTAATAATACGTGGAAAATAAATAAAAGTTAGGCATTTTTGAATAATTTCTGCACAGCAGCCACAAGGAAGCCTTAACTTAATAAAATGATACCAGTATATAAGAGAATGGAAAAGTCATGATCCACAGTTATGAATATCTAGGCCTCCTATTACATTTATCTCAGGTCTTCTCGACATGTATGCAATAACCTGAGCAAATGACAAAATTAAGCCAATGAAAGCCAAACTTACCTTGTGTGCCTTCTGTAGAGCTGCTCCCCCCTTGATGAGCACACCAAGTGAAGCACCCTTCCCAGTAGCAACCATAACTGCAGTAGGAGTCGCCAGTCCCAGAGCACATGGACAAGCAACCACAACAACAGATATTCCAAACTGCAGAGCAAGTTCAAATTTGTCCATGGCTTTTGGGATCCAATGTTTTGGATAAAGACCAGCTACTCCAGTGACAAACCATGCAACCCATGTAATAAATGCTGCAGCAACTACCTATATTTGATCAATATTAAAGGTCAACATTATCACTTTGAATCAAGAAAAGATAACCATAAATACTTTATATGCAAAATAAATAAGAAAACAATTTTTAAAAAATTGAAATTCCAAGTCTGAATAGAATATAACAAGTGCAACATAATGTACAGTCCTCCCCAGATAAAAGCCTGGTCTCCTAACAGTATGACAAGCTAGCTAGGCCAAGAGGGCATTCATACCCACCTAACACAAAGGATCAGATAAACCCACATACTTTACTTATGAGATTTAGTTTATGACTTCAAGCTTAGCATCCTGATCAGATCACCCCGCATATTTTCCTCGAGAACTTTAAGATTCGAATGCATAACATAATAACAGGTCAATATGGAAACAATGAACTTACAGTTGGAACAAAAAACCTTGATATTTGGTCAGCCAACTTCTGAACAGGGGCTCTGGCCAACTGAGCAGCCTCCACAAGTTGAACAATCTGAGAAAGGGCAGTCTCTGATCCAACATGTGTAGCCTTCACTATGATACATCCATTCTCATTTGAAGTCCCACCAATGACCTGTTTACAACATCAAGCAGGTATGTCCATCATTGAGTTGTTCCAAGAGACAAAGGCACAAACAAAAACCAATCTACAATACTCAATTATACCTTATCACCAGGTCTTTTAGTAACTGGCTTTGCTTCTCCCGTGATCATACTTTCATTTACATAACTTTGACCATCAATAACGATCCCATCAACAGGAACCTTTGCTCCAGGAACAATCTTAAACAAGTCATTTCTCTGTATAAGTTGAGTGCTTATTTCTGTTTCTGAGATGATATTTCCACTGCCATCCATTGTCACCAAGCACGCCGTATCTGGAGCAAGCTCTGACAGCTTTGCTAAAGCATCTGAAGTCTTCCCCTTCGCCACAATCTCCAAATATTTGCCCAAAAGAATAAAAGATATTAACATAGCACTTGTCTCAAAAAAATCTTGCCCTTCAAAGTCAAGGGAAGTCAGGGATTTAAGCAATATGTAGAGAGAGTAGATGTAAGCAGCATTGGTTCCCACTGCCACTAGAACATCCATATTAGCAGATTTTCGCCTTAACGCATGATATGCCCCAACATAAAACCTGAGAAAGAGTGTTTTGACAAGACAACATCATCCAGTATGATACATAAACCAGATTAGAAAGACATCGTAAGTAGCATATTCACTTGTACAAACCAATTTTTTTTTAAAAGTACCTTCGTCCAATGATGAACTGCACTGGTGCGCAAAGGATACATCTCAGCAACATTCCAACAGTAAGCAAGTTGTGAATCCTGTAGTTTAACCAATCCCCATAAGGAGGAAGCATTGGGAGTACCATGGAGAAAACAAGCACCGGGACAGAAAAAAGGCAACTCCATAAGAACTGATTTTTGTACTTATGAATCTCATTTCTATGATCCAAATCTCTCTGTCTTGGAGGGACATACAAGCTTGCATCATACGAATTTAGGCCAGTAGAAGCCTCTCTAATCAATTTTATCAGAGATCTAGGACCAGTTACATCAGGATCATAGCTTACAGTGATCTTTTTTTCTTCCATATCCATGTCAACGTGATTGACACCAACAGCTAGCTCAAGAGCAGTTCTAATAGTGTTGGCGTCTTCAAGGGTATGAACTCCATCAAGCTTTAGGTGCACTTTGTTCACATCATTCCCAGGGTTAATAAGATCAGCTTCAAAACCAGCATCTTCAACCGCTTTTATGATTTGGTTAAGGTTTGTGACATTTGGGTCAAAGTGAACCTTGGCTTCCTCAAGAGCAAGACCTACCACGGCCTTTTTCACCCCATCAGCATCTGAGAGTGCGCGTTCAACGGCCTCTGAGCAGCTAGTGCATGCCATTCCTTTTATTTTCAGTCGACATACTTCTATTTCTTGATCAGGATACCCCTCAACTTGAAATCCTGCATTTTCTACGGTTTCTTTTATTCTTTTTGACTACAAAAACAGACAAAAAAAAAATATCAATCTTAAGATTCTTAACTCTGCACATTAATGACGGTGACACTAATGACAAAGAAAATATATAAAACAGCAAATAACATGTAAAAATAAGAGATTATGAAATCAGCAAGGCATATCAAAATGCTTAACTATCAGCTAGAAATTTGTAATTAGGCTGACATTTATATTCAATCCTAAAGCATAAATCCAATTTTCAGATTTAGCACCTTCATTTCTGTTATATAGGATCCACATATGAAATGATCAGCAACATTTATCTTCTGAAGTTGAAAAAGGGGGGCAGGAATGCAGGATCCTGATCCCTATGGGTTCATTCCCTTCAAAAGAGAGCAGGAGAGAAATGACAAGAAGCAATAACTGATGTAACTCAAGTAACAATTCAACTGAAAAAGTAAGAACCGTAAAATCACATGACAAGGGTTAGAATTTGCCACTAACATCAACAATTTCCGGCATGTATTTGACAACAGCTTGTCCATCCATTGATGATACAACAACACTCCTAATTCCATTGAGTTTCCCTAACACGGATTCTACTGAGTTCGAGCATGATGCACACTCAATACCCTTTATCTGGAATTTCACCACTTTAATCTTCTCGACGCCACATGGACTTGGTGGATAGATGTTAACCGTCACACTGTCCTGAGGTTCCAATAAAGGAACATTTAGATCAAACTTTCCATTCACTTCCATTTTAGTTGCAGCAAGATTTCAATTATCAACCCTGTTAAGAATCAGATATATAGATTATAGATTAGTTTTCTTCCTGAACTCAGATTATAGATGCCATAACATTTGATCAAGTCAACATTTTAAATGATTTTAAAATGTTTTTTTAAAAAACACCTAATTCAGTTTCAAACCTGCTTTTTTAATATTGATTTAAAAAAAAAAAAAAAAAAAAAAAAAGTCAATAATCACTATGCATACCCATAAGAAGAAATTTTGATTTTAAAAAATGCATAAATTTCTTGGTAAAGCAAACTAAGTTAAAAACATATGCAAATGAATCAAATTATCATTGAATTTGATCATATATGCTTACATACATCTACAAAATTCAAAGCAATGCATCTAATTTATCACTCAAAACCCTAGTTACTTCAAAAACTGCAAAATCAGAGCTTCACAATCAAAATTCCCCCTCAAATTGCATACCATACACCAATACCAATTCACAAAGCCTCTAATTCACCGCGCAAATATCTTTCAATTAAATTGGCGAATTAACTACAAACCACGACATTAAAATCCACAAACTTAGAAAATTATTCGATTTCCAGAAAAATCACAAGAATATGAAAATTTTACAAAAAAAAAAATAATGAAACAAAATTGAGTGAGCATATGTGAATGGAAATTACCTCAAATTGTCAAATGAATTGCACGATTTTAACGTCCTAAAATCCAAAATTAGGGTTCCGAAATTCGGCGAAGAAATTGGGGATGAGAATTTTGGCAAAGATGTGCAGCACACCGCTTTGGCAACAAGGGAATCAGCGGGGACCTACTTTTTAAAAAATATTTCGAATTTGATTTGTATTTGTATTTGTATTTGTTTTTTTGTGTTTTGGTCGTTTCTTTCCCACCAAGACTTTTTGTGTGAAAAATTCCACAAGTTGCCCCCCACATTTGCCACATAAGACTGTAAGAGTATACGGTATACCGTTCCTTCAAATAGTTACTGTTAGACCTTTCACCTCATTTTTGCTTATATGAATTCACCTTAACTTATTTAATCGGTTCTTATTTGATTTAATTTGGTCTTATCTAATCTAA
This sequence comes from Chenopodium quinoa, assembly GCF_001683475.1. NCBI lineage: Eukaryota > Viridiplantae > Streptophyta > Magnoliopsida > Caryophyllales > Amaranthaceae > Chenopodium > Chenopodium quinoa. The sequence continues at coordinate 1,362,297 of NW_018744311.1, read as the reverse complement.
CTTGGTCTTATCTGATCCTATCTTATTGTTTGATTTGATAAATTTTTTCAGGCCTTATAGATTATTAATGGTCGGTTGTCGCTATGCTCTGTCACTTTATTTTCACTAATTTCATATTACAAATAAGCAATTTTAGGTTCAATTTACAACTACAATAATATTAAAATCAACTAATGAAACTCATTAGCTTAGGGCTTGTTTGGCATCATTTTTTGTTTTCAGCTTCCTGTTTTTTTTTTTTAAACTAAAAACCAAAAACAGGAAACAAGAAAAAGGTGTTTCCACTTTTCTGTTGTCAATTTTCAAAATTATCATGATTTTAATAAGTCTAAATATTTTTTGATTCATTATGTGACATATATAATATATTTTTAAATAACAAAAAACAGAAAACCACAACGATGCCAAACGAACCCTTAAACTTTTGGTTGAGTTTGTCATTCAACATGCTATCAAAAGTCAGCATGACATAAATCTCATCATCCCCTCACTTTGCCCAAATGACTCTCGAATTAGGGTGCGTGATAGAATACAAAAATTGATCAAGGATACATGGGCTTCAACCAACCATTCAACCCTTTGATGAGTCATAATGTCATTACATATTACAAGTGATATTATGAACATACTTACACTTATAGCATGTATACTTTTTTTTTTTTTTTTTCTCCGACCCTAAATGTTCTTCTGGTTTGTAATCTAAACAATACTCATAACTTTTAATCTCCCGAATTCTTCTAATTTCAATGTATAAGAAGAAAAATATAGACAAGTGAAATCTTGTTAAGCACCGTAATCCTTAGCTTGTTGGCCATATCATCTTATGTGGAGGACTTTTAATCTAATTTCCCCAATTAAGAGCCTGACCCGATTAATATGCTATATTAATAAATTATGTTAACATCAACACAATTTTTTTTTCTATCTCATATTATTCCTCCAAGCACATGCACAGTAGCACACCGAAAAATGATACTCAATAGGTATTATTCAACGGTACCTGGGTTTTAACAAAGGAGCGTCGTGAGGTTTGTTTGACGAAAACCAAGCTAGCTTGAAGAAAGCTTCATAGGTTTCGATCTTTGCCAAAATTGCTCAAGACATGGTTGAAAAAGGTAAGATTACATCGTGTCTGGTGGTTCATCTCGAACTCGTGACAAACGGTGGTGATTGTGGCGGCGGATACTCAGACAATCGCTCTTTATTGTTAAAGGTTGAAGATCTAATATTTGTACGTGAATTTATAGCATTATCCCTAAATAACTCGCGAAAATGACATTTATACACTGTGATAAAAACAACTTTTTTGTTAAAACATATGGTACTAAATTGTATTTTCACTAAATACTCCGTATAGCATTACAAGAATTCAAATTACAAATTGATTTTAAACTCTTAAACATTGCTAACACAATAGATCAACCCAATTGAAAACTTACAACCCAAGACATGTAGAATTTGTTATACATATCAAAGTGTATAGTTGTACACTATACCCAAGTAATCCAAGATTAGTGTTTGTTTTTGTTGTCAAAAATAAAAAATTAGTGTTTATTTTTCATTTGATGATTAAATAAAAAACAATTATCAAAATGAGAACAAAATAATCATAGTTATACATTACATCCGGGTGTATATAACAAGTTGTATGAGACATGACCCAACATGCAAATACTTCGAAGTCCAAATTAATGTTATATTGTTATCAGACCGACCGGTTTGAGCGTTTGACATCGTCTGCTTGAATTTAACGTCTGCCTTTCACTCAAAAACCAAAAACCCTTTCTTCCCCAAAACCCTAATTCAATGATCAGATAACAAACAAACCCCAATTTTCAAATCAACCCAATTTAAATTTTACCATAGAAAGCCTCAATTCCACTCCTATTTCTTCAACTATGCTTAACAATGGCGATATTGAATTTAAATCATCCGCCATTAAAATCCCTCTTTCTTCACCTCAAAATCCCATCCCTCACCTCCCATTTTGCTCTCAATCCCTAACTTCCACCCTCTCACAAGCCAAATTCTCAATTACCCAGTTCCTAGATTCCCTCAAATTCCACAGAAAACCCATCAAATTGCGCTCTTTCCCATCACCATTGCTGTGCTCTTCGACATTGGCACTGAACGAGTCGACTCAGGCTCAACCCGGTGGTGCTACTGGTGGTGGTGGTGCGATTGAGGTGGCTCAGACAAAGGCACCGGTGAGTCGGACTCGGAGGGAGGATGAGGAGAGAGTGTTGATTAGTGAGGTGTTAGTGAGGAACAAAGATGGTGAAGAATTGGAGATGAAGGACTTGGAATCAGAGGCATTAATGGCGTTGAAAGCGTGCCGGGCGAATTCGGCATTGACGGTTAGAGAAGTTCAGGAGGATGTTCATCGAATTATTGATAGTGGCTATTTTTCTTCATGTATGCCTGTTGCTGTAGATACTCGGGATGGTATCAGATTGGTCTTTCAGGTATATAATTTTGAGTACTCCGTATATAAATAATATTTTGATATGTTCTGTTTTAATGCATATTAAATTTGATTGAATGCTGTTGCTTATATGAGCTATGTAATTGAGAATAGATGAAGTTATAATTTAGGTTGTGCTATGTTGCTAGTTATCTGAAAGAGAATTTGAGTAGCAAACCTTTAGTGAACACAATTTGTATCAGTGTTAAGAATTTGAGAATCAAACCTTGAAATTGCGCCAGCGAGTTTTTAGGATTGCCAGCGTTAAATAAGATAGATTGGAATAAGAAAAGCAAATTGTTGAGCCTTAGGTGCTGTTTGCGGTATCTTCTCTTTGTTGCGAAGCGAGTAAAAGGGAACTCGGAAATTTAAACGGAGGGAGAGGGTAGGGGTTTTGAAGTTTCATCTATATTGTGAAGGGTAGAGGGATTGTATATTTGCATCAATATCATTTTGTCCAGGAGCTTATTTAATTTTCTCTGCCACGGTCATATATCCTCATGGGCTCGTGGCACATGCCATATTACCTTGTTATATGTTTTGTGCTGTAGTCAGTATCTAAATACCCCTTGAAGCCCTACTTTATGTCCATAGGTATATTATATGATCACGCTTTTATTATCTTGGTGAATATAGCTGCCCTGAATCTAGATATTCTTCTTTTTTGAGGTAGCTAGTTTGTTTGATTTGCTTTCTCTTTTGTCGCACAAGGTAGAACCAAACCAGGAGTTTCGGGGATTGGTGTGCGAAGGAGCTAATGTTCTTCCGTCCAAATTTGTAGAGGATAAATTTCGTGATGGATATGGTATAGTGTTTTTTTTTTTTTTTTTGTTTTCTTTCTCTCTCTCTGTTGCTAAAGTTTGTGAGCTACTTAAAGTCTTCTCTCCAATAAATTAAATTTTGTCATCAAGCTGTGCAGGAAAAGTGGTCAATATCAGGCATTTGGATGAAGTGATTGAATCCATCAATGGATGGTATATGGAGCGTGGCCTTTTTGGCATGGTTAGTATTTGTTTTTTTTTGTTTTTTTTTTAAAAAATTCATTTTAGGAAAAATGGAAAACAATAATCCCACCTTTGCTCGGTCTTCTAAAAATAATCCCACTTTCAATTATTCCAGAAATAATCCCACCTTTTACATCAATCTTCTTTTAACAAGCCCTTTGACTTGTTACTTGTTCTACCGGTTAAATAATTTTCTTTTTTTTTTTTAGAAACATGTCTCCTCGAGTCCTCTCCACCATCACCACTGCCATTGCCACTGCCAGTCTGCCGCCCAACACTAATGGCCAACCAAAATAAGCCCACCTCCTTTCCAACCACCCTGCACCCATTACTACCCCCCCTTACCTCTCCCCAATAGCCACCTCCTCACCACCACCAAAACCACCATCCCTCCTTCAACTAATGCTAACCATCGATCCTCACCAGCCCACTACCCCACCTGGAACTCACCTCCAGCAACAAAATCCATCGTCGTCTAACAACCAAAAGAAAAAAAAAACACATTCTCCAAATTTCCACAGTTAATTTAAGAAGATTGAAAATTGGATTTTAGTCGCAAGAAAGCAAACAAGAAACATAAAAAATGCATTCATCAAGAAAAATAAAAAGGAAATCATATATAGTAGAAACAAAGAGGAAATAAAAAACAAAGAAACCTAGTCAGGGACGAAAATGGAAGAGTTATAAGAGGAAGAAGAAAGGCTTTGTGAATTGTTCATGGCTACTTAGAAGGGTTAAAGTAGTGGGAAATTAATGGAGGAAAGAGAGACATTTGCACCCCGCATTTCATAGCGACAAAATCCATTGTTGTCACCATTGTCACCCAAAAATCTCACCCCGCAACCTCCTCCCTCAACTAATTCAATGCTAGTCCACTACCGTCACCACCATCGCGTCGCCCCAGCACAACAATTAACAATGTTTAAATTAACCCAAATCACCAATTGAATTGACGATAAACCCTTTAATTATTAATATAAACAATCCATGTTACCTTAGAAGTTGCTTTAATGGGGGAGAGAAAGCTCACACGCTGCTCTGATGGTGAACTTGGAGTACATTCAATGGAGAAAAGGGAAGGAAAAGGGGTGAGATTGTTTAAGTGAAAAAGAGGAAAGGGATCGGAAAAGGAAGGGGAAGGTGTCGGGTTGGTCAGGCGGCAAGGGAATGGGTCGGCTTCGGCTGGGAGGGTGGGGCTGGTCAGGCCGGCTGCTGCCATGTGCTGAGGCTATCTCCGGTGAGGGTAAAAGGAAAGGAAGGGTGGGAGTTTTTTTTTTTTTTTTTTTTTTTTAAATCATCAAAATAACCAATTAGATAGCAACACCTGTCAAGTTACCTTCTCTAACCAGTTGCCAACCTAATAAAACCGGTCAAGGCTTGTTAAAAGAAGATTGATGTTAAAGGTGGGATTATTTCTGGAATAATAGAAGGTGGGATTATTTTTGGAAGACTGAGCAAAGGTGGGATTATTCTTTTCCATTTTTCCTTCATTTTAAGGTTATGAAATTATTCTCTTTTGTTACCTTTTCCCCAAGGCGAAAGCTGTAATAAGTTGGAGCAGAAGATTCATTATTCTATTCTTACAGGTTTCAGGTGTTGAGATTCTTTCAGGGGGTATACTAAGGCTACAAATTGCTGAAGCTGAGGTCAATGATGTCTCAATACGTTTTCTTGATCGAAAGACGTAAGTTTTAAATTTATCATATTTGCTTCTTTATAAAGGCAATATTAAGAAAAAGATATGGGCGAAAAACAAAGAATGGTGTCTATGTTCCACTGATAGTCTGATATATTGGGTTTATAACTAATTGTGTAAATTAAATTGTTTTCTTTCAGCCGTGAGCCAACTGTGGGGAAGACAAAGCCTGAAACAATACTCCGCCAACTTACAACTAAAAAAGGGCAGGTAAAATTATTGCATTCACTGTTGTATATATCAAGTGATATTACATGTTCTTTAATGTGTTTAATTGTAATTTTAAGTTAGAGATGCTGCTGAAGAATATTGTATATACCTCTCTGCCTATAGCTGCATTCTGTTTGTCTTTTGACTTTCTTAGCCGTTGAAAATTTGTGATTTACTTGTACAACCCTTTTTTTTTTTTTTTCTATATAAAAAAAATACTATTCTTGATAAGACCGGCTGTTTGAACTTTGAACTTTTATAGATAATTTTCTAGATATAGAGTTCTCTGTCACCTTTGGAAATCAATTTCAACTTTCAAGCACAATAGTTTTAAGGAAATTTTGACATTTGCTACCGGGAAAAATACCTCGATTCACATTTGCTACCGTTTTATTTTATTTTATTATTATTTTTATTTTATTTTTTTATTTTTTTATTTTTTGTTGCTACCACCTAAATCTGAGTTTCTTAGAAATTACTACCTCATGCCTTACACACTAAATATTTCCGTTAGTGGGGCTCAACCACCGTCATACCACCCCCTCCCCTCAACTGCCACCCCTCCCCCTCCTCTCCCCTTGCTTGCGGCCAGTGCCGGCGAACCCACCCCCTCCCTTTCCCCCGCCCACGAAGCCAACCCCCCTTCTCTTTCCCCCACCCACGAAGCCAACCTTCCCCACCCACCGAAGCCAACCCCATCGAATTCAGCCCCCCTCCCCATTCCCTCCACCGGAATCATTCCCCTCCCCTTTTCCTACCTTTTTCGGCCACCCCTAACCCTAAACCACCACCACAAAACCACCATATGTGAAACCCGAAACCCTAAAACCCGTTTAGGGTGGTCTAGGGTTAGGGGTGTCGGTTTTTGGGTGGGGAAAGGGGAGGGGGGTCGCTTCCGGTGGGTTAACGGGGATGGGGTTGATTTCGGTGGGGTTGGCTTCGTGGGTAGGGGAAAGGGAGGGGGTGTTGGCTTTGTGGGTGGGGAAAAGGAGGGGGGTGGGATCACCGGCCGCTGGTAGGTGGGAGGGGGTGGCTGTTTTTTTTTTTTTTTTTAAAAAAAAATTCTTTTTCTTTTTTTTTGAATAAACTTTGGATTCCGTTAAGTGGTAGTAATTTCTAACAAACTCTGATTTAGTTTGTAGCAAAGTAAAAAAAAAAATTTTAAACGGTAGCAAATGTGAATCGAGGTGTTTTTTCCTGCTAGCAAATGTCAAAATTTCCTAGTTTAAATGAAATTTGTAGGGTTTCTATCATTGGTTAATTTGCCACTGTGTTTTTTATTTTCCAGCTTGAAATTCCTTGTGTTATGATCATAATAATGAGAAATTATATCAACTTTTAAACTTTGTAGTCTGATACGGAGTATGTTATTATGTATTCCCCATGCTTCTTTTGCAGGTTTACAGTTTAAATCAAGGAAAAAGGGATGTTGAAACAGTTCTAACTATGGGAATTATGGAAGATGTTAGCATTTTTCCCCAGCCCGCCGGAGGTAACTATAAATAGCAATTTTATCATCAAGTGATTTCAAGTTGATTTGATGCTATGTTAAGTTTTTGATTGTAAGGTTGGACCTTATCTCGGTTAAACTTCTCTCCTCCCCTCTGGTCAGTTTGCAGGCGTCTTTTTTCTTATGTTTTTAAAAAATAATCTTTTTTAGTCTTCTGCTGACCACTGGTTCACTGATGAATTTACAATGAATGGGGTTCTGTTGCTAAATTTGTAGTTGGCATGGCTGCATGACAAATTCAAGCTGCTTAAAATGTATTTTGAAGACATGTTCATTTCACTCTCCAAGATGATGCTTGAATGTACAGCCGTTGAGATTATTATATTGTGCGATCCTCTCCTTATTTGTGGCCTTAGGCATGAATTTTTGTTGATAGGTCAATTGATCCCTGGCTTCAATGTGTCTGATGGTTGGTGGAGAGTATACCCTCTGCTGCTTGAACCTAGGCTTTAAATTGAATTTTCTTGTTACCCAGTAGCTTGGCTATTTAATATATATTCTGCCTACGAACCACATTGTTTGGCTTCAGTTATCTCTTCATTTAAGTCTTGCTGTTGGTGTCACTTCATTACTCTTTAGAGACTATGGTGATATTCATGTTGGAAAAAATACGATAATGTTGATGATACTCTTTGAATTTGGCATCTGTCTTATTTTCATTATTCTAATGTCTTTCTTTTGCTTTCTACACTCCAGACACTGGTAAGGTTGATTTGGTAATGAATGTGGTTGAGCGTGTGAGTGGAGGTTTCTCAGCTGGTGGTGGAATTTCGAGTGGGTAAGACAAGAAACTGTGATAATGATCTACAGTCTTTAAAATGAAGGGTCTTGGCTATGTATATTTTTCTTCTGATTCATTATTACTATATAATTTGCAGGATAACCAGTGGTCCATTGTCTGGTTTGATCGGAAGGTACTTTTCTATTGCTTTGGAGTTCACTACGTAAAATAAAAAATCCTCACCATTCATGACTTACATGCCATAGTGATGGATACCCTTTAGAAAATTAACCCTTTTAAAGTTCTTTACAAACTGATTTGCATATCTATGAATATAAATCATGTATGATTTCCTTGGTAATTGTGAGTTGTCTTAGACTCTTAGTATCTGAAGAAGCTATAATTCTTCTTTACCATTCTTTTGTTTTTCATGCCGTTAGCAGGTTCATGGCCATTCCAATTGTGTACAATCTTATATATCATGTCACACTAGCTGAAACTATTATGTGCTGTTCTCTTATAACTTAAGAAGAGCTTTAGCTATTGCATCTTCCTTGATTAAATTAGGCATCTAGTATTTCAATTGTTGGTATTAGATTGGCCGATGATTTGTGGTTAATGGTTGAATGTACAACTTATGTGTATGAAGGATTTTTTATGGTGATAGGGTTAGTGGCACATCAGTGTTAAATTGGCAAAAAGGTATTTGAAGGTTGGATGGACAACAGGCAGATACCAAATGTGCTGTATTAAATTTCATATCTTTCTAAGGCCGCTACATGGTAGATACTGGCTTGAATTCTTTACATAACCTGCAGCTGTCTTCTGGGCACATTGGCTTTTGTTGCGTTCTCTCTCTCTATATATATTGTCATCTTGTGTATGTATGAGAAAATCAAGTAGAGGGCTCCTGGGAGCATTATATGGAGAATTAGATGAATCTTTTATATGTCTTGTTTCAAATGTTTGGGGTGCTTATGTTGTTCTTGTATAGAAGCCTGTTTTCTCTGAGTAATACTTTTTGATGAAACTTTATCTGCTTGAGTTCTTTGTGATCTTATAATTTTTTACTTGGATTCTTTTTATCTTAATTTTGGTTGCAGCTTTGCATATTCTCATAGAAATCTTTTTGGTAAAAATCAAAAAGTCAATGTCTCCCTTGAGAGGGGGCAAATCGACTCTATATTTCGAATAAATTACACAGTCCCGTGGATTGAAGGTGATGATAAGCGTACGCAACAGTCAATTATGATTCAGGTGATAAGCCACAATCTTGCTTATCTATCTTCTACGATGAAAAGGATATTGTTCTTTTTTTTTTTTTTTTTTTTTTTTTTTTTTTTGCGTTTTTAATTTGGTCATGTCACTTGTCTTAATTGGTCATCCAGAATTCAAGAACTCCTGGTACTTTGGTCCATGGTAACCAGCCCAACAATGGTAATATAACCATTGGCCGTGTAACAGCTGGCATGGAATTCAGTCGTCCTCTAAGACCAAAGTGGAGTGGAACAGCTGGACTTACGTTTCAGGTATCAAAAAATTAGCTGGTTTCATGCTTCATTTATCTATTACCGGAACGCATAGCTTTTTTCTGGTGGTATGTATGGAAACTTTGGGCATATCATTGTCTGATAGTTATCCAGGCGAACTCATGTTATTAATTTTTGTATTATTTCCCATTTATGCTATTGTAGCGAGCTGGTGCTCATGATGACAAGGGGGATCCTGTTATAAAAGATTTTTACAGCAGCCCGCTTACTGCAAGGTATAGGCCATTGTTGACATCAAAATTTGCAAAGTCTTGCCACTTTATTGCTGTTTGTTAATCTTGTATGAACTTTTGAACTGTATTTGATGTGCTTTTATGTTGTGTTCAGTGGGAATACTCATGATAATATGTTGCTTACCAAATGTGAGTGTGCCTACACTGGTGATTTAGGATCCTCAATGGTTAGTTATCAGTTAATTTAGAAACACGTATTTTGTTCATTATTCCTTCTTTTGCTCATATTGTACCTTTATGCAGTTGGTCTTCAGCATGGAACAAGGTCTTCCTATCTTGCCAGAGTGGTTGAGTTTTAATAGAGTAAATGCCCGGGCCAGGACAGGGGCAGAGGTTGGGCCAGCCAATCTTCTTTTAAGGTTTGTTATGCTCCTTGGTCTTTGGTTGCTTGTGTGTAAATGATTGGTACAATCTTCATTTCTTTTTTTGAAATTTTGAACTTTTTGACACTAAATCAATTGTACCTTTGGATTTTCAGTTTGTCTGGTGGTAATGTGCTGGGTAAATTCTCTCCTCATGAAGCATTTGCCATTGGTGGCACAAACAGTGTGAGAGGATATGAAGAGGGTGCTGTTGGCTCAGGCCGTTCCTATGTGGTTGGCTGCGGTGAAATATCCTTCCCTCTGGTATGTCAAATGCTCAACTGATTGCATGTTTTTCATACAACTTGTCTCTGTATATGTAGACTTAGATTCTGAAATCCTTATAGAAGTGATTTGCTTCAATTTCTGCATCTCTTAATCATCTTGTTATTCAAGTATGCCTAGTTTTTGGAAATGAAGACTTTGACACCAATTTCTTTTATGTGGGAAGTCGGGAAGGTGACTTAGGAATGTGTAATATTATGTACGTATAACCTAGCTAGCATCACTACTTACACTAGTTATTCTATAATTTTGTTAATTAAAGCCTTAGCATAACTAGGAATCTAGAATGGACCAATGTGTTAAAAATGGATCTTTGAAATTTGGTTATTAACATCCCAGCTTCTTAGCAAACTAGCCAAAGTCCACTGTTTGCTTAGTGGTTGACGTCATGCAGTTGCTTTAACATTTTGCATTCGTTCAACTCAGTAGAAGGTGTAAGAGCTTCTAAGAGAGATGCAACCAGAAAGTGTATGTGACGTTTTTGTTTTGAATTTCATCCTTCTGTATCTTGGGAATGCAATGTAGATTATCTTGCCTTTTTTGTAATGGGATTTAAAAGTTAAAATTGTGAATACTTTTTTTGTTTGTTTGGTTTAATGATCTTAATGGTTTACACTTCTCTTACATTCAACAAGATAGTCAACAAGATCTCGGTGATACCATTGACTTATCCCTTGAACATAATATTTTTCTATTTCAGTTTGGTCCAGTAGATGGTGCCTTTTTTGCTGATTATGGAACTGACCTTGGATCAGGCTCATCTGTTCCTGGTATGTGCATCTTTTCTAATCTTATAAGCATTTTAGAAAGGCATGATTTTTTGTTTGTTCCACATAGATCTAGATTTTGGTGGATTAAACTAAATTTGTGATGTTTCATAGTATTATATATCTTTTTTGTATTTGAAGGTGATCCTGCTGGTGCAAGAGGTAAACCTGGGAGTGGATACGGGTATGGAGCTGGTATCCGCGTGGAGTCTCCTTTAGGTCCTCTACGGCTTGAATACGCCTTCAATGACAAGAAAACTGGGAGGTTTCATTTCGGTGTTGGGCATCGTAACTAGCAACTCTTCTATGGGATCTTTCGTAGGTTGTCTCTTTCCTAATCAAAGTTTTTGTCCCGAAGTATAGATTAGGAACCACCCCCCCAAAATTACCACCACCCACATTTTTTTATAATTCACTGTTAGAGGTTCACAATTGATGTTGATTCAGCTTACTTGTGAGAGGGTTTACACATGAGCACATCCCTGTAACTGTCTTCCTGCTTCAATTGTATATTGTCTGTTTTCATTTTTTTTCTTGTTTAATCTTACATTATTTTTATCTTTTTTAATTACGCTTTGTGGAATTTATGTGCATTCAGGATTAGAATGACCTTTTTTTTTGGGTGTGAGGGAGCCGAAGTCCCTACGTGAGCAATGATGCATCTCTAATTTAATTTCTGGTGTTGGGTAATAACTCTCATACTTTAACCTACTAGGCAAAGTCTTGTTTATTTGCGCCTCAACGTTGGCTGAAGTAGGTTCTAATAATGTATGTATCCAGTCTTTGCAAAGACGGTCGTTTAGTTCTCTCTCAAAAAAAAAAAGAAAAAGACGGTCGTTTAGTATGACTCAGATGGGCAACGTTTGCCAATTTTACACAATGTATGACTTCAAATAACATTGAACTATAATTGCCAAAAAAAAATATCTACCATCAAATTGCATTCCTTTTTATTTTTTCATTGTTATTGGTGTATGGGTTTTGGGTTAAGGGTATGTTCTCTTCAGATTATTTTCAGTTCAGTTTAGTTCAGTTCTTAGTTTACTTCTCTCATAAATTATTCAGTTCAGCTCAGCTCTAATAAGTTAGGTTCAGTTTAGCTCAGGTTACTCATTTAGAACAGGTCCTAAGTCTATCTCAAAAGATGAACTACTCACTAGTCACTACTAACTTTTGAGTAATGAGATGATCTTGACTGATTGTTTACAAAGAATTATTTTTCCTTTGACGTTTTCAATAAGTCTTGTTTTGACTTTTTTGTAAGATAATCACCTCTAAACTAAAAAATTGTAGAGACGAGGGAGCATATTTTCTCAAGCTTGTAAGGCCAATGATGGAACGTAAGTTGCAAGTTAGTCAAATAACATCACTTATCTATGAATCTATGATAACACAGTATGCGTTCATTTTTGACTTCCGATAATTTTCATGTTGCATGCTAATAAATACTACGTAGTAGGATAACTGAGCATATACAACACACTCATCAATCAGGCGGTCGAATTTGAGTTGACCCATCTTCACGTAGTACCGACATAAGGTTTCTCTAATAACTCCTAATCAAGTTAAGATTTCTCTTAATACCTTCAAGTCAAGTTTATATTTCTCTTAAATACCTAACTCCGAGTCAAGTTTATATTTCTCTTAATAACTTCTAATCAACTTTTAATCAAGTTACAATTTCTCTTTAACACCTTCGAGTTAAATACATATTTTTCTTAAATAACTAACTTCGAGCCAAATCCATGTCATCTCATCGCGTCTTCTAACAAAGTAATTAGTTAAAAATTAGCATAGCTCTAAACAAAATTAGTGGTTGACATCAAGATTTGATAATAAACAAGAAAATGAGACATGAATAAGGACAGGCAAAGCTTAAAGAAATGTACACTCGTGTTGCCTTGAAAATTGTGAAGCAAACACATGCAAGATTTTGTCATTGGATAGCAGAAGATCGGATCACTTTGGTCTAATCTGGCGGCCTTCATTTCACAGAGATAATACAACTTCTTTGTACAATGGGAACTAAACATAATCCCATTTTCCATCTATTTTTTTTTTATTGTCAAATCGTAATACTAATTAAGGTTGTGCCATATAATATGGTTGTCGAGCGTATATCAATTAGCTCGAGTAGTTTTAAACTGTAACTAACATGTAATTTTCACTATTATCATATAACTACGTAGTACTCCCTTCGTTTCTTAATACGGAGTACAAAACCTCTTACTTTTTATTATGTGAGTAATAAATGCTATAAAGAGATTTTATATTAAGGGAGAAAGGGAGTGATACTTATAAGTTTTCATTCAGTATGTATAGTCGTATAAACATATCTTTATAAGACATAAGATATTAACGGGCAAAGTATAGTACTAACAAACATAGCAGTTAAGGCATGTTCTCTTCAACTTAATTTTAGTTCAGTTCAGTTCAGTTCCTATTTTTCTTCTCTTATAAAATATTTTTTTCAACTGTATTTAATTCAACTCCAATCAATTTAGTTCAGCTCAGTCAGTTCACTTCAATTCAGTATATCAAAAGAGGCCTTTAAACTAGTGATATCATATGTAAATGGAGAAAGAAGACGTGTTTCTTAATAACGAGTTAGAGAAGTACGTACCAGCTCGAAACCCACAAGGAGTGTTTGTCTCAAATAAGGACGGGAGTTTCTTAGTAAGGTGATGAAACAAAATATTAAACAAAATGAAACAATATATAGTGTGATAATATATGTGTGTGTTAGCATGATTCTATGTGTCTAATTATATTGGTTAGACCACCCTGCAAAATTAGAGGTATTTAATGTCCCCCCGCCTCTCCTTTTTTTTCTGTTTATTGAAAATGCCCACTTCAATTTGATTTGGGAATTTGCAAATCCCCAAAATTATTTTCTAATTTTTTTTTCTATTATTTTTTTTCTTTTTTAACTGTTACATTTCTTCACCTCTACTTTGGCTGCTCTCTAATTTTATTTTCTTATTTTAAAAACTTACTACGGAGTATGTCTTATCCAAAACAAGCAGGGTTTTCTTCCCCAAAAGCTTGCCCCCAAAGGCAACCTCCTTTTTTGCTTTTCTTTCTCGAAGCTAACTCCATTTTACAATGTTTTTTTGTGTTCAAACATTTTTGCATTTTGTAAAATCAACAATGTTATTCATTGTACTGCCTCCGTTAGTTATTATGTGCAACTTTGGAATATTTTATATCTCACAAGTTATACTCTAAAGTTGCACATAATAATTAACGGAGGTAATATAGTACTTCATCAGTCTCCGAAAAAATGATCTTTATGTCCTAAATCTAGTCCTAAAATAATCATTTCATTTGCATTAAAACACTCTCCAATTTCCCCGTAAAAAAAATACTCTCCAATTTACAACAATATTTGTGCAAAGTTAGCTTTCCCACGTGAATTTTGCTTTTTTCATATACTTTTATTACTTTCTCTCTTTACTTTTTTTGTAAACCCCATATGAATTTCACTTTCCAGTGTACTTTTACAACTATCTTTTTCACTTTATAAATACCCGCAAAATTCGTTTTTTCGAGGACAGAGGGAGTATTATATATGGTTCCACCCACCCAATTAGACTCCCACAGGGTATTAGGGTCTATATGTAATTTTTCGGCAATTTTTATTTTCGATTAAAAAAAAGTCAAAAATTGACAAAATTGAAGTCTATAATACACGTTTTTTTGGCCAATTTTAGAGGTTTCGGGACCCGATGTCGAAAAGTCTCGAGATACCAGGTGATACATCCCAGGGTCATATAATGTCGTTTGGAATCATATATGATCATTATATGTTGCCATAAATGTCCGTGGTAACTTCGGGTTTATGAAATCGATGCAAGTTGTAAACGGGTAAATTGACAGTTTGAAGACATATTGTGGATGGTTTTACCCACCCAAATGGACTCTCGGGGTGTATTAGGGTCCATGGGAAGCATCTCGACAATTTTTGTTTCCGAGTCAAAAAAAGTGAAAAATTGTCCAAAATTGAAGGCTATAATACACGGTTTCGGGTCAATTTTTGACATTTTTCAAAAAAATGAACTAAATACGTGGGGTGACTCCCGGGATCATATAAGGTGCTTTGAAACCATAACACGCCTATAAAGATCTCTATAAAGTACCAATAATGAGTTATGTTTCTACTTTGAAATTTATGAAATTTTGGAATATAATGATGTCACAAAAGTCTATTGAAGTGATGTGACTTAACAATAGTAATGTTATAAAAGTATATTGAAGTGATGTGACTTGAAAATAATGATGTCATATGGTGGTGTAAGCGAGATGAATTGAATGTAGCCTAATAAAACGCTAGTCCATACATGACATATCCTTATTTCTCCTCGACTTGATTTTGGAAAGTTATTGGGCTTTAATTCGACCTCCAAAAGTTTGGCTTGAAAGTTGATCCAAGCTCAAAACTCGATTGTTGTCAATCCTTGTCATTGTTATTTGCATCTATATGTTTTTGTTTTGTTACTATTTATCGCTAGAAGTAAATTAAATACAAATTTACATGAACTAATAAAACAATTAAAGATCACTTAAAAGCAAAACTAATAAAATTAGTCAAAACTATTAGATTTAAATTACTTTAAAGCAGAATTTGATTGAGATATCAATCCCTCAAAAACTAATTAATCAAGGTAATATTTAATTTGATATATAGCTAGGCTTATATATGAACGTTTTTGGATCCCAAAACAAGACTAGTTTCTACCAACCATCTTTTGTTCTTTGTCTACTACTAGTATTGTTGAATAAAATTAAAATAATTAGGGTTTGTTTGTTTCTCATTGGCCGGTTTAGCAAATGTTAAGCATTGACTTAAGAAATGAAAATGTTGGGTTTAATGAGGAAATGTGTGATGGGACAAGAAAGGGGACATGAAAAGCCTTTCTATTTGACTTTGCCTTTTGGCACGTACACTCACTACTTAACTTCCCTAGAAACGTGGGATATTATTATTTTACTCCTGTTCAGATTGTCACTCTTATTTTCTCTCGATCTCTAGTGTTCAGCCATACATACATACATGTCTTCACAAATTTTATTAGACGTTGTAAGGGTTTGTTTTGATTTACTGTACTGAGCTGAACTAAATTGAACAGAATTGAAATAACTAAAGCTGAAATGAATTGTTTACGAGAGAAGGAAATTAAAAGTTGAACTGAACTGAAATTAAGTTGAAGAGAATATGCCCTAAGATCCTTTTTTTTTTTACCTGTTGTAATGCTCTGCTCTACAAAAATTTAATTGACTTTACTGATATTTGCTTTGCTCTATTTAAAAGCTTACAAGAATAAAGTCTAATTCTTATTTGTCGTGTTTAAATGTTGTACATAACATAAATCAAAGGAACTATGATTATTATTATTATTACAATTAAGACGTTACATACAATGCTTACTTTATTTCGTCCTCATTCTCCAACCTTGTTTTTACTCTTTATTACATACATCATGATTACATGCATGTGTTTCATTTCTTGCAACTTGATTTTTATGACGTGCATGTTGCTATGATACAGCTTCATACGGAATACTAAAATCCATGATATGTATGTCATAATTTTTTCTTTTAACTATTTATAGTAATTTCATCATTTTAAAAGCTAGATTGAATAAATATGCTAGCTTAGGGCTTTATAATAATGAGTTTTGTATCAATCAATATATTACGTTTATAACTAGTAACAATGCTAGCATAAGTGTGTATCTTTTCTTCTCAAAAAAAAAAAAAAAAAAAATGGTAATGCTAGCTTAACTTTTATGTATACATTTGTTAGAATTAGCTCAGGGGCTTGCCCCTCTTTTTCACTGGAAAAAAATAGTAAAATAAAATAAATAGAAGAATTAGTTAAATCTTCAATACATTTTTATACAAAATAAAAAATTATACATACATACACAATGTTACAAATAATAATTAGAACTCCAAAATATAAAAGTTCATAGAATTTATGTAAGACACGGCCCAAAAATTCTGGAATAAGTAATCATTTGTTGTGTATGACCACATATATATATGTTGCTTAAATTGCTGGTAGCTAAGCTAGTGGATCCATGATGATATATGTGGGACTACTAAACTATACACATGCATGAGAGTGACCAACATAATGAATAAATGAACATAGAACGAGTGGATTTTCATGAAAGAGGCAGTTTAAACATAATAAAAAACATTAAATACTTTTTTATCTCTTAAAAATAACCTCTGGTTTCACATGATACAGTCAAAATCAACATATAAACAATAAATATGATTAAACGTGTTAACTATTTTGGATCGAAGAGAGTATTTATTATTTACATGTCTTTTTGGCCGGGGAAGCCAACCTTTTAGATTTGACCCATAACGTACTATTAGCTGGAAACTTTCCAGATTTTGATCGATCTCTATCTTTCGTTCATCTTGTGTGTGTATTTCTACTAAATCATGAGTTAGGTCTATGTAATTTTAAAAGACAGAGAGAGTATGAAATGCAATTGAGTACTACGACAATAAGTAAATTGAATAGAGGATAGTTTATGAGTTACATACGTACAGTAGGACAGCAAAGAATTGAAAGAGAAAACAAATTAAAGGGAGTTAAATAAATGATGTTGTAGTTGTATACAAATGAAAATTGGAGGTGGTACAAAATACAATTGTTCCTTTGGCTCTAAATGCATAAGGAATGTCAATCATCCATATTGTCTCCATGCCCCTACCTAAGCTAAGTTATCTTATTCTCTCTCTTGTCATAGACCCATCACATTCACATTCACATAAAGCCTAGCTACCTTCAAGTGGGTCCCATTATCAGGGTTTTTTGGGTCCCACTTTATATCATTAACTTTGAAATTATTTGGTATAATCATGTGTGCCAAATGATATTTGAAAATGAAAGAAAATGTTGTGTTTTTGAAAAAAAAAAAATGAAATTATAAGAATGAAATTTTTTAGGTTAAATTACTTAGAGATCTACTAGATATTGCGTGTAGGATTTATATACATATATATAAGGGTAGAGACAATATATTCTTGATACTTGAGGCATTATATATATATATATATATTATATATATATATATATATATTATATATATATATATATATATATATATATATATATTGGGGACATATGAATAATAATATTGCACTCGATCAATTGTTGTTTTTAACATCAATTATCACGAGGTATAAAAGTTACACTTAAAAATGACATAATTATAATATGGAGTATATGTATGTGAAGAATTTTTGTAAGGGATTTTACAGTACCATTCAATAATTAGCACCAATAATGATTTTTCCATACCCTACTCTTTATCCTTGTATGTCTATGGAGAAAGATAGAGAGGGATCTAGCTAGGGTAATATAGAGCAAATAAACACCAAAAAAATCATAAAGTAGGGGTAATAAATCAGATATATGTTAAAAGCATGTTATTATGCATGGTTAATGGTAGGATTGACTAGCCATGCAAAAACCTCAAATAAGGTCAAGTGTCAAACTATTTTAAAAAAAAAAAAACCGAACATGTTTAAATTACTGGGCCGCTTTCTGTTAATTTATCCCTCTTAACAGTCAAGTCTGATTTCGCCTCTGTTATATTGCGACTTTCTCTCTTTTTCTCATTTTGAACATCATGTAACTACTCCTAATAACCAAAACAGCTGTGTGACTTGTACCCTTCATCGCTTTTCTAGCAATCCACTCTTTCTCTTTGTCCTTCTCATCAATTCTCCCTTTTCCCCTTATATTTTCTAAACTAGTACAGTGGTGATCGAAAGTGATATAAAAGGTCAAAATCTCACAGTCAAGGGATCTAAATAGAACAACTTTACCATTTTAGTTTTTGTTTTTCCTCCACCCCAAATCAGTTGCTAGTCATGTTACATAGGCTATATGATTTAACATACAATTTAATGTAATAAAATTAAGTCTAGATAGGTGAAGGTAATGCATAGTACGTATTACCTACACTCACGGGTTTATTGTAACTAACTTATATGATAATAATGTGCAACTAATCTCTTTCAAAGTTAATCTTAAATTAACAAATAAAGTACTCCGTATGTTGATTAGAAAAAATATACTCCATAGTAAATCAAAGTTACGAGTATTAAAGGGGAAAAAAATAGTATGAGGGTCCTAATAACATATTTACATCCATTTTGACATGTGATATATGGGCCAATGATATTCTTTTTCTTCTGTAGTATAATTGGAAGAATACACCCCTAACTGTTATTGTTCCTCCAGGATGATGTTATCTGAAACTATATTATAAATAGAGTTTGGTTCAATTTTCGTTGGCATTGAAAAGAATAAGCACAAATTTAGTTGGACATAACTATTAACCTATCAAATTCCAACCTTATAAAAGACCTTATGTTAAAGAAAAAAAAAATAATGATAATAATAAGCAGTTGAATTATTGTAACACGTCAAGAAAATTGATGAAAAACCTTGTCAATCAAATTTGACGCATCAACCTTAAATGTAATTATAACCAAATTGTCAGAACAAAATGGTTGCAGTAATAATAATGATAAAAGTTACTTATAATATAACTGTTGATTGATATTACAAGGTATGTTATGTTATGTACTCCGTACCATGCCATTCATGTATCTATTTTGGTGTCTGATCCTCTCTTCTTGTTGTAACTACACGGTTCAATTATTAGTTTTGTTTGTGATTACATTTACATACAATGATACAATACTCCCTTCGTTTCCTTTTATTTGTCACTTTTAAAGTAAAATCACGGGAATTATTAGGATGGCAGGGTATTGCAATTGTAAGGTCTGTGGGAAGAACTTTAACCACTTTTTTTTTTTTTTTTTTTTTCGCGTGTCAAACTGTTAGGAATATAGGAAAATATATTATTGAGTTTATATGATAGAGTTTATATTGTGTAGGTTATCTTTTATAGACTATAAATATTAGCCAAGATCATCAATACAATTCAACTCATTCTCTCATAAATAATTTAGCACAAACAATTTCAGGATTGTAGGGACAACGACAAAATCATATCGAAATCATATATAACCAATATAAGGTCATATAATCCTGTGGGTAGCATATCGTGTGGATCGTATGCTTTATATGAAGTACTAAATAATACCAGTAATTAAAAATATTAATAATTAGTTACTTGTATACATTAATAGACGTAAAAGTGTTGCAATTAATCAAAATCAAACCGAGTATCACAAAAAGTTAAAAGGCTTTTCAATAGCAGTATCTATTTTTGTCTGTGATGATCATCCAGTCGTTATTGATAATAAAAGACTGTAACAAGTTTATTTATGGAAGTGTTAACAGTGAGTTGATGTGAATCTAACAGAAGAGAGTCAAGAGACTAGTTTGTTTGTAAATTGTAAGGACCCACAAACTCACACAGTTAACACAATATCTAAATTTAATTTTTCTCTTTTATTTAAAAAACAAAACAAAAGAAAACAAAAGAAAGAAATTGAGTGAAAGTTTAATTAGTTAATTTTCTCTCTCTAAAAATTGGTTAATCTTGTTCACAAACTCTGAGCCCACCCGACCAGTGTCTCACCCACCAAAGCAATTGCTGGGCAACATTGCATTTTTTGCACCCTACTTTTTTTTTTTTTTTTTTTTTTGAACGGACCCTACTTTGTTTCCCCTAGGATATTTTCACCTTTTCTTAATTTTATTTTCTTTTACTTTCTTTCTCTTCTTTTGGTAAATAAATTAATTGGAGTATAGGAAAAACTTTAGTGTATGTTCCTTGGTATATTAATTAATAACGGCTGCTCTCATTTTAGATTTTTTTTTATTTTTTATTTTGTCAAACTTTTTAATGCGTCAAACTTAATTGGTTTGTAGAAAGTTACATACCCAAGTTTAATTTACAATAATATAGTTATAATTTTAAGTAAATAAAAGTCGGCTGAATAAGAGTATTGAACACATCTTTAATGTCATTGACCGTCCTCTCTTAAACCAAAATTTAATTATTACGGAGTTTATTATTGTAAAATGTATGATGAAGAAGATATTTGCGTATCAACTTGAATAGAAATTAGAGGACATCATACACTGATTAATTATAATTAAAATGTGAAAGTAATCATTATTAACTTTATTGTAAAATGCTTAATAGAGAAGTTTTATGGTGGTAATAGTTTCAAAAATGATGATAAGACTTTACATACTATTGTGTCGCACTGTTTTACTAATTAATTTCATATTCGATTCTTTTCGTTACACGATTTTCTCACCCATATTTATAAGCATACATAAGTCTCGCTTATTATTATACGAGTACTGCCTGATTTTCACTTAATGGAAATTTTACTTTGTATACTTTTTTTTTTTTTAAATTTTTTTTTAATTTTTTTGAACATACTCTGATATTATTGAACTACTTCATGTATAATGTCTATATATAAAATATGGGCCTGTTCTAATAGACTGAAATCAATTAAACTGAACTGAGCTGAGCTAAACTGAACTGAACTGAAATGAATATTTTATAAGAGAAGGAAACTAGGAGCTGAACTGAACTGGAAATAAACGTATGAGAACAGGCCCTACGTGGCTACGTGTAGCTATTCTCTTTGACCAATTATATCATTAATAAGTAATACACTAATACAAAAAATTAGGAGGCATACATAGTTATATTAATTAATTATGTGAACCAATAGGAGTAGTAATTAATATCAAAATAACACAATATATATATATATAATTTTTTTTTTACTAAAGTTTAATTTTATTTACATTTCCCCCAAACAAAAAAAGTTGTCACTCGTGTATCCGTATTAGACTTTTCCCATATTTTTGTCTTATAATAACATGTTTGTATGATTGTGAACATTAAGCTTGTGGGAAATGGGTGAAGATTAATGGGAGACAACCTTCAACCATATTTTTCTGAACTTGTCTTTATTGGCCTTATTTGCTTAACTTCTTCTGTTATTAATCTCAAATAGTTGTATAGACATTTAAAAAAAAAAAAAAACAAGTTTTAAATCAACCTTCGTCTTATAGTCACGAAAAGTAACATGTCCTCTTAATCTAAAACTTCTCTCTATTTTGACGTACTTTACAAGACAGTACAATTACTATTCAAATCGGAAAAACTTTTAAACACTCTCCGTTTTAGACAAAGTGTTCTATTTTGACTTCAACATTGTTCACATACATTACTTTGATCAAGGTTAGTATTTATATATGGATTATAGTAATAGTAATGTGGGTACTTGTTAGAATCACTTACTTGTATATTTTTCGAATTTTAATATTTTCGATATATATTTGCACTAATATGAAGTTATTAATTAAAGATCACTTATTTCGATACTGAAGAGATGGAGACAGTAATAATTCACACAAAATTTTAGCACAAATTTTATAGCAAAATAATTTAGTCACTAGTCACAAGTGATATCTTGTCTCTCCTTTTTTACTCAACAAAACTAGCTTTAATTTCCACCTCTTTTGTTCTTTTTATATATATATATATACATATATAGTTTGAGTCCCACACATTTTTATTTAACCTACCTTCTCCATCATCTTCTTCTTCTCTCTCTTTCATATATTTTGGTGATTATGCTCCCTTCTTCCTTCTACTTTTTCCCCTACCTTTTCTAAATAACCTTCCCTTTTTTTTTTCCTTCTTCTTTCTCTCTCTAACTTTCCATTTTCTCTCTCCTCCTCCTCTAGATTATACTACTACTACTACTACATACAATAGCAACATCTATATATAATCATACCCTTAGTCTTTCTTTCTATTATTAATTTCTTTCATCATGTCACATAATCCTTACTTTAATCATCACTATTACCCCAATATTAATCACTTCTTCCCTAATCATAACAACAATATCATTAACAATAATAATCCCTATGATTTTAATTTCTTCTTCTCTAATACCACTACTACTACTAATAATAACCCTCAAATTTACACAAAATCACCCCCTTCTCCTCCTCTTAGAGAAGCCCTTCCTCTCCTAAGTTCAAGCCCGGTAAAAAACAATCATCATCATAATATTAATCTCAATGAATACGACGATAATAATAATAATAACAATAATTACAAAGATGATATTATTAAACATGATCATTATTTAGAGGAGTTTTCCTCTACTAGTGCTCCTATGGATGTGGATCATAAGTTCCTTCATGATGATGACGACTACGGCGACAACGACAACGATGATGTTACGGTAGCCCTTCACTTAGGGCTACCAAGTTGTCAAGCATCCAATCTATTATCCGCCACCACGGCTGCCACGACCACGACCACGACCTCGATTTCCTCGTGCTCTACCACTCCAGATCATCACAACAACAAGAATAATAGGATGATGATGATGATGAAGAATACTGATGAGAGTTGTAGATCAGAAGAAGTTACAGTTGCATCAAACTATATTAATATTAATATTAATAATAATAATGATAATTCATCATTAATTGGTGGTTATTGCAACTCAATTGGAACAGTTAACAAAGGGCAGTATTGGATCCCTACTCCTGCTCAGATTTTGATTGGTCCTACTCAATTTTCTTGCCCTCTTTGCTTCAGAACCTTCAATCGTTACAACAACATGCAGGTAACTAACCTCGATCTCTATGTATCTCCGTGTTTATGATTTTGTCTGATAAAGATAAGATTGTGTACATCTGAACTTTCTATTGGTATACCCAGGTGTCGGTGTTCTGATGTTCCGACACCTGGGTTGGTGGTGATTTTATGGTTGAGGTGGTTGTTATATTTGGGTTAGTAATCCATTTTCTTGGGTAAAAAGGAAAAGAGAGTGGAAAAAATGAATTCCATTTCATACCCTACTTAGTCTTTTGATTTGCTCTTTTCATTTTTTGGTGCTCTACTATTCTTCTTCCTTTTTTGTGTACCTTGATTTCAAACTCACTTTTCTTAAATTATTAAATTTAAATTAATTTGATTTTTTCTTGATTAAATTTAAATAATATTCCTTCTAGTTTATACGAACTTTCAAATGCATTTTGACTTGTACTAATATTAGCCTTCAATTAGGGTTTTTCTTGTTCTTTGAAATTGTTAATTTTCAAGTTTCAAGTTTTTTTAATTTATTGCCATTTCCTTTTTTTTTTTCTTTAAAAAATTGTAAGATTAATTTATTGGGATTTGTAAACTATTGATCTAACTGTTACTGTAGCTTCAGTAGAGAGAGACCCTGGTCCAACTCAGACCAACATTTGTACTCTCTTTCTTTCCTTTCTTTTTTTTTTTCTTTTTTTTTAAACAATATTTTTAACTTTTAATTTAATTTTTTTACTCTCTTTTTATGTTGATTGAACGACACAAGGTGGGCAATATGCACTTTCAATAAATAAAAATAAAAATTCTTTATTTTTCTTCTGATTAATCCTTGAAGTTTGTGTTCAGTCTCATAGTCATAGATTTGTGTGCAACTAAAATACACACACAAAACAAAAAAAAAAAAAAAAAACCTCATTGCTTGCTTAATAATTTCCCAAATAGCATTTTTTCCCATTTAATTTTCTTATATATTTTCTCGAATTATGATTATATGTTATGCAAGAGTCCTCATCATATTTCATGAAATACAAGGAACATAAAGTTGAAATTTAATGACAAAATTACACTTTGTATGTTGGTTCTATATATGCCGTTATTAGTTTAGTGGTTTTACTTTAGTAATCTCCTTTTAAGTACTTTTTGTCTTGTAGTACAGTGCAAAAATATACTATTCTCTCCGTCTCTAAATTACATTCTACTTCTCTCTATTATGTAAGAAATAAATGCTAGAAGTAGGAATGTAATTTAGGGACGGAGAGTCTAGTAACTAGACTTTATCATCATTTTTCACCTCTAAAACAAAGTAGTAGATTTTTTTATAAAAATCTTGACAAAAATTGTACAAATTAGGGCGAGGTATATAGATTTAACAAGAGACGGGTAGCTAGTTGGATCATTCTTTAGGAATTATACAGTATATAGCTAAATCTTGTATTAAGCACAATGTATTCAACTTGTGAAAGTACAATTGTTAGACATTATGTAAGAAACAAACAATTAATTGTGGTCCCTTGACATAATTTTACAGAAATTAAAACATCATACATTGTTATTTATTAACCCATATAGGATGGTCCATTAATAATTAGGGTATAACAGAATTAATTATGATCGTTAACTATATTCTAGTACTTCTCCCTTCTTCAATTGGGCAATAGTACTAGCTAGCTAGGAGTGGTTTTTTTCTCAACAATTATTCCTTGTACTTTCTTCTTTTATTCACCTAATTAATTTTCATACAACAAGTAAAACTCTTTCTCCATTCCTATATAATTGACCATACTTTTAATTTAGACCGTCACAAAATGATATTCTGTATATGCCACTTTCTAAATTCAGTAAAATAAACATTTCAGCATTGGTATGGTGATCGATATGAAGATCATATTAACAAACAATCAATTACATATAAAAAAAAACCGTATCAAATGTGGCCGATTGTTTAGGAACATGTGAGTTTTAATCTAGCTTAGGTTAGCTTATCTCGATAATCATGCATGAGCTAGAACATACATACACGAGCTTTGAAGTACTATGTTTTAAGATATAGGAGCATTTTTAAGCTTCAATTAATTCCTTGTTATGTAACCAGGTATCTAAATAAGCTTCTTGGAGAATGAAAACATATACACTGCATTTAATGCAATGTTGCCAATGTATGAATATTTTCAGAGAAGTCCTCTTATTTTGGAGCTAT
This sequence comes from Chenopodium quinoa, assembly GCF_001683475.1. NCBI lineage: Eukaryota > Viridiplantae > Streptophyta > Magnoliopsida > Caryophyllales > Amaranthaceae > Chenopodium > Chenopodium quinoa. The sequence continues at coordinate 1,336,705 of NW_018744311.1, read as the reverse complement.
TTAATAAAAGCGGCTCCCTATAAAGAATATAAACCACCAAAATATTTAGAAAAAATAAAAGAAAAGTATTGACTTGTTGACCCACAATCTTATCATCGATCTTCAAGCTTTGTTTTCCAAAAGTCATCATCTTCCATTGGCTCTATTATAGGACTACTAGCTATGTTACTCCTACTCTACTATTAGTACTATTTTTGTATAGTATACAATACATATATACACACACGATAAAACATCTACTGTTTAGAGTTATTAAAGTTTTGCTGGTCGACTTCAGCCAGCTTATTTGGTAAAGTCACAGTCTTGAAAGTTAACACATGTACGTGCATAATAATATTAGTATTATTACAAATTTACAACAATATGAAAAATTAAACTATATATGTGATCGAACTAATAAGTGATGATTTATGTTATATAGATGCATATGTGGGGGCATGGATCACAATACAGAAAAGGACCAGAATCCTTAAGAGGAACACAACCAACAGCCATGCTAAGGCTACCATGTTATTGTTGTGCACCGGGATGTCGAAACAACATAGATCATCCAAGGGCAAAACCCTTGAAGGATTTTCGAACCCTCCAAACACATTACAAGAGAAAGCATGGAATAAAGCCATTTGCATGTAGGAAATGTGGTAAACCATTTGCTGTAAGAGGAGATTGGAGGACTCATGAGAAAAATTGTGGTAAGTTATGGTATTGTACTTGTGGTTCGGATTTTAAGCACAAAAGATCTCTTAAGGATCATATTAAGTCCTTTGGACATGGACATGCCGCGTATGGGATTGATTGCTTTGAAGAGGAGGATGAACCGGCTTCTGAGATCGAACAGGATAACGAGTCCAATCAATGAGAATGTATGTACATGTTTGATCGATGTTATATGGTACGTTCGTATGTAGCTAGCTAGGCAGGAGAGGAATGTAGTTGTTGTTAAATTAGGTTTTTATTAAGGTTTTAATTTGTGTATGTAAGGTTTAATCTACGTTTGATTTTCCTCTCTTTTTGGTTAATTAGGTTTAAATTTTTAGCTTAAATTAGTTTCATTTCTCAGCTCTTTTTTTTTCAGCTATGTAAGCAACTCATCAAGAGTTCAAGTGCAAATTAAAGTCATAATTCCAAGAAGAAGAACTTTTGTTTGTTAATTATATATAATTTCCCAAATTTTAAGTTTTTATGCATGTTTTTTTGTCTAGTCATTTAAAAATGTAATACGAAGTTTACTATTAAGAAAAAAAGTTTTTGCATTTTTGTAAAGTAAAATTATTTCATTAATAATAGAAGAGTTACAAGACATGTACAAAATTTTTCATGGATGAATTAATATACATACATTGCTGTAGCTATTATGATTAACATGTTAGGATCTTGGGTGTAAGGATGACGTGAATTTAGATAGATTTTTCTTATATATATTAATCATTCCAGCCATTTTTTTTTGTCTCAAGGTGCTAATTTATAACATATTTAATGCTTCAAGAAAAAAAAAAAAATCAGTATATAACATATTTGATTTGTATACGACATGTAAATTAAAGTAAACCAATTATATATCCTTGTTTAGTCTCCTTTGAAATAATTTACTGAGTAGTAACAAAAAAAGATTTCTGCTTTATTTGAAAAAAAATATATGTTAGTTCATGTTATTATTGTTTCTTTTAATTATCAAGTCTTTTTTTGAGTGGGGGTTGGGGTCAAGGTAATTTTATGAACTAGAATTATCCACAACTGTTATTATGTTTCAAAGCCATCATTTGTGCAATGTGATTTAAGTTAAGATTCAGATTTAAGCATGTTTAGATGGGTAAATGGGTCCCAATAATCTCCCTATGATATGGTCAATTATAAGATTGATTATGTTTTATAACTTTCATTTGATTGATAATACAGATTAGACTAGACAAACTCAAGTTGTAGCAAATGTTATGAATAAAAAACTTTAAGGAAAAAAAACCATCCACTCACAAGGAAAGTTAAATTCTAATATAATTCAAAGTCTCTAATAACCGATAAAAACTTAAGAGTAGACTCAATTTAACTTTAATAAAGATAGACTTTGATTTAATTTGTTTTATTTAACTATTACTTCTTCGTTTTTAGCTAGGTCATATATGAAACATGGTGCCACGCTATGCTGACTCGAATAAAGTTCTATATGCATTATTCTATACCCTTTTTTTCGCCGTATATCTTATTTCTATGGAATATGTAGACTATGTACGAATGTCACAAAATCCGCCACGAGCTAGGTTAAATGAAACGCGTGGAGGTATGAGGTACAAATAAATAAAGAGGGTTGTCTAAAATGGAAGTGCTTGAAAGAAAGCATAAATGATAGCTCATGGTAAATGTTTGCAGATTTTGAGTCATAATAATAAATGACCTCTAACTTCCATATTATCTAAGTACGATTTTGGACCTACGATAGTAAATATGGGTGCCATGAAAAATTCTAATCAACTAGCAGACGAAATTTTGCCTCATTGGTTAGTCCTTGCAAAGTTGCACAAGCTGTCAATATACACTTCATCCGTCTTTTTTTCCCTAGGTTATATTTGATCCGTGTCTTGAGAGTTTCTTATAGTCTATAAGATTTTACATAATTGGTATCAACTGACAAAATAAAAATACCAAACATTTAATTACATTGTGGAATAATGTAATGCACAACTTCAATTTGTCATGAGATTTAATTTTCACATTATGTTGTTTTGGAAACCTAATTAGCACAACTAGGACAAACCCTGATTACAAATAAATAAATTTAGATAAATTAAGAGCAAAGAAGATAATTTTAGATCAAATAAAACCTAATTCAATATTCCACAAACAATCATGATTATGATCCACTAAGAACAAAAAAAAAAAAAAAAAAAAAAAAAAAAACATCAATTGAAAACATTATGTGAAAACTCAAACAACCTTAACTTTTCAAAATAAATAAATAAATAAAAGCTAAATTAAATTGACAGCAGCTATAAATTAGGTATAATTATGAATATTACTGCAAACAGAAGAAGTATTTACAGCTGAAATAGTAATAAAAATTCAGTGGCATTGGATTGTGATAACTCATAAAATAGTACACTCCACTCCACTACACTTTCACTACACTACTCCAGTAGCAGTTCTTACAAAAAGTCAATAACATTTTATGTAGCTCAAGAATACTACTTGTATTAACTTTATCTTCACTAAATTTTACTGCAGGCTGTTGTACATAAATATAAAAAATTCAGAATGAAAGGGCTTTTCAACTGACCAAAAAATATAATGTCATCATTAAATATTTCTTTTACCATATAATAGTGTTTCCTTTCTTTTTTTCAAGGTTAAAAAAATATATATATACTTTCTCGTTTGTTTGTTTTTTTTTTTTTTTTTTTTTTGTCTACTAATTATCGTAAGTAACAAGACATGAAACAAAAAATGATGCTAAACAAGTATTAAATTATTGTAAGTACTAATAACTAGTAGGTACTGAAGACCTGTTCTGTTCAGCTTACTTTCAGTTCAGTTCAGCTCCAATCAGTTTCAAATTTTCTTCTCTCATAAACAATTCACTTCAGCTCTATTTAGTTTAGCCTCAATCAATTCCGTTGTTTTCAGTAAATCGAATCAAACCCTGAGTATGATGGTTAATTCTAGTCACCTATAACTAAAAGTAGTACTAACGTACTATAGACAAATTTAAACAGATATTATTTACTGTGTTTGGCTGGCAAGGCCCGAGTCTTAATTTTTGCATTGGTGTAAATGCTGTCCAATGAATGTACATAAAAAGTTGAGACATGACGATTAAGTATTGTTAATGATAGAAAAGAGTCCGAGAATTAAACTTTGACCCAAACTTTTTAGCCTAAGTTCCGCCATCAATTATATAAAGCTAAATGGGACGAACATTAAAGAGAGTGTAACTGCCAAATTTACCTATGGTTAATTTAGTTGATGAATTCGTTTGACTGATTGGATGTAAATGTTATAGGAGTACTATGTTTAGGCTCCAATCAAATGATTAGAGAGAGAAAAGGAGAAGTTAAAACTTTTTATTTTCAATTTATTTATATTTGTTTGTTTCTTTTATGGGTGATAATTAAAAAAATTGATGATTAAATAAGGCAAGAAGAGATGGAAAAGATTTTGGTGGCAGCTTTTGTGAAAGTAGTTGTGAATTGTGACTTAACTTTGGATTATCCGCTTTGAAATGTCATGTCCAAAGAATTGAAGCAATATACTCAGATTACAAGGGGTACCCCTTCCACTGTTAGCTCATCTGAATTTTATTTATTTCACACTGTTTACTGTTTACCCTAATCATATTGTTTCAGATGTATGTATGCAACTAGCTTCCTGGTTATTGACTCTTGGATATGACATATGAGCTCTTCAAGTTGCTTTATTTGTAGATTACTCGCAAAATTTTGACTTTTTACATTGTTCGAGTAATTACAAGAATTAACAATCAATGTATTGTGGGGATGATAAGCATGTGTAGTCACAGTAATGCGAGTAGTTAGAGTAAAACAGATTGATTTACGAAATTAATTTAAGTAGCAAGGTTTCTCAGCTCATCATTTGTCTAGCCTCTGTGGTTAAGCTCGGCTTATGAGAAAGACAACAAAAGAAAGTCGAAATAAAGACATGTCAATCATGAGTATGTGTCAATTCAAATCGATGTGAGGGTTTAATGGGCCAAGAAGATTAAGGCCAACCATGTATGAAGTACATTGGAATAAGGAAGATGTGCATGAACCTGATAAAATAAGATGTGCATGAACTGTTATTATTTACTGTTATATCCGAATAAGATGAAATATTACTTGTCAGGTTAGGCATAGTCAAGCACACATAACATGGGCACTATATGATTGTCCACGAAGTAGTGATGCAACCAAATTGTGGTAAGTTACCTAAGTATAAATTTTGAACTTAGTTTTGGAGAAATAGTACAATTATTTCCTTTGAAATGATTTGTGTTTATGGTCTAAGGTAAAATTGAAGCATTCTGTACATATTATAGATCTCAAGTTCATATCCTCTAATCTCCGTAAAAAAATCTTCTCTTTTTGAAGCTTATTTGAGCTTAGCACAGTAGCACCTACACTAGTGGTCCTTACTCCTAACTCCTTAATTGAAAGAAAAATGATGATTTTTTCAATTCTCGTATTAGAAAACGAAAATTTTATAAACTTATTTAGTAAAATTAATAAAATACTTTTGCTATATATATAATTACGTGGGTTGGTCCACCATAAAAGATTACGAGTAAATTTATGTAAAAAAAAATTGACGAAGAGTAAATAGAATAATTTTTATTTTTGAATAAGGGTTAATAATAATATAAAAAAAATATTATCATATGAATTTTCACCTTTGGGGAAACTTTTTTGCATTTTTTTATTTCCTGTGCATTCTACTTTCAGTAAAATAGCTGAAAAACTTTCTTGTCTACCTCTTTTTGGCTAGCATAATTTCCAAGTTATCATTCGTCGAAGTATACAATAGTACATTAGAAGATAAAGAGCCAGACAACTTTAGTTGTGAATCTCTTTGTAGGATTCGCTTTCCTCTAATCATTTCACTTGAGTAAATTTCACTGAATCATCTTTAACTGGATTTATCTAAACCTTACCTTTAAGTAGACTTTTGCTAATTAACTAATATTATAATACGGGATTGATGCATCATCATCAACTCTTTACCTATTTCTCCATTTCATAATGGGGTTAATTTTCTTCAATTGTCAAACTTTAATTGTTTAATAATATCAATATCAGTATGTATCTGCATTAATGCATGAGATATATGTACGTACTTCGCATATACACAGTATATTAGACTTTATATAGAAATAGTTTGAGCGTCAAAAGCAGTGACGCCTTAATGAATATGAGGATGTATCAGAGACCTTTCTGTATAAATGGTGTAGCCGACGTTTATAATTGGCATCAGAACACCAAAAATCAGCCAGAGATACCAAAAGGTTTTACCTTTGAAGATGCTAAGAAGTTATCCAACGATTTATGGTTACAACCTAACATAGTTATGCACATCATTTTTCTTTCAGGTTTACATTACACTTCCAGTCCAACCCAAAGGTTGCAAGCTTCGCTTCATGTAATTTATCTATGTTAGCAAAGATGGGGTGATGGAAGTCAGACTGCCAATAGAGAGAATGATGCAGAGCGATGTACATCCATTGCAATGCTTCAGTTATAAACTCATCTCTGCCGGGAGGCTAATTTCTAGAAAATACAGACTGCGAACAACAAACCAAAAAAATTAAGAAATAGCACGGATAAAGTGCAACAAGAAGAACAGGCAAAGCATTCATTCGCGAAGCTATGGACACAGGCCTCAAAAATTACACATAAATAATGCCAGTGATATCAGGTATTAGTAATCTTTGATTGTCAGGAGGGTGTAGAAAGGGTCGTATGACCACCTGACCAGGGGTTGAAGCTTGAGGAAGCACCCCAGCGGTATCTAAATCAAGTACTCAACTTGTTAACTACCCAAATACCCAAGTACTCGGAATTTAAGACACTTAAAACCTCGCCAGTCACTTGATCTACGAATCCAACTATCCATTTTGTACGACATAATGAAACTAACTGAATGTTACAGAGAAGTTTGTGCCATATCACATATGAGGTCACATGTAGATGTCCAATATTACACAGTCACACCCTAAATCTCTCAACGTTAATGAGTGGAAATGAACATACTTTGTGAAACACATACACATGCTTGGTAGGGAGATGTATTGCGGTATTACTTGGGCATTCACCAGTCATGTAAAATGAAGCAATAGAAATTTTTTATCAGCAGTTTGTTATTCTATATCTAAAATCTATCACCTTAGGTTGAATCAATCTAAACTCACAGATCTTAATAAATCCAAGTCTGTCCTCCCCCTAGTTGTCCTCCCTCTTGGTTCTGGGACAGACAGATGGAATCACACAAGAAAAAGGAGCACATATAGGATACAAAGCCTAGACCATTTCTTCTTCTAATTATCAATTGAAATATTTCATATAAACTCACTCACATAAGTCACTTGATATTACTTACCTTGCTGACATAAAAGCCATGCCAAAGAAAACAGCCTTCACAGCTTGTTTCTGGCCAGCATAATCAAATGCTAGAGGCAACATCTCATGTAAGGTGAGGAAAGCCATCACTCCACCAACTGCCAAAAACCAAACATTCATTAGAGAAATGTTGGATAAGCCCAAGCATTTTCAACAACTTTGATGCAAGTACATACCTGATCCCAGAAGGCCATCAAGGATCTCAGGATTTAAACTGGTTGGGAATAGGTATGCTGCATCAAACAAAATCTGAACTATATTATTCAAGTAAGATAAATGAAATAACACAACAGAAAGTAATACCCAGATCGGGATTTGCCTTGAATTTTGTTTAATTCGTTCCATATGACCATACCTACAAGTATAACACCCAAGGGCTCCGCCAAACCAGAGAGTGATGCTATCTTAAATGCTTGCCACTTGCTGCAATGCATCAACAAAGTAAATGAGATAAATAGTATCTTATGACAGCAGAAACATAGTTGTGGCACAGGAACAAGCAATCACTGAGAATGGCATAATCTCCACCAAGCAACAACTCAAAATCTCTAATAAGTTGAATGTTAAGAATGAGCTAGTTATAAATTGAAAAAGGGTACTTTCTTGATTTGTGCAGGATGGCACGTTGGTTCACCTGGTTGACCAAATTACCTTGCACATCTAAATACCTAACGATCAAGCCCAGGCCATTTGACCCCTTTAACTTATAGGCTATAGGGAATCGCATCTTATACATGTGGTTTACCTTACTTGTCTCTGTGTGTGTAGCGAGAGAAAGAGAGTGGAGGGAGGTGCCATCTTTAACAAAAATGTGCTCTTGTTCCAATCAAGTGATGCACACTAATAAAGCCAAAAAGACTTCTATAGGCCACATTCACAACAGCGATATCACCTAAACAACTATCTGGTAAGTGGGAAGCTATTTTAATAATTTCCTACCTTTGCGTTGCAAAGTAAACTGGAAGAGCAACAGCGACACCCTGTTCAAGAAAATAGGACAACTTTAGTTTATGCATGTATCAGATACCCTTACTGTTGCATATGCACAATCAAAATACTCCGTATGTATTAGAAAGGTACTCTCATCATTTGAGAGGATGGGCAACTATACCTCAGGAATGTTGTGCAGAGCAATAGCCAAAGCTAAATTAAGACCCACCCGAAGACCCTGGAAATGAAAAAAAAAAAAAAAAAAGAAAAGATTTAGAAGAATAATTGAAGCATGAAGGTAGGTGTCTCTTCATGCCTGCAGCTCTGCAGCATTCACAAATTTTAGAGCAAAAGGAGCAAGCAGAAAACAGAATAACAAAGGTCATTATAATTAATTTCTGTAAGTGGCAATGATTTAGAGGACCATGCTGTAAAATGAATCTTAATTTTAACAGTTCATCAAGAAAAGAAGCAACCAAATTTGACAAAACGCACTCCTCCTTCCCTGCCTACCACCACACCAATTTTCTAAGAGACAAAAGCCCGCCGGGGGGGGGGGGACGCAAATAGATATACAAGCAGCAATATGGAAGACAGTAAATAGACGCTCTTCCATTCCTATCAACTATGAAAGTCACATTTTCCTATCCTACAGACTGAGACGCAAATAGATTACATATAGCATAACATGAATATAATTGTTAGTTTGTTATGTTATGAAGGTCATAATTCAAAGGTCTTTTACAGATGGAAAAGAAAAGCAACATAATCTTGTCAACCAAAATGAGGTTGAACTACATGTCTAAAATTGAAAGCGGAAGTAAAATCCTAACAAGTCTCAAAAAGATGGAAGCTTCAACTAGCAGTCCCCTCCTTAGAAAAACAAAGTCGAGAAACACAAAAATGGAGTTCAATGATAAATTAAGAGATAAATTAAAATATCTTTCCATGCTAGAAGACTGGGTCAAGTCTCACTTGCACGACAGAACCTTGTTTTGCCAGGATACTCCAGTTGATATTTTTCTACCAATTTCACATTTTTACCTCAAGGGAGACCAGTTTTTTGGATAATACGCTGTGGAAAGGGAGGGAAGGAATAAGATGAGTCCCTTTTTCTTATACAAATGATACAATTCTTCCATAGATGGAAATGAAAGCAAGATCTTCACTTCCCCTCCTCTTCTTTCCCTTTACCTTCCCTTACTTTCCCTTCTCTCCAAAATCAATATCGACAGCAACATATTACTAGGGTCTCGATTGGTTTCAATAATATGAGAAATATTAGGTGTTTAGACTGATTTCAAATTTCAAATAGGTATTAGTACATATTAAGGCCATTTATGTTTGCAACAAAATTAGTCTCTCCATCTGTGAAAATTGATCCCCCCCCCCCCCTTCTTGAGATTCTTGACTCACCAATGGCAAGATTTTAGATGTTTTTGTTTTCCAGGGTGAGGATTTGGAAGATATTAATAGATATTCGTATGATCTAGCTGATTATGTAGATTTTTTCTTATTGACAATTATAGCAATGGTTAGTAAGATTTCCTCCTTGTATAAAGACAACTCATTAATCATAAATTGGTTATTAAAAATTGTTTTCATAGAAAAATTTAAATGTACATTTCCTTTAACAGAAAAACTGAAAAAAAAAATATGATGAAATCAAGTGCTCGCTTATAGGCAAAGCTTATAAGCTGTAAAAGTTAGTCCTAGGATTGGAAAAAGATATAAATATATATGCATGAATCTAATTGTACCTTCATGGATCCAAGAAAAACTGCCATTCCCTCAGGGAAATTGTGCAAGCTGATACCTGAGAAATGAAGATTTGACTTCTCATAAGTTCAAAATTAGAATCAATGTAGGCATATTTCAAGGCCACACATATTACAGGAAAAAAAAAAAAAAAAAAAAAAAAAAAACAACAACAAAAAATAAAAAAAATCAAGGTGCCATCCATCAATTAGAATCTAGATTGAACTTCATACAAAAATGATGCAATGGAGAAGGAAATAGCATCATAGGTATTCATAGCTAGGGGAGCCCTTCCTGGTCCTTACCAAAAGGAAATAGCATCATAGCTAGCATTATGATTAGCTTCTGTAATTATATCTATTATCTAACCTTTCACATTATCTACTCTAGAAAACACAATGAAAAAAGAAATGCAACAAGTCTGTTTAGAGTATACTAATAATCAACAATCTAGAGTTAACTAGCAACTGATCACTAAGAACAGCTGAATTTGACATGCTCCATGAGCACTAGAACAACTAAAAGCCTACAAGTGAGCATACCTATGGCTGTTATTATGCCACTGTACATGACTTGTTGCCGATGCTTCTTCATTAAGTCCTTCCCTTTTTCTTCTCCGTTTGCCCGCTAACCTCCAGAAGAATATCAACAAACCTTTAGGAGGTTGGTCCAGCTTGAAAGTCTCAATGCTTATTACAAAAACAGAAGAAACATTACAGTTTAAAACCAAACTAACCTTTTTGCTTTTAACACTTGGAGTAGGAGTGAGTGTTGGTTCTGGGATGAAGTTAGCAATAATTGCAAAGAAAATGACACCTGCAAAGAACTACAGACAACTGCACAAAGTGACTACTCTCAAACAGTGAATGGGCATATCATCTCTCCAATCTTCCTCAACAAAAGCAAATGAAGGAAGGTAAGTACTTACCCATAAATTCCCTTTCAAGAAGCCAATAGAGTTTATGGCATTGTGAGCCAGATCTAGAAATGATATGCTAAGCATAAGGCCTGCAGCGAAGCCCTACATAATTTAACAAAAACTTTAGGAATTCTTATACTGTTTAACAAAGAAGCAAATTGAACAATATTCTCCTTGACATGCATAATTCCATTACACACATAAGTCTGAGAAGCATGTTCTTCACATATTATTGTACCAAAAGGTTAGGGCCAAGAGCTGCAAAGACTAAAAGTAGCGAAAATTCAATAACCTAGATCTTTAAAGTATGTTGCATTTCAAATAACAAAGTTATGCACCTGCAACAGCCCAAGCATCTTCAAGTTTGGTGCGTCACTTAGGACTACAAAAAGTGCACCTGTTTGACACCCCATATAGCAAAGTAAGCTTTCTCTCGTAAACTACAGTATTCTAGAATCAGGATCATTATCCATCATAAAGATATTGCATGACAAGGTAGAAAATATATAAATCATGATCCCCAGTTCAAAAAAGCGGAGGTGTGATGTAAACAAAGTAGATTTAGTAGATAAAAAGGGGTCGAGGAGGTTTTAAAGCCAGGACCAAATAAAATTAGAATCAAGCTGTAATGCTGCACCACTCATTGCAGCCCTATGGAACCACAAAGTAAACAGTACTTGGAACAGTTTGAATTTCGACAAAATCCAAAACAGCTGAAAGATTGGCATAAATACATTACAGGGGCCAAAATATCTACCCGAAATTAGTATAAAACCATATGCATAAAGCTAACTTTCTCGCATACATAAGGTACTCTGGTTAGCCATGTTTCATGATGAAACACCTCTCCTTTGAGCTCCACAACCCATCTAGTCACAATTTTCAAATTCATCTCCACATTTTAATAGCAGTAGTTTATGTTAAGCTTGCCAATTGTAAGTGCTACACTATAATGATCATATTATCGAAATCATCTCTGTCACGAAATCACTAGGACTAACCATTAACAGCATATATAATCCCTGTATTAACGCCATGACCATTACCATAACAACTTGCTAAGGAATATCATCAATCCTATTATTCCTATACTTCCCGTCTCCTCCCTCCACCCAACAGCCCGCCCCGCCCCCATTCCTTCAGCCCCCCACCCCCCAAATAAAATCCCTTCTTCAACATTAAGCAGCAATCAACAATACTCGTTACACTAACCAATTAATCTTACAAAAATCAATCTTAAAACTAGGGTAACAAGAATAGTCCTAAATTTTTTAACTCCCACGAACCAAAAAGCCTTCATCATTACACTATACTGCCCAAAAATCAGCTACATTATTCATATACCGTAACAAATCAACATTATAATAGCATGAATTTAAGAATAAGAAGTTACAAAAGATAAGAAATTGAGACATAATAACATTATAAAATTAAGTCAAAATTGAAAATTCATACCCAAGGATGTGCTCAACCCCCCAACAAGTGAGAGCGCAAGAGCAACCAAGACTTGAGAATCCATAGCTCAATCAGAAGCAATAGCAACAGCAATGGCAGCAATCCTTAAATCCAACGGTCAAAATCCACAATCCAAAAACACCCAGATACTAAATTCTTGGTTTTTCTGAATCAATTTCAAAAACCCTTGAAAATTACACAGATTTAAGAGAAATTAAGAAGTGGGGTTTCAGCTTTAAGGAGAAATTGGATGTTAAGCTTAAACCCAGAACCCCTTCTCGGTAATATAAGAGAGAAATGAAAAAGGGAAGTATATAAGGGGTGGAATAGTGAATCAGGTAAAGGCAAACCAATTTTTGAGGGAGAATCAGGAGAGATTATGTGGAAGAAAGGAAAGAGATGGTTTGATCAGGTGGTCCAACTCCAACATATTTAAATGAAGTTGTATGAATGAGAAAAGAATTTTCTTGTTAATAAGCTAAGACTTATATTTTTACTTTTTTTTTTTTTATTATTTTTTTTAAGGAGCCATGAGCACATAGTTAAAAAAAAAAAGGAAAAAAAAAAAGGGTGTACATGAGATTTTTGTAAAACTTTTTGTTACAATAATTAGCTTATGTTCAAGCGATGACTTGCACATCTGGGATTCTGGGCTGCTTAAATTTGCGAAAGGTGCCGGTTCAATAGGGTCATTCATCTTACCTTTAAAATGAAAATAAAAAATAGGTTATATTCAATCTAATATATATATATATAAAGGGGAGTTTTTTCCCAAGTTTTTAGAGAGCCACGTAGGATCTAATTTTCTCAGCGCGTCATGTAGGATTATAAATCTTAGTAGTAGCCAATTAAATAAGAGATTATTAATTTCTTTTAGAATTAAATAATTTAAATGCCATGAAAGCAAAATTGGCGAATGAAATTTTTAAGTTTAAATTAATTAAATATTATATATTATCTTTTAATATTAGGAATTTTATCTAAATATATAATAAATTTTAGGCTCATAAATACAAAAAAAAACATCATTTAAAAACAATCAAAGAAACCGTGCATCGCACGGGCTTCATCTAGTTTATCTAATTGTCAAGTATCATACTTTATCTGAATTTTACTAAACTTATTAAACCTAGTCACAACTTATTCAACTCTAAGTCCTTATCAAAACTTATTTATCCTAAACTTATTTTTTCTAAAATAATTGAAAACAAGGTGAACAAAATGAAACTACTTGTTTGATAATTATTTTATAATACTCAAGATGTGTCGCTAGTTTAATATTAGTCGTGCAATAACATATGACTAAAATTTTTATGTAATTGGGCATTCTTCATGCATGGTTTTGATAAGGATTTAGAATATGCAATTGGTCATGTCACATGTCATACAATTAACAATTAAGTACGGAGTAGTAGTTAAGAGTATTTCCATCATCATCTACGAAACCCTGGTGTTTTAGTGCTTGATGCCTTAATCACACCTAACTTACTTTCTCAGCATTACATTACTAGTTTACTACTACTATACAATTCAACAAGCAACCATATGTTTTGCAAAGGTTGTCCCACGACTCCCGCCCCCCACTCTAATATTGGGCCGGAGACCTGGCATGTAGCCCATCAATGTTCCAAGAGTCCAAGACTCCCAACTTTCAAACTCTGGCCGATGGATACACTCCGGTTCAATGTAGTCATGGGACAAGACATGTACTTGTATTTAATAAGGGTCCGTTCTCTTCAGTTCATTTTCAGTTCAGTTCAGCTCCAATAAGTTCAGTTCAATTTATTTCAGCCCAATTCAATCAATCAGAACAGACCCTAAGTCTTTTAGGATTCCTTGAGAAGCATGAAAAGTGTCTTGATACTTAACCTTGTAGGGTCCAAAAATGCTCTTTACAGACAAAATTGAAAGCTATAATGTACAGAATCAGACTAATTTTAGCGATTAATAGGATTTGATGTTGAAAAATTGAGTAACGATGGGAGATGCATTTTAGGGTCATATAGATTGTTTGGAACCCTACACACCCACTTATGTATCACGTAAAGGCTCGGGGTGACTTTAAGTTAACAACGGGATGAAATTCCACGGGTTCACTAAACCTTAGGGCAATGAAGTGAAAATTTTGCTTAAAGTAAGAATCAATTTTTCAGACTAATTAAAATGAAAGTAGCATAGACAATTATTTAAGTTAAAAGAGTTTTTTTTTTTTGGTGTTTAGAGAGCCACAAGGGCAGGGTGAGAATCGATCCTAGGATCTCCTAGAAATCGGGAGGGAAGCTCTAACCACTTGAGCTATCTCTCACTCTCATTTAAGTTAAAAGAGTTACATATACTCTTCTTCTTTATTAATTTCCTATTTATAGGAAGATTTTTCAAAATATTATGTACTCTAAAATAAGGTGAAAATACCAAAAAGAAAGAAAAAAAAGTACTAGTAATTACTTACATGTAGACAAAATTAAATTGTTATCCATTTATATACACTACTACTACTGGTACAGAAGTACCTCTGCTATTTAAGGATGGTCGTAGAAGTAGTTGCTAACAAAAATAATCCTAAAATTAAATCATCCAAATATATGTTGAAGAAATTGAATTGTAAATTAAAAGAAATCAGAAAGTTGGTAAACTTATGCTCGTGCATCAAATGTTGATAATGAATGCACCAGCCAGGCTCCATCACTACCTAACTGTGATACACTTATACACAATTAGCCGTACTTCTATTTTAGGACACCCTTTTACATGATATTATTGTACCCTGGCCTCAAAAATAAATTTTCACTTTCATTTTTAAATTTTCACCCTTTTCCTTGAAAAAATCACTAAAAAAAAATAATTACTATGGACTAGTTAATAGGATTGCATGGTAAATAATATAATGAAATAACTTTTGATATATATCATGCACAAGATATAACTGGTTGTACATAGAAAAATAGGTATAGTTTCTATAGTCATATACTAATTGCTTTCGAGAGGTAAAATTTGTTAAGAGTGAAGAATACATGGTAAAATTTTCATCTTTAGCTACCAATAATATAGTGGTTTAATTTATTTTTTATTTTATTTTTTTTATTATTATTTTTTTTTACAATAGAACGTTTCATCAATCCTATACTAGTAACCTAGAATAATTGAGACTTTACTGAAATAATAATTTTCACTCTAGTAGTTGTACACCGTTCTGAGCTCTCATAACTAAGGTGATCATAGATTAAAATTTCTAAATCTAACTTATTAAGTGAAAAGAACGATTAGTGACAACTTTTTCCAGACATTACGAGTATCATTAGTTACGACCCCCGGGAATTTATATCAACCAAAAAGTCCAATATACATCAAGGTGTGTTCTGTTGAAGGATGATGACACACCAACCACTTGGGGTATAATGATTTATCCCTCCATGTATCTGGGTATGCAAGCAAAGTTTCTCCTCTTTACCTTATTTTAACCTTTTATCACACACCTTTAACATTGTATGCCACACATACACTTCCTTTTTGCTCAAACACACTACTACTACTTTGCTTTTGCTTCAAATCAATCCTCTCTTAATTCCCTTTTCTCTTACAATAATTAATCACTAATTAATTACATTTTTATGCATTTCTTCACATGATTAATGTAATGTAAGTATAATTTCCCCTTCTTTTATTCTCTTAATTTATGAAATTAAATATCTTTTCTTGTTTACTATGTACAACTATTTTATCCAATATTTTTATTCATAATATTTATGTAATATACACTTGCTCATGTTGTTCTCATGAACCAACCTCATAATAAATCCCCTGCTCCACCCCACATATTCATTGTGATTATTTTTATATTTATTTTTGAATAAAAAAAAATTATATTTATATATTATGATTGCAGCAGCCTTATAATATAAGGTATATTTATTTGATGTTACTTTTATTTTTCTGACAAATTGAAGAGTTGTGATCTGAACAATGGAGAATGTGAGTGATGATGTTGAAAGAGTAGTTGTATCAAAGATGGAACAGTATGAAATAATTGAGCAGATTGGTAGAGGAGCTTTTGGTACAGCATATCTTGTTCTTAATAAATTTGATCCTAAGAAAAAGTAAGATTTATTTTATTTCTCTGCATTTTTATATAAGTTTGTCTGAATTATTATGTTACATATGAAAAAACAGAATTTTGATGATTATATATGTATGTTCTTGGATTATTTTCCTAGATATGTGTTGAAAAAGATTAAATTAGCCAAGCAGACTGAGAGATTCAAGCGAACTGCACACCAAGAGGTTCGAATTTTAATCAAATCATGTGTTGTTTGTTACAAAGATGTTGTAATGTATGTTGTTCATGTTGAAATGTTCTGTTTATGTGTTTTTGTAGATGAGTATTATAGCAAAGTTGAACAACCCTTATGTTGTGGAATATAAGGATGCATGGGTTGAAAAGGTATAATGTTTTAACAATTTGGCTTATTTTTGCCTAAAATCTTATGATCAATGTGAATTAATCTTTAAGCATTGTGATGATATAAGCCATTGTAAGATGAATTTTGTGAACTGCATACAGGAGTCTTATGTGTGCATTGTGACAAGCTACTGTGAAGGAGGAGACATGTAAGTTTTTCGGATATTATTGTGTGTGTAACGTATGGAGTATAACATAGAGTGTTTGGTTCGAGCAACAATTTTTATGACTTAAGGAATCGAAAAATAATGTTCAGACTGATCTGATATTTCAGGACTGAGACGATTAAGAAGTCAAGAGGAACATATTTTCCTGAGGAGGTAATTAAAAAAAGAAGTTAACAAGTCTAAGGTGATGAGGAGGAAAAACACAACAGCCTAACCAAAGATTTATTATGCTGTAATTTATGAACAGAAACTCTGCAAATGGCTGGCTCAGCTCTTAATAGCCTTGGATTACCTTCATTCTAACCGAGTGTTACATAGGGATATAAAGGTTGGTTCTATTCGCGCTTGAAGTTCTTGATTGCATTAGAGGACAAAGAGTTTTTTCGATATTTACATGAACCTAACACCCCCATTAGCTAACTAAATTCTGTTACATTTTGCTTTCAGTGTTCCAACATTTTTCTTACCAAGGATCAAGATATCAGGCTAGGTAAGATATGCTAAAACTCTTAAGAAAGTGGAAGTTACTGCTATAGAGCTATTTCAGTGTCTTGACACTTTTTCCGAATATGGTGTGAAACTATTACAGGTGACTTTGGCCTTGCAAAACTGCTAAGCAAAGATGATCTTGCATTTTCGGTATCAGTTTGCGTTGCTTGAGATATGTTTGTTCCACGGAATTGTATTTTAGCAGCAAATTCTAAAAGATTACTTGCAAAACATGCAGATTGTAGGCAGTCCAAACTACATGTGTCCTGAACTTCTTGCTGAATTGCCTTATGGCTACAAGTCTGATATATGGTCCTTAGGTGGGAATAATGAAATACGCAAAACCATAAAATACGTCGTATAATATACGATCTCTATGTTTCTGATTGGTGAATGAATGAGTAAAGTTTATATATCTGCTATATTTTGCAGGTTGCTGCATGTTTGAAATAGCTGCACATCAACCTGCTTTTCGAGCACCAGTAATTTGCTATAAATCTTAATCTGCTTACTATGTATTTTTCACTATGTGCTCTAACTAAGTACAGTTGAACTAAAAAACAGGATATTGCAGGGCTAGTGAACAAAATTAACCGGTCCACTATCTCCCCACTGCCAACTATCTATTCTCCCACACTGTAAGTGTCCTATCATTTAACATGATCTTAATCAAAATGAGCCAAAAAAAAGTCCATGTTTTGCTGCATATTTACTGATGAATGCAGGTTGGACTGATTGCCAATATGCAGGAAACGTTTGATCAAGACCATGCTGAGGAAGAACCCGGAACATAGACCAACAGTAAGGATCCTTATGGACACCTATGTTACTCGGACTCTTCAACTCACCCCCAAGTACTCATGTCAGAGCCTCAACACCCTGACATGGGTATACATTTCATTTTGGACTGAAAATTTGGTATTTTTCATAAAACAGCCAAGTCTGACACTGACCCTTGGCACACAAACACGAGTCTAACATGAGTATCCAGTCCGAGTAACATAGCTTATGATCATACTTGTGATACTAAAATTACATTATCTTATACTTATTGTAAATTTTTCTTGGCTGCTAACAGAATTTCAATTGATGTAAACAGGCTGCAGAGTTGTTAAGGAATCCTCATTTACAACCATACCTCGCTCAATGCCACACATCTCCTATCTACCTGCCAGTGAAATCTGAAGTTCCTGCTAACCAAACTAAACCAAATGTACCTCGCTTCACCAACAAGCCCAGCACTCCCAATGTCAGAAAGATTGTTAAGGCAAAACCACCAATAGATCTTCCTAGAGTTGCTCGAGTAACACCTAGGAAATCATTACTCAAGGCAGCATCCTCTTTAGATTCACTTGAAACTAAGGTTGAGACCAAAAGGGTTGATCCAACAAGTTGTTCAGAACGAATATCCAAAGCCGAGGAAGGGCTTAAAGTCATTTCAAACTACATAGAACAACTCAAGGATGCTGAACTAACAAAAAGTTTCTTCAACATGTTGAGTTCATACCACAAGTTTGATCATCATAGTGAGACAGAAAAACTTGCTGTTGAGTACCTAACTCAGATATTGGAAAAAATCAAGGGAATTCCTGGCAAAACTGTGGACAAAGAATCGATATCAAGAGCTAGTAGTGGTCTAACTACTTTGCCAGAGGAAGAAGGGAAGGTTGAGCTATGTGCACACGTCGAGCATAGAGCAGAAGCACTAGAATCACTCCTAGAGTTATGTGCTCGTTTACTTAAGCAGGATAGATTGGATGAACTTGCAGGGATACTAAAGCCATTTGGTGAAGAACCGGTTTCGTCTAGAGAAACTGCCATTTGGCTCACCAAAGGTTTGATGAATGCTGGAAAACAAGAAATGGGATCTTAGCTATATATCTAGAAATTTTGTTTGTTTTGTTCTTTGTATAATTGACAATCTTGACTGATACATGTGTTTTCTTCCATTTTTCTTTTGATTTTGCAAATTAACCAAATGATGAACTTTTGTTTTGTGTATTTGCATCATTGAATTTCAGGTATATATTATGTACATGAAATATGATTTGTTCATAAAATTTCCTTTAGTCGAAGTGAAATGAAATTAATCGAAGTTGTTGCTCCCATGTAGAAATGGGACAACTAAATTATAAACACCGCACTAAAATTCAAAAATTGAAAATTTTGAAGAGATGAAATTTTAAATGAAAAGTTAATATACCCTTCTCTTAAGATCGTATCCTAAGTTAACGTACATAATAAAAATCTTATGGAAAGGTTTAATGATTAAGAACTTAGGTATCACATCAACTTTTATGAGAAAATTCTTATCATCAATTATCTATCTTTTCTTGCTGGACAATGCTAGAACAAAGCAACAATACACCACAAATGGTCCAATAATAAAGATACCTAGAAAAATATTAACCAATCTTTAGCCCATCACACATAATCTGCTCCATATATTCCATCAAACAACACATTGATTCCCTAATCCCTACACTTTAATGTGCTATTTTAAAAAAATATTTTAGTAGTGCTATATATTTGGTGGATTCGGAATATTAATCAACTAAGTAAGGTAAACTCGCGATTTGAAAAACCAAGTTACCTCATTATCCTTACTTGATTAATTACCCTTGACTTGGTCTTAGATTCATTGAATATGGACAAAAATAACATTTCCTTGAACTAACATACACTCCGTGTTATTTGACCTTTTTGTGTTTTTCCCCCCTTTAAGGACTCTTGTACGGTTATATGTACAACACATACACACGGTTGATGACACTCTTCGTCGTATTGAGTAAGACTTTTTATAATAAGAGTACACACGTATAATCACCACATGGTACCGCAATCATTCAACTAGAATTAACATTGCTCATATGATACATTGATATGAGAATTGAGAAGCTAAGTAGAATAAAATTGTTATGCTACTTTTCAATTCCATATATTTCTTCGTAGTATAAATGACACAATTGGTTAGAGGAGTAGCATGCCTAGAAAGAGAGAAATGATTTTGCGCTGAAAAATAAATAAAGTCAAATGACAATAATTGCATGACATATAAATTATATACATACTCTCATATTGCCTTTATTGGGGGCTTATATTTTATACTTATCTTTCCAAATCTACCATTCTATTATTTATTTTTTTATTAGCTTTAGCGTTGAAATTATAAATATTTGAATTATATTTGTTAGGAATATTTAACTATTAGAATAAACTAATTTCTTATATTCGTACATTATTTTCAAAGGTAAGGGAAAAAACATAATACGAAGTATGCACTTACGTCTACCAACCAAAGTGCAACCAACAAGCTAGATTACAAGAACATTGAAATATAAGATTAAAAATTAAAAATACTAATAATAATAAATTAATATTGTTATACTGTTATATTTATACAATATGGAATGAGTCACCAACTGTTGATTCCTGGAATACAGGTACAAATTACATCACCTTTCACCCCAAGAAAAAGCGAGAGAATATCTTCATGGAATATAAACTTAGTACGATTTTTTTTAGTCTTTGTGATTCCTATCTTATCGTGCTTGTGAAAATTACTACTAGTACTTATTTATTTATTTTAAAAAAAGAAAAAAAAATAAGTTCAAGAGAATGGTAAATTAGACCATTGTATGTAACTCACTAACTTGTCGATTTATAAAGGTTGTGCAAATATTAATGTAAGAAAGTATAATCATACTATGTAGTAAATTAGTGTAAGACAATTGAAATCTGAATATGATTATTAATAATCTAATGGGTTAATGAACTATCAACCTAAATTAATAAAGAATTATTTTATAATCTCAAATCTCAATGCACTTAAAATTGTACAAAATATTATAAGCTATTTGTATGTATGGTATCATAAACTTCTACTACGACCTCCATCTCACAATACAAAGTAATTCAATCCATGTTTCACTTCCTCCATTTTCAATCATTTTATATTTTTATATCAAGGAAAAAAAAAACCTATGAAATACTTTCTACTCCATACTTGAACAAGCACTTTCTAGATGCTAGAAAGTCAAAGTCTCATTCCCTTTGGTTTCTAGAAAGTCAAAGTCTCATTCCCTTTGGTTTTTGTAAGAAGAACTAAAGAATTTACAAGTACTAAACTAGTATTGTCAACTTAGTTACACAGGTCAACGCTTAATGATATATTGAGAAGTACTCCGTAAGAAATTAAAATCCCCAACTCCCAACATATAGGTAGATGGTGAGGTTCGAACTTGTGACCTCGACTCTTCGGTTAACTTGTAACCAAAACAACGAAAGGAAGGCGTGTAAATCAGTTTCCCTAAGGGAGCGTTAACAGAAGAGTCCACGACAACCAAAGGGCAAAAATGGGAAAGAAAAAAAAGAAGGATACTTTAGCAGTCAGTAATTAGGCGTTCGTTGGCGGAGAGAGAACGTCTCTTTATTAGGAAGACACAAGAGAGGGGAGGAGAGAGAAACTCTTTAGAGAGAGAAAAATAGAGAGAGAAGGAGTTCTTCTCTCTTTAATACCCATTTTAAGTCCCCCATTTTCTTCTTCTTTTTTCTCTCTCTTCCGCTTCTTCGCGATCTCTTTGCCTTTCTCCAGGTTTGTTTTTCTTTTGGGGTTAATTACCTTTAATTCTCATTTTTATTTCAATAGTTTTATGCTTTTATTTTGATTTTTTTGAAAATGATTTTTTGAATTTGTGTTTACCTTTTTGTTTGTTTGTTTGATCGTTTGATGGGTATGTTTTAAATGATTTACTGGGTGTTGGATTTTGGAGAATTAAAGGGTCATTTGTTAGGAATTTGATTGAATTTTGTTGGTTAGGGTTTTGAATTTTTTATTTTGTTGATTCATTTCTCCCAAATCAGGGGTTTTACGTGACTAATTTGAGATGGGTTTGATAGATTTAGCTTTAGAAATTTGAATATTGTATGATTTGTTGAATTTATTGGGTGAAAGATTGAAACTTTATTCGTTGAATATTGGTATTAATTTTTAATAATAAGACATGCGTCAATTTTACATTTTTCATTTTGCTTTATAATTAGGTACAAAGTTTGATTGATTAAGCATCTGTAATTTGATACCTTTTGGTTGGTTATGTTTCGTTTTCATTTGGTGTGACCTCTGTTTGATTAGCTAGTTGTTGCTCATGCTTTTGGGAAATTATATCTTGTTGAATTTCATTTTTTATTTATGATTTAGGTAGAAATTGCATTTTGAATTTATGTGTATGAGTTAATTATACGTGATGTGGTGTGTGATTGTTTTGTGAAATTGCGAAATATTTAGGGGAGATCTCTTGTACCTGTAGGGGTTCAGCTTAGCGAAGAATTATATAATAATTCTTGCTTTTTATGCTTGTGTTTTAGCATTGTGAATGGTGTAATGGTTCATATTCTATAAACGACGGTCTGTCTTTCTCTTGCGGTCTGGACTGGACGATTGGAGATGGTAGGGTTGTCTTTGTGGTATTCCCCTGTAGTTGGATGAGGGTTTATTTGTTTGCTTAGCATTTAACATGCATTTTCTGTGTGCTGAAGTTTAACTTGTTATGTTGTTCAGTGGCATCATTCTTATCGAAATTGAAATGGTGGTTGAGATTTGAGAAAGCATATAAAACTTAAGTCTAATATACAACCTTACATTAGTTTGTCAGCATGTGTGCTATGGATGGTTTGTGCTTTTGTGGTCATGTATTGAGTGTTTGGCAAGTGTGCGATAAATGGTCATTTTTGTTGGTTTCTGGTTTGTGTAGATACATGCCAGAGATGCCGGCTTGTGCAACCGGTAATACATCTTGGGGCTCCTAGAAATTCTAGTTTTATAATCTGTCTGCAGCTATCCGCTGCTGCTTGTGCAAAAAAAAGTCATGCATTCGTAAATTGTTTATTAGAGTTATGCAACTCTTAATAGGTTTATTTTTCTTTTTGCCTGTTTGTTTTGCTTCAGAACTTCGGAAATGGACCATGATGAGACTGGATGCCAAGCTCCTCCAGAAGGACCAATCTTGTGCATTAATAATTGTGGATTCTTTGGGAGTGTGGCAACGATGAACATGTGCTCCAAGTGCTACAAAGATGCCGTTCTCAAGCAGGAGCAAGCTAAACTTGCTGCATCATCTATTGAAAATATAGTGAATGGATCATCGAGTAGCAACGGCAAGGAGCCTGTTGTTGTTGGCACGACGGTGGATCTGCAAGTCAAACCTATTGAACTAAAAGTCGTACCTGCACCAGAGTCAAGTGTATCAACAGAATTGGTGGAGGAAAGTGGTGATGCTAAGCCAAAACAAGGGCCTAGCCGTTGTACCACTTGCAAGAAAAGGGTAGGCTTGACAGGATTCAATTGCCGGTGCGGTAATCTTTTCTGTGCCACACATCGCTATTCAGACAAACACGAGTGCCCCTTTGATTACCGCACTGCTGCTCGTGATGCCATAGCTAAAGCCAACCCTGTTATTAAGGCTGAAAAACTCGATAAAATCTAAGGCTGGAGGTGTGAAGTTCGATCATTCAAAAATACAATGCATCCTTTTCTCCAACGAGACTTCTCTTTGAGTTGGCTGCATATTATCAAGAAGGTGTCCTCTACAATGGATATGTTGGCTTGGAGAAACGGCGAGTTAGGACAGCTTTGCAGCTTCAAGTTATTCTCTATTTGTGATTGCCTTAAATGTGTTGTTGGCTCCGATTATCTCTTCTACCTGTGCTGGTTTGATGGACAATCTCTTAAATTAGCTTTGTAATGTGTCCCTTCTGGCCGAAAAAATGGCATTATGAGTAGTTTATGTGAAAATGATTTGTGATATTCAGAAATGTCTTCTTCATTCTGTAACTAACAGTTGTTTTTACTTAAACCTATTTGTTACGCCGTGCACAGGCAATCATATCCTCGCCCCGTGGCCTAAGTAGATCAAAAATTCATATATCATATCCTCGTCCTATGGCCTAAGTAGATCAAAAATTCATTTAAACTATAACTTATTACAAGAAGTTACCCAAAAATTTTGGGACTATACTAGAATGTTTGAAGAATGGGATAAATCTAAGAACATAGATGGAATTTAACACGTTAACTGAAATAATTATTTATTGAATTATTAGTAGTGGTTTAACAAGAATGAATTCAATATTAGAATAATTTTGTTAAAAAAAAATAAATTTGATTATCAGTTTTGCATACCTCAAAGTATTTTAAAGGACAGTGGGTATTGACTATTGCAACCAGAACAATGCACTAAAAATATGGTGGATTGATGTCTAGATGAGCCAAAACATAATCCAATACTCCGTAGGCTTTTAGCCTTATTATACAATGAGTTCATCAAAAGTATTCTCGTTGCAACATTATTAAAGTTTAATTTATTTTTTATTGGATCAGCGTTGGTAAGATTGTGTGTAGCCATGTTAGATATTTCCGATCATAGCAAAGGAGTGGTGGACTGGTGGTAGCAAGTTCGAATGTAACTACCCAAAGTCGAACCATGTTCAATATTTACGATCATAGCAAAGGTGTAGTGGTAACAAGTTTGAATGTATCAACTCAAAGTCGGACGTGTTACTCGTATAACTCGAGTAGATCACAAGGTGGCTAGTTGGTTGCTCTATTTCTATTATCATTTTAACTCACAAGCCCATAGCCCTTAAACAAGTATTTTGAAACACTGATGACCTTTTACATGTAAGATTGTAAAGGACTTATCATATTCACTTGGTATGCAATTAATAGTCTCCTAAAAAGATGTAGCTCTCTGGAAAAAGAGGTAAGAGTAAAGTCTTTTGTACAACTTGGGGCAAGTAATTGAAGCATGTATTTAGAGTATAACATGATACAACTACATTCAAATCCAACACGGATAAACCAGAAACAAACGTAAATATAAACACGAATATGATATAACTTGAACTTTCTATCATACTCCGTATTGTGTAATCTTTTTGAGCCAACCAAACACGAACATGTACAACGAACCCAAATTCAACACTAAATAACTTGTGTTGAGTACAATTTGAAATATCTTGTGTTGAGGACGATTTGAAAGGTTTTGAGCACAATCTGAAATCAGCACGAATAACAAACTTGAAAGCAACCAGTTACCAGAAAGGCAAACCCTACTTGTGGGTTTGTGTGTGTTCAGGAGTTGCCTCTTCATACATCCTACTGGATTATGGGGAAGACAGGTTGTTGCTCACATAATTGTCAGGATGTTGTTGGATTTTTTTTTCTCTTTTATTTTGGATTAATAGTCGGAATATAAGCTTTAATTTTGCTCTCTATAGAACTTTACTGTTGAAAGGTTGACAGCTGCAATTGATATTACAGTCTGCTTCAACATTCCATGTGCAATTCATCAAGTGAATGAATATGGGAAGGCATGATTTCGGCCATACCATGTTGCATGGGCAAGAAGTGTTCTTATTACTCATACAGTCCATTTATTGCCTGGCGAAACTAGCAAGGATAGTCATACGAGTAAACATATAGTCAGTTTAATTACGCAGATAATCATGCAGGACGTATAATATTTGGAATTGTATAAGTTGACAAAGCACAGAGTAAGGGAAGTTGCTTACTGAATCTGGCCTAGGGAAGTCCCGCGTTATGTAGCCAGCCAAACACCTTCCTTAGCTTTCCACAAGAGTTGGAAATTTAAAGTGTACAGAGTAATTTGTAATTCTTAAGTGCAACCAAAAGGCAACTATAGTAATTTCCGACTGTAGAATGGTTGCAGACAGTTTGCTAATTCAATCCTTTTATGTTTTGACATCCAAAGTTATATGTGTAGCAAATTTCACAGCTATTATTCTTATGTCTCTAAGCTTCCAATCCACTATCATATATTTTCTTATTGCAAGGGATACTGAGGCAAGTCCCGAATAGAAAACAGAAATTCTTCGATAAGTCTAGGTAAGAAATTCCTACTTCAAAGATAAACCTCTGGAAGGGGTGCACAAAATATACCATGCAACTAGAATCACAAAATATCGTGCTGCTTGCCAGATGCCACATTACACTTGCAAGCAGCAAGAACAAGCATTCCTAGCACTTAGATGAAGGGTGGCTTACCATAGTCCCTTAATTTCAATCTAGAGGAAACTAACTCTACTCTGAACTACAGTTTGGCTAAGGTCAACATAACATCCGATTTGTTAACTACCTTCATCATTCTCAGCTAGGCGAGTCTATAAACAGTCATTTCAAGTGTCTTAAAAAGAACTATAGAAGTCTCCATTAAACACTCACTGTAATGAGTTCAGTAACACCATTTCCAACTCAATAGTTTTCTCAATTTTCCATCTTTAAAATTTATTTCCTCCATCACCTAATATTGTCCACTGGATAGTTTGAGGATAATTCCTGATGATCTCACTCTCTCCTTCGGTTATTTTATACTCACTCATTTCCACAAGACTTGCATTTTTAGTCTTCTGCATCTCTAGAAAGCAACAAGAGGATATACTGAAAGTAACTTAATAGTCCCAGGAGCACCATGGGCAAACCATCAAAGAAGAAACCAGTCTCCCGGCCAATATATTCAACTCTTAACAGCTTCAATAAATTGCCTGCCAGAAAATTTGCATAATGCAAACTCTTTCCTATAATCTATCACAAAAATTATTCACCTCTTATCAACTACCGAGTATTTGAGCTTAAACATTCTCATTGGTATCATTCAGGGAAATTTACCAAAATTTCTTTTTTTTTTTTCCTATATTTTTCTAATGGGGAAGAGCCACCAAATTTTCACAATATGCTGACTTACGAAAACAAATCCTAATAAAAGAAGGGTTTTAGTCATATAGGCCTAATCCTGTGAAAGTTCACAAATTGTCCATGGTACTAAGAAACAGTAACACCATTTAATATGCATAAGCACAAAGCATTCAAAATAATGTATGCAAGTTAGCCAAAATCTCCAATGATAACAAATAAGGTTCGCCATTTCTGATTCACTAGATCAATTTAACCAACTGCTCACCTTGTATAAGGAAAAGGAATTAACCAGTAAAAATTGTCCCTTATGAGTTATAAACACAGACGGTACCATTGTTTCAATCATATGCTCATAATATAGTCAAATCACTCAAATGCTTACATCATATGTATAACATGAAACCTTCCATTCAATCAATCAACAAGACCCCACATAATTGTGTACTTAAACAAAAGCATGTCTAACATCCATATTTCAAAAAGTATTAACTTGTAAAACAGTTTCGTATCAAAAAATAACAGGAATGCTGACTCATATAATCATGTTAGATTAACTGGGAAAGTATATTGGTTCCAAAATTGAGGCAAGTCCAACAAGACTTCTAGTTTCTAAGCTCTCAAGTTTTTAAGCTCATGCTTATACATTATTCGAATATTCTATCTCTATTTCCTCTTAAAAGGGTCTATAATTCAGAACCTTGTTCTAGCAAATATATAATCAAAAGAGATCAACAGCAGAATCAAATGGACATTCCACTAGATTCAGCTTCAAGATACTTACACATTCTCTCCATAACCTCTCTGCCCTTGACACTGTTCTGCAAGAACTTATCAACACATCGCTGCTCCACCTTCTCTGCCATTGAAGCAAGGGCTGATAATGGCTTTATCCTGATGCTAGTCTCTTGTCTGCAGAGAGTCCATGCAGAGGGATTGTCAGGGTGAGGATCATACCGTATTTTCTCCTCAACCTCAACAAACTTCTGCATACTAACATTCCGAGTAATAAGTTGCATTGAACGTGATTGAGCATCAACAACCGTAGATTCAACACAATGGCAGATATCCTGGCCAACCATCTTGCGAATAAACCATGGTCCAGGAGCATGGATTGTGATTGCTCTAGTGGTGTAAAGCTTCCCAGTATCAGGTTCAAGCTTCCTATTCAAAGTGTCAACTTCAAGGATGTGAGAGAGAGTGCGTTTGTTCTCTGGATCAGAAAATTTGCGCCAAGATGCAGATGTCACTCTTTCCCATGGATGCTGGTAGACATGCTCTTGTTTGTAAGCCTTCACCATCACTCCACTGTGGACAGATTAAACTTAAATAAGAAACAATTCGATACATATTTTTCTGCATTTCACTTATACACATTACACATTCCAAGTGGTTGCAACTAATAAATTATCCATCATAATATAAAAGAAGCACGCAGTACAAGGCTACAATCAGATTGAGAAAGCAGCAAAACTTTGTTACTCCCTAATTTCTTACAATTTGTGGTCGAAACTCACACATGCGGACCAGGAGGAATTCAGCACACGAACAAAACAAAAGAGATTCTAAATCCTACAGCTACAAAAGGAAATGGATGAACAATTATGCCTAACTTGAACTCTAAACTTAAAAAAGAATATCAGGGTTTATCAAATCAAACAAAACAACTCACGGTGACAATATATCAATATGTCGATAATCTTAAGAAAGACTATGGACTCAACCACCCATCCAAAGCCAATTTTCCAAAATCCAAAGATAAAACGCTCAAAAACATATACTTTATTTTTATGTACTACCTCAAAAAATAAGCTAACTTATAGCATTAGATGATTAAATCCACTTATGGGATTAAGGCTTTAATTGATTGATTGATATAGCATTAGATCAAGACACATAACACCAAACATTGATAAAGTTTCCACCTAAATGAGATTTAAGGGATTGAAAGACACTAACATGCTGTTTGCAACTGACATAGATTTTAAACCGATGAGGCAAGCCAACAATCTCAGGAATGCTTTCATCATCTCTCCTCCAACCTTGTCCATTAAGTCAATTATGGGTGTAAGAATAACCAAGTGGCTTGAACCCTAACTTTTTCCGGGTTAAATTCATAAGCTCAAAGGAGGCTTGACTTGAATGCAATGCATAATACATATGCTCAAGGCCGGTTTAAACTCTTACATACAAGCTCAAGATCAGCTAAAGGCCATTTAATTTCTTGTTCTTTCATATCAACTCTAGTCTAAATAGCTTCTGAAATCTCTCGGATGAAGCTAGCCAAAACCCAACAACTACAATCATCAAGATACACAAACCCGAAAAAAAATCGCGCTTATATATTGACTTTCTTCAAAAATCAAGCATGAGTAACACAAAATTGACTAAATTTAAATTGCTAAATTTAATCTAACTATAGTCTTTATAAGATCCTACGAAAAAAACCCTAAATTGGAAAGCTCCGCCGCATCAACCACCAAATCAATGACTAACAATGGCGAAATTTTACCACGATTCCTCACAAATCCAGCTCCCAAATCAACCCAAAAAGCAAGAAATCAACGAATTATGAAATTAAATGATCAATTAATTCAAATAATAGTCAAAATTAACAAATTTAGTCAAAAATTGAAGATTGGCATTGATAAGAAACATACGAGATATTAAATTAAAAGCATTGTTTGCATAAAATAGAAAAAGAACTACCTTGTTAGATTTGGGAAGATTGAAAATGAGAGATCAAAGTAGAGATGAGTTAGTAGTGGATTTCTGCAGAGCTGAATTTCTTTGTGCGTCGCAAACCCAAACTAAAAGAAACCGTTTTTTTTTTTGTTTCTTGAGGAGTAATACTTTTTTTTCATTTGTTTTTTTTATTTATTATTATTATTATTTTATTTTTTATTTTTTTTTTGGTATGGCAGTCAATATCTTGGAAAGACTAGATGGGAAGCCTCGGGAGTTTGGGGTTCAATCTTCGCTAGGTGAGTTTTAACGATGAGATCTCTTATTCTTTCTTTTCAATCTAAATTAGTGAGTAGTCTGGACGTTGTCCTATGTTGTTACTGTGACAGTGTTGTAGACGTGCAATCGATAAATTTTATTAAAGACTTTTTAAAACTGAAATTGTCTTTGTACGTCTTTGAGTAATTTTTTTCTAATTAAACCTTGTAGGCTTGTAGCCTTGTAGTATGTATTTATATAAGTTTTTTTTTTTTTTTTTGACATAGCTAATGATTGGCTAAGCTAGTTAAGTAGTCACCTTTGTTATAAAAGATTGAGGGTAATGGTTTAGATTGTTTGAGTGATGATGTGGCACCATAAAATGTTGGAAAGGTGATGTGGCGCAATTAAAAAAGCAACTACGTGGCACATTACAGTATTAACGAGAACTAGCCTTCTAGCCCGTGCAATGCACGGGTTGTTTATAAAAAGTTGTGTTGAAAGGTAATGATGGAAATACCAATAAATTATTATGGGGTGTAATGTGTAATCTAAAATCAAAATATAATTAAAGAAATTAGATTTTTAGGGCTCTAATTCAAAATGAGCCTTTAAAAAAAGAAGGTGAAGGGACTAAAATTAAAGAGAAAAGGAAAATGTTGAATTGAATAGGGGAGATGAATATGAAGCGTGTATGAGAGAGAAGAAAATATAATTTTAATGAAATAATTAAGATAGTGTAAAAAATATTTTTAAAAAATATAAGAAGACTTGTGGCACATCTAGTGTAAAAGAAGCTAGAAAAGTGTAATAGAATGGAGACATGTGTATTTTCCGGTTAGAATTTTTAAATACTAAGTATAGATATAGATAAGTAAAGGGAGAAGTTGAAATTGGGCACAATTTTGTAATTTTTTTTTATAGGAAAGTCAAGAGACTCAAGTTATTATTTTCTTCCTACTTGCATTTTACTTTTAAAATTGAGTCTAGAAGTAAACTATAATTTCTCAAAACTTTAAGCGACAACTCTATTTACATAGATGCCAATAATTCTTCCTAGCTCTTTAAATCTCAAGCCTATCTCGCTCTTGAGCAGTTGTGAACCTTAAATCGTTTGTCGTATGAAGTGCAACAAAATCAACCCTAATGCGACAAATTAAGACCAACTTGAATTTATTGCAATAAATCTTGAATGATGAATTGATCAAATACCTAAACTTGTAATTTTTAATTAAATTTTCATCTAAATTATTATGTTCACCCGTACTTGTAGTTGTGATTCAAAGAATATGATCAAATGGTGCAAGATATGGATTTGATGAAATAATGGGCATCAAACTTATGGCTTGTCCTGATTTATTGAACTGAACTAAACTCAACTAAATTGTTTACGAGAGAACAAATTTGGGAATTAAACTGAACTGAATTGATTGAAGTTGAACTGAATTGGAAATTAAGCTGAAGAGAACATGACCTTAGTGAACACCACGTTTTTCTTATTGATATTTGATATGGAATTATCATTGTGGCAATGAGAATTATTTTTGTTGTATTTTTATGTTAAGAGTACTTTTTTTTTAGAGGACGGGGATTGACTATGTGTTTATAATATGTACTTCCTATTTAACTACTTTGACCTTGCTGAGTTAATATTATGTAAGTAGAACTGTGAAATTATTTGTGTTGCTTGAAATATGTGTATTTAATAGTGTATTAATATTTTTGTCGATCTGATCCCACCCTCATCACCGATCGAATGTGACTCTATCCTAATTGAGTACAAATGAGATAATGAAGGGAGTAGTTTAGTTGGTGAAAATTTTATATCATAGCCAAATTACATATTTCATATTCTTTCAGAATAATTAACACACTCTTCAACACATCATTTTGAATTTTTTGCCCTACTAAAATGGAAACAACATTTACCTAGTCGATTATTACAAAACGGAGAAAGTACATATTCATCTATCAAGCGGAATTTATTGGCGGGAAACGCAAACGTTGGAAAAAAATGACCAACAATAAGCAAAGCCATGACAAGGTGACTTGAAGAGAGAGAAAGATGGCAGATCAATGGAGCTTTCGTCGTTTGACGAATTCTTCGTGCTTCTTCAATCTCAGGTAAGCTAGATTTCGTCTGATTTTAGTGTTTTTAATGTTTGCTAAGCTTTTGTTTGATTAATTTTCCAAATTCCATTTTTAGGGTTTTCCGTCATTCGATGAATTTGAATGCAATCGGTAGCTTCAAATCTTTAATTCTAGAAATTAGAGTTCGAATTGACTTTAAATTAGGGTTTTCCTTTTGGTAATGAACAATTTTGCTCATTTCTTTGACTTGCTATATATTGTGCATTGAATTTTGCTTTTAACTTATGTATAGCTAAAGTATTTTGTCCTAATACAAGCAATTGGGCATAATTTATCAGAATTGGTGAATTGAAAAGATGATTCGCGATAATTAGGGCTATACTTGATAAAAGTGATTTCTATGGTAGAGTGTATTAATAATTGTAAGTTTACAGGTGTTAGATTGTAATTAAGTTTTTAGGTTGGAAGAAATTCACAAATGCATCCACAATTTAGAATTAATCTCACCGACGAATGTTTTTGGGATGTCTGAATGTATGTATGTATGTATGTATGTATGTATGTATGTATGTATGTATGTATGTATGTATGTATGTATGTATGTATGTATGTATGTATGTATGTATGTATGTATGTAATGATTATTAAAAAGTTTGTTCCGGAAGTTTGGTTGCAAAAGGTGAAGTAGTTTTCAATCTAGTGAAGTTGCTGAGCTGATGAACTTGTTAAATGAAATACGGAGTACATTGTGATTTTCCAGTATACAAGAGATTTTGTGTTGCTTAAGAGTTTCGTAGTCCTCCATTTTATGCAAACTTTGTTTTCCTTCCTCTCTTTTTCAGAACGAAATCGTGTTTTTTTCCTCTTTTAGTGATCAATGAATTAGGAATAGTATTATTGTTAATGTTCAACAGTACTAACTACTCAGTTATATGAACTATGACTTCAAGCTGCCTCATAAACATGAAGGTACAATCATTTTACATCTATCATGACTTGTTGGGGTTTTAATGAGAGTATTGATTTCTGGTTTACGATGTTTGGATTCCAGTGCTATAAACATTTTGCACCAGCAAGACACTCTATCACCTAATGTCTGTATTCTGGTGTCAGGGTAACTGTAATATTGCTCTATAAAGCTGCTTGTCAAGATTTGTAATTTTGTAAATATAGATATAGATGCATCTTCATTCTTGAAAAGGGAATGTCCCTATATGATTTCTGATTCATATTGGTCTCATGATTGATGGATCTTTTCCCTTATTTGAGTTTATGGAATGCAGCTTCCAATGTCATTTGTTACTAGCTTTCATAATTTTATGCCGCACTTAAGGACTTAGAAGTGTCATCTGAAATTCATGCTGTTTCTACAGGCTACAATCAGTGGTATACTGTGCTATATATATTCTATTATTGGCCAATTTTATGCCACACTTAAGGTCTTAGAAGCGTTGTCTGAAAGTCATGTTGTTTCTATAGGCTACAATCACTGGTATACTGTGCTATATATATTCTATTATTGGCCACACATTAATATAGTTATTTAAGTGAACCTAAATTTTAATTCACTGATTGTACATAGCTATTTTCAGTTGTAAGTAAACCGTGTTGTAAAAATAACAAATATGTATCTTCACTAAGTTAATTAATCCGTTCTGAAGTTTATAGTCTCCCTGTCCCTGAGCTCTACTTGACTAAGTAATGAACTACGTATGCATTTTTAGGAGGGTGTGCTAGTACAATCATGGAGACCTTATTAACAGTGTTTGGTGAAGCTGATTATTGTCAAATGGTGCTTTTTGATCCCCAGTTGCTATGGGGAACAATGGACGGAATACAATCGATTTTTCCATTTAAGTGGTATTTATGGATGTTGTGACAACATGCTACATATATTAATCTGTCAACTACATGTTCGGTGAAACTGATTATTGTCAATTTATGGTTATTGCAACAACATGCTACATATATTAATCCATCAGTCAGTTGATTAATTCATGAATCCATTTCTGCATTGTATTATTGTATGTTGCTGGTGGACAAAATTGAAGATGCCAAGTCAAATATAATAAGCCCTTCCTCTTTTGCACGATGTTATCATTGTAGAGATTCAATAAGCATGTTGCAGTGGAAAGAGATATTTTGCTGTTGCATGTCTTGAGACTCTTGACATTCAATGACAGTAAAATCCTTCTTTCCCTGAAGTTTCTTCCTGTTGAGTGGTCAATGTAGAATGTTTAGGGCAATGCACTCAATGAGCCCCTACTTTTTCATGCATTGTATATTAAGAAACATCATGAACTTCAACGATGGATCTCCCAAGTTTACAAATTGCTTATCCGTCTTTCTCTTCTTATTTTTATTTACTTATTTGATATTAGGCTTGCAGGGGAAGGAGAGTTAAAAGCATTACTAACTCCATTATTGCAGTTGACTTGATGACTAATAATCTGTTTTGAGTAGCTCTTAAAGAGCATTAACCGATTAATTATTAGATGCACTTAAAGAAATCCACCCTAGGTAAAGTTATGGAGCTTCCTCGCTTGAGAAGATATATACAAGTTTTAGGGTTGGCTAAGATGATTCTTAATTCTATTTGCTCCACTTTTGTGCAATACCTCACCTACCTGAACTGTGTACATTCCATATTTGTCAGTATGGTTTTATATTTTTTTGACTGTTATCTGTGACCACTGCCTAATTTATCTAGTCTGCCCTAGAAGTTTTCCTTTTGCTTTCCATCTCTTATCTGCAGGGATGTAGCAGGATGATTGTGTCACACTGTCAGGGACTTCTGTGTACATGAAGGAATATAAAGCTGATAATCTACTGAACTGTTATGGTAAGCTGTCTGACTTGTACCTAATAAAATCCTGAAGTTACTTTTGGTGCTTTGCAGTTTGCATTGTTAAAATCTTAGAGCAGAAATAATTTCTACTATTTTTGGTTTCTCCACTGAAGATTCATTAGTCAGATGTTGGTATACTTTTATTTGTACTATTGTTTACTTGCTTGCTTGCCATGCTTGGTTCTTGAGGTGTTCCTAATTTTTCGTCTATATCTTGCTGGGACATTGTGCTATGGGGTTCAGATCTATAGGTTAGATATTTTAAGTTTAGCGGTGCTGGTGGTAAATGGTAATAAAAAGCAGATAATTTGATCTACTAGTGATGATATAACGAACTTTCTGTTCCTGAATAAAATAAATGATCAATAAATTATCAACTTAAAAAGTTGGATGCCGTGCCTTGCAGGATATCAGATAAACCAATTTTATGTCAGTATATTTTAACTTAACCTTGCCTATGCTATTAAGAGTAAGTTAACATTCCATATTTCAGACTAATTGAAGTTATCTGCTGAGAATTGCCACAAACTGTATTTACTTCACGTATGTACAGACTTTCTGCTGATTTTGCATAGGTGGTAGAGCCGAGTGACTTTTACTATTGTTGAATGATCATAAATTTAATTGGATATTGTTTTTTTAGTTGCTTTGGTCTCTGTGTATGCGTATGCGTGGAATATCCAGTATCACTCAATTATGATGTAATGTATAGTTAAATCTGATGAGATGTTTAGAAGTATATGCTCAATTATTGATTGTGACTTGTGAGAGTTAACTGTTTTTTAAAACATCTATAACAAAAAAAACTCCCTCAGTTGGGAAATATTGAAATGCAAGTAAACATAAGCATAAATGTCTATGCATCAACAGATGCATGAAGTCAAATTTGAGGAAGTTCTTTTCTCCTTAACCAAGGTGTATCTATGATATTTTATATGCATTAAGATTATAATTAAATGTGTGGTCTGTGATATATAATTTTGTACATTGCTTGGAACAAGACAATGCCATGCACATGCCCTGCAGATATTCCACTTGTTTAGTAATAAATACTACTAAAGTCTCATTTTCCCATATGTTCTATCGATATTGAGAAGCTCCTACCATTTTCATGGGATTGTCGATGAGGGAAACATTTGTTTAAGCATCATCAACCTGATTGTGGATTAGTAATTACGACTGATGCCCACATTCAAATCTAAACTACCACCATTGCTGTCATTTGCTTGTATGTGTTAATTAAATGACCTATCGTTTTCTCTAAGTTGCTGTGTCTTGAAATCTGTGGATATCTGTACTTCAACCAATGACGTGGCTGCTCTACTAAGCACGAGCAGCTCACGTGCTAGTCGACATTATGCTTGAAAGTAGAGAACCACAATTCTTGACCAGTAATCAAGACGCCAAAATGGTTGCTTCACCTTATGCTAATAGTATTTGATATAGCTTCATGCACATGGCCATTGTTGCTGAATACAGATCTTTTTTAACCCGGAATTTTGCAGAAATCTATAGGTTAGTCATAGAGAACTGCTTTAATTTCTCCCAGTTTGATCAAATAATGATTGCAACACTTACTCCCAGTTGAATTAATCTCCTGATTGTCCTTATGTATTCATTCTAGTTGTGCACTGAATTTATAACCTTCCTGTTTCTCGTATCTTGTAGAGAGTTCTTTACATCTTGTATACTGTATTAAATATGATTATACCTCTTATCTTCAGTTTTTATTTTCATATACAGCTACGTTTATCTTTTCTAATCCTTTTTGTTTCGAACTTTTCCAGCTTGAATTCGACATTTAATTTGATTCTGATTTTTTTTTTATTGATGTATTCGACCTGTTCTTTTGGTGGTGGCTTCCAACAAACCTGGCTAACGTATACGGAGTACTTACAAGGCAATACATGGTGCTATACATGTATGTCTCTTGAAACTAAGCAACAACTAGAAGTTATGTTATGTTATGTTATATTTTAGGAGAGAACCAAGAATGTGGTGTCTTTTGCATAGTGATTAATGTACGGGAAATATTGTAACATATAATTACAGGATTTCGAAATTATCAAGTTTTAATCAGTACCTTGTAGCATGAATAAAGTATGAGCCTCGTTATCTTAGATACACTGTTGCAGAATTGCACTGAGTTTAATTACTGAGTTAACCTATCATACTTGGAAAGATAAAAGAGTGCCCTTATTATGCATATCTCATGTCCCTGATTTTTATGTTGCTTGTATTATCAAGGTTCTCTGCAAAATGGCAATTCCTTCGTTTTTTTTCAAGTTGTACCATATTGACTTCTGATAGACATTACATACACTTTGACCATCAAACAGAGAAGAGAAAGTACTTGTTTTTTCATCTAAGAAAGTGATTAAAGTATTGTGAAGTGTGAATACACCAAAAATCAGGGTTAGCAAATTATAAAGAACATGAACACTTTCAAATTTTCAATTAAGTGAAGTTGCTCTTTGCAAATTCTACCACATATTTAAGGTGGATGCACTCGGCTAACATTATACACATACGATATAAATGCTGGTAAATAAAGCGTTAACAATCTAGACGTATGATATATATGTTGGTATACATAGTAAAGTGTTAACATTGTAGATGCATATACACATGATATGTAAAGCACATGTAGGACACACACCACCAATTATTGATACATACACAAAACAATGTGCATCTGATATAGTATGTGGAGTAACATACATACATACATATATGCAATTAAGAAACTCATCTTGAGATAAACTTAGGGGAAACAAACCTAGTTAGCTTAGCTTAACCCTAACCTTAAAAATAGGGGCATAGGTAATTAGGCATAGGTATGACAGCAGTTGATCTTGTGAGAGGTTAAACAACAGTACAACTACAAGATCCACTTCTTTCAAGTCTTAACCAGACAAACTTTCTTCTTAAACTTGCACACCTTTTTGCCTCTTTTTATTTAAAAACTAAATTTGTTTTAAAAAATTGTTAACTTTTAATTAATTAAATTAGTTTGATGGGTGGATGATATTTCGAGGCGACACGAGCAATTCCTCGGCGTTTCCTCCCACCAATTAATTTTTGTTTACTTAATTCCCATGATGCCCTCCCTCATTTGTTGAGCACATTTTCAAACTTTGTCCAATCTATTGCACCAAGTTCCAATATTTTTTCAGGCTAATATTAACATTATTGTGTTTATTATAATTAGAATATCATAATATTTCACATTAAAAAACAAAAAGATTTAGGAGTATTATTATTGATGTATGATGTATTGCGTTTATTAGTATTTCAAGTTTGTAGAGTTTGTGCCAAAGCTTAAGTTTGTTTTTGAGCACCCCAAATTACAATTTGTGAAATTTAGATTGTAGTTTTTCATTCCAAGTGACTTATAAAATCGAGAATTAAACCTTTCGTCAATCATGATGACATCTCAAAATCTTCAAAGAAAAACTAAATACTTAAAAGATGCTTCATGTTAGTAGGATTATGTTAGTCATATCTAGCTAAATATTTGCTAACCTCAAATAGTCGAACAATGACATCTCAATTTAAATTTTGTCAAGATGAGATTTTGAGATAAAATTGTAATTTGATACTAAAAGGAAGCACGTATAAGTTTGTACACTAATAATAGTTAAATACTATTGGTTAATATGTATGTTTTATAGGCTTGAAGTGTAGTTAGAACTTACTTTATTTCGTATAATGTTATATAAAATCGTTAGTTCAAAACCACCATATTACTATAATATGTGTAAATGATTATCAATACAAACATACATTCGTCACATTTGAAATTTGCAGCATCACTTGACTATCAAATGATCAACACCTTATATTATGTACATAACATTAGTGTAAGTGTGAAACAAGTCTGTCTCGCATGAATTACTTTATCATTTTAGTAATTACAATCTCAAATAATGTGGTGATCTCAACAAACTCATGTAAATCAAATTTTTCCTTAGAGATAAGGAACTTGGTACACAATTATAAAAGATATGGTTGTCTTTACTAACTAACTAGATTTGATCATACTAAAAGTAGTGATGCCATTGGAGGTGATTTGCATGAAACTTACAACAGCAATTGGCTCCTAAAGTGGCAGTCAAAGTTTAGTTTCTTGCATTTTTTTGACATTAATGAAAGCAGACACCTCCTCATTGGCTTGATTTGGTTGCTGACCACTAGAACTCTTTCCAGCTTACTAACTGACACGTGTCATTCATTTTCACAACTATTGCAACTTTTTTTTTTTAGAAAAAAGTAAAATTAAAAACATTGATTTTTTTTTTTTTTTGAGAATAAATCGTCAAAAGACTCAGTAAAGTGTATTTAATTTAAGTAGACTGCAATTTTATCTCTTCACACAATTTCCCAAAACCAGAGAAATAGAGTGAGAAATAAAGGAGAATTTGAATAAGTTAAATCAGAATTTCATCACTATTATTTGTATCTAATTTTGAATTTTTAATATATAAATAAATCTAACAATATGAGAGGATTTTATTCAAAATTTTACTCCATAATAAAGAGAGAAAGAAGAGAGAAAAAAAAAATGTTTCCTCCACAATAATAAATTTCTAAATTTGGTCTTGCTAGATTGATCTTGGTGATAATTACTGTGCAATTCAGAGCAGAGAAGCTGCCACCAGGTCATTGTTTTCTTCTTGTAATTTACGTGCGTTCGTTTTTTTGTTATAATTAAATATAATATTACGTATGCGTTAGAATTAAAATTGATTGTTGAAAGAAAGGGATACTAACCTCGTTATATATACAAGTATAATTTTATATCATGTTAGTATGAGGATATGATAGTCTTATTTATAAATTTAGTATTCCGTAATTCTTTTGCTTTAAGGGATGATATTGTAGGCCGGTATAATTATAATATTTGTGCTCAATTATAGCTAACTACATGGAAAACCCTATGTTACATACACCAATATGTAACGCGCAGTGCATTTTTCGTAATTTAATTAGTAGTTCATATTGTGAATGATAGATGTCTCTCAATTTTTGATGATATCCAATTGAATTTATGCTATAATAAAATGCCCTTAGTAAAAAGATAAGACAAAGAGTAATTTAATTATAGCACAAGCATCACATTTAAATATTTAATGATGCAACTTTACTAAACAAGAGTAGAATAACAGCAAAATCATATAATTAGGCATGGAATAGTAAAATAAGGCATTCAATTCTTAGAATTATGTCAGGATTCTGACACGCATTTTGTAGAATCATTTTTATAATTTTGACCCTTAAATTATGGGTTCTTTTATAATTTTGCGGCAGTTTATTTATAAAAAGATTATTGACAGTGTTCATATATACAAGTATATGTGTATAGATTAGAGGTTAATTATTTGTATATACAAGTATATGTATATAAATTAGAGATTAATTATTTAATTTTGCATGCATATCATGTTATGTAATGTTCTGATTAAAAGGGTGATTTAAGAATAATATGAACAAATCTAGCTAGTTCAGTATATATAAAGCTTCCCACGCCAATAGCTAGGGGTTCTGCTACTTGGGGAAATGTTATCAATTTGATCAGTGGAATGAAAAAGATGCATTATTATAAAATTTACGACTCTTATACAATAAAAATATAAAATGGAAATAATTAGTTTCCAACTTTTAAGCCGAAACATTTAAAAGAAAATACATACGTAATATATTTTAATAATCTATATAATATACTTTGCACCAATTATATCACATCTATATGAATCCATTTTATGATATGTATCACGTTCTTTGTAAAAATATACACTCGTACTGTAATAAATATAAAACCATGAGTCGAATCATGCAACTAGATAATAATATTAACAATGAAATACTTTTCCTACTTATAGGTAATTTAAGTTGTTGTTAATGTTATATGTACATGTAGTTACATTTTAGTACATTTTATGATATAGGGTAGTTTTTTAAACAATTGTATCACATATTTATTCTATAATATGAAAGCTATGCAAAACATAAAATTGATAGTATCTACATTAGGGTAGTGAGACAAGCAATAACATAAGATAAATAGTTATGTTATTTTGTCTCTAATTAGGCGTGGTAGGATTTGATGGAGAAGCTTGTAGTTTGTAGGAGACATGCATGCATTGGATTCTTATTAATAATAATAATTAATTAACTATAAATAAATCACTTAAAAATTAATTAATTAAGTACTTGTAAATTAAGTAGATTAAATTAATGAGGGCTTCACCTTTGACGATCGCGGATTTCAATTAGGCAGTCAACAGATTTCCTACTTGGGAAAATCAAAATGAAATCCTTTGAACTTTCTTAAATTCTCTCTTTTTGAATCTAATTTAATTTAATAAAAATCTTACGAGTAACATTTTTTTAGTTTTAATTTGTTACTTTTTCCTAAGAAGGGAACAGTTCATGGTTGTGTTGTTTTGAATAAGAGTAAAAATTACTCCTTTATTTGCAGTTCTTTGAATATTTAATATGTCGGAGTTTATTTAATTTTTAATTTGGTTTTAAAATAATTGACGTCCGTACGCACACATCTTCAACCCATGCAAAGCACTCGGGGATCTACAATTTTGGCCTTTGGTGTGGGTGCCTATTCAAGAGATCTCCTTATGCCCTATTTACTCTTAATTAGACTAGTTACTGCGTTTTTATTTCGTTCTTAAATAAAACTCTCATTTTTACCACCTAGGCATCATGGTATTGTCCATTAATAATACAAATAATTGTATTAGGTTTTCTATTTCGGTCATCATGCCATAGTAATTATTACAAATACGGAGTATTTCGTATTTTTAATACTTACACATATATTCGTTTAAAATATCAATACTAAGTTATTCTAAATGCAATAATAACCAATAAATTTTTTTAAACTTGGACTTAATTTGACTATAATTGAAAGTAGACTTAAATTTGAGCATAATTGAAAATTGTTATATGGTTAATACTCTATAAATAGAATTATATTAATTTATGAAAAGTAAAAAAACATTTTTCCTCTACTAAATAAGAAATATTCAACAGATGATTAAACATTATTAGAAAGAGATATCTCTTCATTTGTTCCTAATTACTCTCTCCATCATCATTTATACTTGTATCTTTTAAATTTTACTCGTAACTTTTTTGTGATACAATAACCATTCAATTAAGAGTATGTGTTGACGAATAAGCTTAGTCACTAAAGGATAAAAATATAGACAGATATTTTGGGAGAGAAAGTCGGTTACTTTGCGTAGACAATAGTTGAGATAGGGCTAAGAATTAAGAGAGAGAGTGAGGATTTGCTGAGAGTGGGGAATGCTGGGGTTTGGGGTGTCATTTATTGCACTCTACGAGGTCGAGAGTTCCAACACTTGATCAACTTGCTTCGACATTTTTTGCAAAATTTATAGCTTTAATTAGAAAATTTAATTAAACTATCATCAACAATTAGTATTATTCTTAATTCATTCCCACCTCTTGCTTTAATTACTTCTGTATTATTCTTATTATAGTAACTTAATTTGTCTCTAGTTACTCTCTCATAGCTTCTTAAAATATACTCATAATAAGAAAAAAAAAATTACAAGAAAATAATATACGAGTATTATTAAACTATATATAGCACTTTAATTTATTAACTACTTAATTATATGTGGATGATCAACTAGTTTACTTGGTAAAAGATTTGAGAAATGATGTTTTAGTAATTAAAGTTAAATTTCATGTACATCATTTAATTTGCACTTCTTATAACTCTGTTTTTTTTTTTTTTTTTTTTTTTTAAAATCACTAATTAAGAGTATATCGTATATGTGACATGAAAAACACGTATATTTGCTATTTAATAATGTAGGGATTTACGTAGATCAATAAATTGCAATATTAATTCAAAAAAATGGAGTAAAATTTATTATGATATCAAAGTGACTAGTATAAGTTTAAGGATAATTTGAACGTCTCACATAATAATAAGATAGTGAGAAATGGTATAGTCCCTTATGACATGCTCGAGTTTAGATAAAAGGGATTGGAATTTTGCAGTTGGACTTGCAGGTTTGTCATAACACAAAATAAGTCTGAGGTGGAACTACCAATTTATCAGCAGCAAGACACGAATGTATCTTCATATTTAATTAATCAGTTTATTTTTTTTAATGTTGGATTAATTATATATAAATACATTAGTATATATTAAGATCATCAAAACCCTTCTCCCTCTTCTTAATAGTTAGATCAGAGCTTTGGAATGTGGAGTATCCAAAACTACTACTTAGACCACCAAAAAAAGTCTTTTTTTTTTTTTTAAAGACTTCAACAACAACTTCAAGCTACAAATATATTGGTATTGCCAAAAATAATATCCACTTTAATTTTGTTCTTGAAATTAATCAAACACT
Source organism: Chenopodium quinoa (assembly GCF_001683475.1). Classification (NCBI taxonomy): domain Eukaryota; kingdom Viridiplantae; phylum Streptophyta; class Magnoliopsida; order Caryophyllales; family Amaranthaceae; genus Chenopodium; species Chenopodium quinoa. The sequence goes on along the minus strand of NW_018744311.1, from coordinate 1,293,432 downwards.
TAGCTTTAATTTCTCAAGCATATTTAGTACCATGCATTTCTTTCACTTTTCTTCTCTTTTTCCTCTCTTTCCTCCCTCTCTCTCTCTCTCTCTCTCCTTAAATCTAGAGAGAGAAAGTGAGTAGTTAAGTAGAGAGGTAGTACTATATATGGTGTAAAACTGTAAACCCTAATCCTTTTTTCTTCTTCTTTTTTTTTTTTTAGGATTTTTTTGGTAATTAATCTTTAAACTTCATCATATACTCTATTATAAATATGCTAGTTTTTGTTATATTAAATTACTTTCATCTTATATTTTTATTTGTTGATTTGTGATGCAGGAAGGTTTAATTTGGTGATGCTTATTAAGCTCAAGTTATTATCATCAAGAAAGTGGTGAATTACAAAGTGATTAAGCTTAATTATTAGTGTAATAGTGGAAGATTATAAGTTTATAACTATTTTATGAGCTCAATGAATTCAAACAATTGGCTATCTTTTCCTCTTTCTCCTACTCATCCTTCACATCTTCAATCCACCAATTCACAACCTCATCAACAATTCTCCTTAGGCCTTGTCTCCGACATTGACAACCCCTTCGGCCAAGCTCAAGGTAAACCTTATATTATTTTACGGATTAATTAAGTATATATATAATGAGTGCGTAATTATTAATATCTTTATCTATATCTATAAAAAAAAATTTCTGATCCTAAATAATTAATTGTTGTCAATTTTATTTTTTTCAATGTCGAATTTTAAATATATACATGTAGCTAGTACATAACTAAATATACAAGGTTCAAATATAATCCAATACCATCAATAAGCTCATTTACTATCACTAAAAGTGTATAATTTGTTGTACAAAATGCTAAAAATGACAATTTTTTGCATTTTCTTTATCTTTTTACTAGACTAGTACTTAAATGACTCTTAACTTTTTTTTTTTTTCTTTTTTTTGTTCATAGAATGGAACTTGCTCAACTCACAAGGCGGTAACGAGGTCCCTAAGATAGCAGATTTCCTAGGAGTAGGAAAATCGGAGAGTCACCATGATTCGCCGGATCTTTCAGCGTTTAGTGACATGGGCCAAGGCAGTGAATCAGATTATCTATTTTCCGGCAATAACGGGTTACTCGCGGTGCAAAACACCGTGGCAGCAGCTAGTAACACTAGCGAATATGATCAATACCAAGATAACTCGAATAACTGCTTGCAATCATTAACGTTATCTATGGGAAGTAGTGGGCAGCAACAGCAACAACAGCAGCTACAACAACCTTCTAGCACTAATAATTGCGAAACGAGTGGTGACAATGTTAGCACCGCAGCCACTGGGGCTGCCTCGACTGCTGCCACTGTCACCACCGCGATTACTCCTGTGGTTGAGGCTACTCCTAGGAGGACACTTGATACTTTTGGTCAAAGAACTTCTATTTATAGAGGTGTTACTAGGTAATTATTATTCTTTTAGCCTATCGGTTAAATATATATAGACCATTAGCAATTATGTACCTTTCAACATCAACAAAATTACAATTATAAAGTAGAGGTATAGACGGTCCATTTTCTTATAAAATCTATGTGAGGTTGTTAGGATAATTTTTTTTTTCTTTCTATAAATTAACTGTTGTCCCTCATATTAATCGAATAATTGGATGGTCTAGTAATTGAAGAGGAATATTGCGCGCTCACAAAAATATGTCAATATGGATTCGTTTTATTTTATGTTTATGTTACACTCGTGTTATTTATGGTACGTAGAGTTAATTAGAAAAATGGTAGCACAGGCATAGGTGGACGGGAAGATATGAAGCTCATCTTTGGGATAATAGTTGTAGAAGGGAAGGACAATCAAGGAAGGGTCGTCAAGGTAATTTTCTTTATCTTTCCTTTTATTATTTTCAACGTTACAATTTTTTCTTTTAATCTGAGGAGTTTTTCCGAAATCTAACAATAATATATATGTATGCTAATGCTAAGGATTATGCATTTTGATCGATCTAATCCCAAATTTATACTTTATTATAGACTAATTATCGAATGTTACTAACTTATTTTTGTTTTCCTGGTTGATAACCATGCATGTTGGACTGTAATTGGTGGTATCAATTTTGACGTACGTACACTTTCCTGCAGTGTATCTTGGTGAGTAGAAATAAGTTACTCTTAAATCAAATAAATTAAATGCCTTATATATTACTCTTTTCTTCACTTCAAAGAACAAAAATCGGATGTACAACAACGTATAACAACGTGTGATATGTAACAGGAGGGTACGATAAGGAAGAGAAGGCCGCAAGGTCTTATGATCTAGCTGCAATCAAGTATTGGGGAACTTCTACCACCACAAATTTTCCAGTTGAGTTTCTTTCAATAATTACTTGCTCGTTATTATTTGCTATCTTATATATTTTTCGATGTATAACTAGTAAAAACTAGAGTTAAAACATATTCCTGGGCCTTAACCATACATATTTAACTATGAGAAGGACAGTTGCACGTAACATAATTAATCCTTATTCACTTATATGGAATGCTTATGCATTTTTTTACTTCTTGTTGGTCAACGACAATGATTGACTGTAGATAAGCAACTATGAGAAAGAAGTAGAGGACATGAAACACATGACTAGACAGGAATTCGTAGCAGCTATTAGAAGGTATGTGAATTTAGATTATAATTCCATGTTAAGTATGTATGGCAATGTTGATTATTTGCAATAATTACTTCAACCTTTTCTCATTAATTATCTGCTTATTTATATAATTATCTTGATGGTATTATAGGAAGAGTAGTGGATTCTCTAGAGGTGCATCAATTTATCGTGGTGTAACGAGGCACCATCAACATGGGAGATGGCAAGCAAGAATCGGAAGAGTAGCGGGGAACAAAGATCTCTATTTGGGAACTTTTAGTAAGTATTCCGTAATTTCGTAAATATTTATTGTCATGTACGAATGTGTTAGACTTTACCAACTAAGCTAACTGATAACCTCTATTCAGGCACAGAAGAGGAGGCCGCGGAAGCTTATGACATTGCGGCCATCAAGTTTAGAGGCCTCAATGCTGTGACAAACTTCGACATGAGCCGGTATGATGTGAAGGCCATCCTAGAGAGCAACACTCTACCCATAGGAGGAGGAGCCGCCAAGCGCCTTAAGGAAGCTCAAGCCATAGAATCTTCTAGAAAGAGGGAGGAAATGCTTGCCCTAAGCAATAGTACTTACCCATATGGAGCTAGTAGCTCAACCTCGAGTCGGTACGGGGCCCACCAACAAGCCACTCATGCTTACCCTTTACTACCTTACCACCAACAAGACACCCAACCACAACCCTTGCTAACCCTACAAAACAACCATGGTCAAGAAAGTAACAACATTTCCCTTTCACATTACTCTCAAGAAGCTCAATTCTTACAATTGTACCAACAATCAAGTTACTCAAACCCTAGTAGCATGTACAATAATTATCTCCAAACTAACCCTAGTTTGCTACATGGGTTTATGAACATGAGCTCAAACTCTGGTGTAATTGATACTAACAACAATGGTAGTTCAAGTGGGAGCTATAGTGGTGGCGCCTACCTTGGAGGCGGGGCCGGGATCAATGGCATGGGGTCCGCCTCCTCGACGAGCAACCCTGTGGGACCCGGTGATACTCATGAGCCTCTTGCATTGGTGAAGGTGGACTATGACATGCCTTCTGATGGTGGTGGTGGAGGAAGCTATGCAGGGTGGTCGACGGAGACGGTCCAAGGATCGAATAATGGAGTCTTTGCAATGTGGAATGAGTGATGACCAAATAACTCAGGGGTGATTTTGCATTGTTAGTTGACAAATTTTTGCATGGAGGAGGGGGAATATGAAGGGATTTAGACTTACATTTTTAGTTGCTTTATTTTTATTTTTCTTGTGTTTTAAACTTGGAATCAAGCCTTATAAAAAAAAAAAAAAAAAGAAAAGAAAAACAAAAGCTAAATGTTAAGCGGATGGATAGGTTCATTTTCAATGGGAAAGCTAAATGAGAGATTATGGTTCACTTATATATTCATTTTGCAACTTTTACTTCATTTTAATGTTTGATAAATGTCCATTTTCTAATAATTTTAGCACCCTGTATATTAATTTCTTCAATTCCAAGATATTTCAAGTGAAATTTTGTAGATGGCCAAAATGGTGTACAAGTATAAGCAATTTAAAAGTAAAAACCATGTTATAAGAAATGATAATAGAAAATTTTGACTTTTATCACCTCCAAAAACAATATATGAGTATTTGTTTTTACCCCCTACATAAAAATAGTCTAATATCTAGCATGTAGAGTGTATATTGTCTACCTAGAACTAATGTTGTTGGAAATAATATTAGAAAACTTTAACTTAGGAGGTGTCGGACCCGGTGTCGGAATTTCACGGAATATTACAAGGTGCATCCCGGGGTCTGATAATATAGTTTCGAGCCAAATATGACCATTATCAGGCTACGTACAGGCCACATGAAAACTTATAGCCAATGCAAGAGGCGTGTACGAAAACGAGTAGATTAACCGTTTTAAGGCATATTGGATGGTTCCACTCACCCAATTGGACTCCTGGAGGGTATTAGGGACCATGGTAAACATCTCGGCAACTTTTATTTCCAGACGAAAAAAGGTTAAAAAAATTTCAAAATTGAAGGCTATTATCCACGCTTTTTGAGGAATTTTTGATGTTATAGGGTCCGGTGGCGAAAAGTCTTGAGACCCTAAGGGATACATTTTAGGGTCATATAATGACTTTTGGAAACATATATGACCACTATATGTTGTCAAAGATGCCCGTGGTAGGCAACATTTCACGAAATCGGTGCAAGTTTCGAACGGGTAAATTGCCGTTTTAAGACATAATGGATGGTTCCACCCACCCAATTGAACTCCCGTAGGGTATTAGGGACCATGGTTAATATCTCGACAATTTTTATTTCCGGGTGAAAAAAGGTCAAATAATTCCAAAATTGAAGGCTATTATCCACGTTTTTTGAGAAATTTTGACGTTATGAGGCCCGGCGACGAAAATTTTGAGACCCTAGGGGACACATTTAGGGTCATATAATGACGTTTGGAACCATATATAACCATTATATGTTGTCAAAGATGTCCGTGGTAGGCTTCAGTTAACGAAATGAGTGCAAGTTTCGAACGGGTAAATTGGTCGTTTTAAGACATATTGGATGGTTCCACCCACCCAATTGCACTCTTCGAAGATATTAGGGACCATGGTAAAAATCTCGACAATTTTTATTTCCAGACGAAAAAAGGTCAAAAAATCCAAAATTAAAAGCTATTATCCACGTTTTTTGAGAAATTTTTGAGGTTACAGGGCCCGGTGGCGAAAAGTCTTGAGACCCTAACTCCCTAAGGGATACATCTTAGGGTCATATAATGACGTTTGGAACGGTATATGACCATTATATGTTGTAAAAGATGTCCGTGGTAAGCTTCGCTTCACGAAATCGGTTCAAGTTTCAAACGGGTAAATTGACCGTTTTAAGACATATTGGATGGTTCTACCCACCCAATTAGACTCCCGCAGGGTACTAGGGACCATGGTAAACATCTCGGAATTTTTATTTCCGGGCGAAAAATAGTTAAAAAATTTCAAAATTGAAAGCTATTATCCACACCTTTTGAGAAATTTTTGATGTTACGGGCCCGGTGGTGAAAATTCTTGAGACCATAGAGGATACATCTTAGGATAATATAATGACGTTTGGAACCATATATTACCATTATAGGTTGTCAAAAATGTCCGTGGTAGACTTCAATTCACGAAATCGGTGCAAGTTTCGAACGGGTAAATTGACCGTTTTAAGACATGTTGTATGGTTACACCCACCCAATTGGACTCCCGAAGGATATAAGGGACCATGGTTAATATTTCGGCAATTCTTATTTTCGGGCGAAAAAAGGGAAAAAAATTTCAAAATTGATCCACGTTTTTTGAGCAATTTTTTAGGTTACAGGGCCTGGTGACGAAAATTCTTGAGACCTTTAGGGGATACATCTTAGAGTCATATAATGGAGTTTGGAACCATGTATGACAATTATATGCTGTCAAAGATGTCCGTGGTAGGCTTCAGTTTACGAAATCGGTGCAATTTTCAAACGGGTAAATTGACCGTATTAAGACATATTAGATGGTTTCACCCACCCAATTAGATCCAGGATGATATTAGGGACCATGATAAACATCTCGACAATTTTTATTTTCGGGCGAAAAAAGGTCAAAAAATTCCAAAATTGAAGGCTATTATTATCCATGCTTTTTGAGGAATTTTTGAGGTTCTAGGGCCTGGTGGCGAAAAGTCTTGAGAACCTAAGAGATACATCTTAGAGCCATATAATGACGTTTGGAACCATGTATGACCACTATATGTTATCAAAAATGTCCGTGGTAGGCTTAAGTTCACGAAATCAGTGCAAGTTTCGAACGGGTAAATTAACCGTTTTAAGACATGTTGGGAGGTTCCACCCACCCAATTGGACTCCCAGATGGAATTAGGGACCATGATAAACATATAGGCAATTTTTATTTCCGGGCGAATAAAAGGTCAAAAAATTCCAAAATTGAAGCCTATTATCCACGTATTTTGAGCAATTTTAGAGGTTACAGGGAGCGGTGGCGAAAGTTTTTAAGACCTTAGGGGATACATCTTATGGTCATATAATGACGTTTGGAACCATATATGACCATTATATGTTGTCAAAGATGTCCGTGGTAGGCTTCATTTCACGAAATCGGTGCAATTTTCGAACGGGTAAATTGACCGTTTTAAGACATATTGGATGGTTCCACCCACCCAATTGGACTCCCGGAGGGTATTAGGGACCATGGTAAATACCTCAGAAATTTTTATTTCCGGGGCAAAAAAGGTCAAAAAATTCCAAAATTGAAGGCTATTATTCACGTTTTTTGAGGAATTTTTGAGGTTATAGGGCTGGTGGCGAAAAGTCTTGAGACCCTAAGAGATACATCTTAGGGTCATATAATGACATTTGAAACCATATATGACCATTATATGTTGTCAAAGATGTCCGTGGAGGCTTCAGTTCACGAAATCGGTGCAAGTTTTGAACGGGTATTGACCGTTTTAAGATATATTGGATGGTTCCACCCACCCAATTGGATTCACGGAGGGTATTAGGGACCATGGTAAACAACTCAACAATTTTTATTTCCGGACGAAAAAAAGGTCAAAAAATTCCAAAATTGAAGGCTATTGTCCATGCTTTTTGAGCAATTTTTGAGATTACAGGTCCTGGTGGCGAAAAAACGTGAGACCCTAGGGGATACATTTTATGGCCATATAATGATGTTTGGAACCATATATTACCATTACAAGTTATCAAAGATGTCCTTGGTAGGCTTTAGTTCACGAAATCGGTGCAAGTTTCGAACGGAATATTGACCGTTTTAAGACATATTGGATGGTTCTACCCACCCAATGGACTCCCGGAGGGTATTAGGGACCATGGTAAATATCTCGAAAATTTTTATTTCCGAGCAAAAAAAGGTCAAATAATTCCAAAATTGAAGGCTATTATCCACGCTTTTTGAGGAATTTTTGATGTTACGGGTGGCGAAAAGTCTTGAGACCCTAGGGGATACATTTTAGGGTCATATAATGACATTTGGAATCATATATGACCATTATATGCTGTCAAAGATGTATGTGGTAGGCTTCAGTTCACGAAATCGGTGCAAGTTTCGATCGAATGGGTAAATTGATCGTTTTAAGATATATTGGATGGTTCCACCTACCCAATTGGACTCTCGCAGGATATTTGGGACCATGGTAAACATCTCGGCAGTTTTTATTTCCGGGCGATAAAGGTCAAAAAATTTTAAAATTGAAAGCTATTATCCACGCTTTTTGAGAAATTTTTGAGGTTATAGGGCTCGGAGGTGAAAAGTCTTAAGAACCTAGGGGATACATTTTAGGGTCATATAATGATGTTTGGAACCATATTTGACCATTATATGTTGTCAAAGATGTCTGTGGTAGGCTTCAGTCACGAAATCGGTGCAAGTTTCGAACGGGTAATTTGACTGTTTTAAGACATATTGGATGGTTCCACCCATCCAATTGGACTCCCAGAGGGTATTAGGGATCATGGTTAACATCTCAACAATTTTTATTTCTGGGCGAAAAAAGGTAAAAAAATTCCAAAATTGAAGGCTATTATCTACGCTTTTTTAGGAATTTTTGAGGTTACAGGGCCCGGTGGCGAAAAGTCTTGACACTTATACTTCGTATGGTTCACTTATATATTCATTTTGCAACTTCAACTTCATTTTAAAGTTTGATAAATGTCCATTTTCTAATAATTTTAGCTCCCTATATATATTTATATTTATATATATATATATATATATATATATATATATATATATATATATATACTTCCTCCGTTTCTTTTTACTTGCAACACAGCCTTGTGGCACGTGTTTTGAGGTCGGGTTTATGTAATGTAAACGGATAAATTATTCATTATAATTTTTACAAATGATACTTAACCCTATTCTAATCTTCGTGTAAAAATTATATTGATAAAATCGCTCGTTTATCCTCACTAATCATCTCCTAAAACTGCGTGCCTAAAAGGTGTGTTGCAAGTAAAAGAAAATGGAGGAAGTATATATTAATTTCTTCAATTCAAAGATATTTAAAGTGAAATTTTGTAGATGTCTAAAATGGTGTACAAGTATATGCAGTTAAAAGTAAAAACTATGTTGTTGGTAATAATATTATGCAAGGAAAGAGTCCTAAAGGCTAACAAATTAAGACCCTCGACCTTCCAATTCCTTAATATTATTCTAGACCTTCCTAAAATACTATTGCCTCCATCCCTAAATGTAGTTCTCGTTTAACTTTTCACGGTCTACAAGACGTGTCGTAAAACGTCTATATCTCTATTTTCATACGCGTAAATATTATAAAACTTGATATTAATAAAATATACTCCCACTGTCTCTAAATGTTTGTCACGTTTGCTATTTTGGATGCCCCTAAATCTTTATCACATTTCAGATTTTCATAATTATTAAGATACATAAAAAGACTTTTATACTCTTATTTATTTTTATTCTCCTTATTAAGTCCTCTTTCTATGTTACCATGACATCTACTATAAAAATGGTACCAACTTTTGACAAATTTAATTCTTTACGCTCTTGAAACTGTCAATTTCTTTTTCCCATGTGTTTTAATTACTTTTTAAATCGAGAATTTCTCTTCCATGCACTTTTATTACTTTATTTATTGGTTGGAAATTCCAGTTTCTCATATACTTTCATTACTCCACATTCTCCACCTTAATTCCCATGAATTTTCAAAAAAAAGTGACAAACGTTTGAAGACAGAGGGAGTACAATATGATGAATCCAACTAAATCCATATGAAAATTATGAACATATAATCACTTATAGAGTATAAATTAATTAATGGTAATTTACCGTTTAAAGTTGGACCCAAATAAGTCAAATGAGAAGTATACTTGGTATTTAGGGAAGGAGGGAGTCTCTCTAAATATTATCTCAAGTGCAAGAGTGGTGTCATTATGTTTGGTTGCGGTGGTGGAACTGTGGAAGATGCCTAAAACTCCAACAGGTATCGTCAACATGTATAGCCAATTAGGATGTGAGTCGTAATTGACATGTATTACACAAAAGCACACCCCAACAAGTAACAAAGTTGGTTGAATGTAGACACAAAAGTTGGGGATTTTTGTTACTTGTCTTCTGCATGCCATAACCAGGGTCTTTTAGTCCTCTAGCTAGAATAGGTATAATCAAAGGAAAGGAAGCATCTTTCATTAAGCATCCTAACAAGCTCAACCAATGCCCTTCCTGCATTCTAGTAGACATACACAAGATAAGTAATTAATGTACATAGTTCTCAAATTGAATTATTTAACTGAGAATAGCATTAAACATTAACAAACCTGTTGCCTTTCATTAGACGGTGATGCAAGTCAAGATATCAAGGTATCCATCAATAAAGGCATAATTTACTTGAGCGTCCTAGGGGTATTTGCTACTATACATGCAAAGTAGCCTATAAAAATAAGAAATCAAACAATTTGTCAAAAGTTCATAAGTGTTTTGAAATTCTAAATAGATATGTACCTGATGCACTGATACAACCGATAAAGGGAATGGGAAAAAAGGTTAATAAAGGCAACTAAAGGGGGTCCGTCCTAAATTCCTAATTATCAACGACCAAAATTTGTAATTCTAATTCCCTTTGATGAATATTCCTAACAACAGCCCCAAACATCCCCTTTGATGGATACGTATATTAATGTAAAAAATTGATTATTAAAACCTTTAATTATCAAGAAAGTAATATTTGTATTCCGTAACAACATTTAATGGCTTATTCACTTCACCTTATTTTTTGCTGAATGGAAATTATTTTTGCTAAACTTAGTTTATTTTTGCTGAATTGAAATTATTTTTTTACTGATTCTCAATTATATTTCTTCTTTAAGGTTACTAATTTTTGCTAAACTTAAATTATTTTTACTAAACTGAAATTAATTTTATTATCTAAACTCATTTTTGCTCAACTGAAATTATTTTTACTAAAGTGAAATTATTTTCACTAAATATTTTTTTTATGGCGAACTGAACAAGGCCTAAATATAAACTGAACCAGAACCTGTTGCAGCAGGTTCTCCATTTTACTATCCGGAATCAAAATCTCGTGTATAGGTTTCAGTTCCAAGTTCCGATACCTATTCAGGGTACCATAACTTTTTGCTCAATTCTAGGTAATAGTAGTAGTGGTAGTAGTAATAATAATTAATAAATACTTAGTATGCATTTTGTAATTTATACTTTGTTCATTTTGTAATAATCTAATTAATCACAACACTAGGCATTGCATAAAATCTTTGGAAAAAAAATTATAGATTGAAAGCTAAATGAGCATTTTTTTTATATATATAATATAAAGTATACGAGTAATATGTGAGAGAGCGAATTTCTTTTTTTTTTACAAAAAAAGTATAAGACAGTACAAAGTTCAAGCTATTAAATAAAAAATTAATTCAAAAGTCAAAATGATAACGTGTTAATTCTACTGGTCTAGGTACTCAAACACAAACTCGAGCATCATAAGCAATTAAGCACCCAAAGCCCAAGAGTACTACTCGTATAATATAAGATATACGAGTAGTATGTAAGATAGCGAAATAATAATACGAGTAATAAAAAATTAGTCTAAGACAGATAAAGTGCAAGATATTTGAAATCAACCCAATTAAACACGAGTAAAATAAAAATCATAATTCAAAATTCGAAATAATAACGTGTCAAGTCGACTAATTAAGATAGCCAAACATGAACCTGAGCACCATAATCAATTAAGCACCCAAAGGCCCTAACGAGTAGAACACTCTGGAATAATATAAGAACCCCGTGGCTAATTGGCAATTGCCAATCCCAATTTTCAAATACGCGCGCTAAGCCTTTCTCTTACCTTTTTTCAAAATAATTACAACAGACTTCGTTACAGTTTGTTACGGGTAGCTACTTCAACTTCTCTCTCCCTTTAACATCTCTCTATACTATTCACTCACTTCTCTTTCTAAAACCAACTTCTCCTCTGAAATCAGCAACTCAGATACACTCAACCTCTTTCTAAATTCAGCTGATCAACAATGGAGGAATTCACCGAAACAGAGGAGAATGTCGCAATTTCCCAAGATCCAGAGAAGAATTCCTCTCAAGAATTAGCTGAAACAGAGGAGATGAAAACAATTGCTGACGAAAAAGCAGATGATCAGAAAACAGAGGTAAACTCTGAAAAAGCAGAGGAGAAGACACTTTCTCCCGAAGATGCTGCTAAAATGGCGAAGAAGAGGAAGATGATCGCTAAAGAAAAAGCTCCAATGAAGGAAAGAAGACCTGATAAAGCCGCTAAAACGGAATAAACAGAGAAAACCGCTGAAATGGAGGTAATATGTGAAGAAGCAGAGGATATGATGATTTCTCCAGAAGAAGCCGCTAAAATTGCGAGGAGGAAGATGATCGCTAAGGGAAAAGATCCAATGGCGGAGGAAGAACAACGTACTATTCCAGGTTAATGTTGAATGTTGTGATGATGATTTCGACGATTTTGAAGATTTATACGAAGAAATCCTTGCTGAACCAAATTCGGAATCTAATAGTGACGAATTCACTACTGCTAGTAAGTTTGATGATTAATTTTATCAAGTTTAATCTAATTGAATAAAGCTAGGGTTAGTAATTGAGGAAAATAACCTTGTTATGATCAATGTATGATTTGATTGAAACCTAGAGTTGGTTTGAAATTGTTTGATTCAAATATTATTATTGATGAAATTGATATATATAATCGCAGTGTTAGTTTGATATAAGCATGCAATAAATGTTTGTTGATATAGTATTACATCGCATGTTACAAGAATTAAATGTTCGTCTTGGCAATTTAAAAATAATGACACGAAATTTTTCTCAACGAAAAGTATTCTGAGTACGAGGAAAAGACCGATTTTGAAACGGTGTGTGACAAAATGTTTGCCGAATACAGTACATTTGATGCTATACAAACCGGAACTCGTAAGTTTCCAGATTCTTTTTGAAAACATTACATAGTGATATTTGCATGAACAGGCCTTATTATAATTCTAACATTATTTAATTTGTACCAGCATATTTTGGTACGGCAAACCTAAATGAGAGCGGGGATTGTGCCGTGGACTTGTTTGGGAAATTTGGCGGCCATTGCATTCTAATGGCATATGAAAACGCCATTGAAACCGGCAAGTCGAAAAACCTTGATAAAGAATAAAGAGATCCTTTCATGGTTCATTGTGAATTCTAACTATTTTGTCCGCCCATTTTTATAAAAATGGTGATTTGACATTTGTGGTTGACATCTTAAGGAACCACGTGGTTAAATCGGAAGATCGATATGATAGTATTTTGGGTTTTAGTAAGAGGCATAAACTTGGAAAGGCTGATCAGGCAACCCTGCAACGGGCAATGATTCACGTGACTTGCGTTTTTATCAAGTAAGATGTACTGGCAGAAAGGGTTGCAAGGATTATAGTGACAGCGTTTGTGTTGGAAATAGAAGTGGAAGTAGTACGTGATGGTTGCAAGGATGAGAGTATTATGCATGGAGTGAATTACATTACATTGCATGGCTACTCCTACTCTTATTTATAGAAGGTGTAAGTTGGTTCTTTCCCCCCACATACTACTATACCTTTACTCTAGATCTTTCTAGGTTACTTAACATTATCTAGGACTTCCCTCTAGACTAGTTTTTTCTAGATATTTTCTTAAGCCTATTCTAGAATATTGTAAAATAGCTTTAACTAGAAATTATAAGATTTTTCTAGATTAGTTATTAGCTTATTTTTAACAGTTTGTTGGTAATCTTTGGGGTGAAGAGGTGATAGAAACATTACACCTTTGCTGCTACCTTGGAGTGGTTGGGATGATAACCACACTTCAGACTTAATAACCACACTTCAGACTAGAGGTGGTTATTGAGTAGGGTAGCCCAATGATAATAGGGTCAGGGTCAAGCTTATAGGGCTTTTAATGGACAGGACCCTTATTGGGCAGGGTCAATATAGGGTCAACATGTTTTTCCAATTTAATTGATAAAGAAAATACATAATGTAAAAATAATTATATAGATAAATTTGTATTCATATGTATATAATAATGGCTTTGTCCAAAATTTATTTTAATTGATATTTTGAAGGCCCGCATATTATCGACCCGCTAATGATCCGCGACCCACATTGACCCACCCTATAAAATGTGACCATCTTTGACCCGACCCGCAACCGACCCTGACCCGACCAATAACCAGGTCTACTTCAGACTTATGCTTATCTTTATTTGTGTTTTCTGTTACTACTAGTTGTATGCAGACTGACTAATGTAGTTAAGGTTCACCATATATACACAGCTTAATTGGACAAATATCGAGGTGATTTCATTTATAGAAAACAATATAATTGTCCAATCTCAAAAGAAAACAATCCTACTTACTATAGAATCACCACATCAATACCTTGTCGAATTTGCTTTGCAAGTATCTCTGCTTGTCTTCTCCAAAAGCTGATACATTCAAGTGCATAATTTGTAAAGTCCACAAGCATGTGTGTATTTCCGCCCATTTGGGGTTGATGAGGATCAAAAACTAACTTGTTAAGCATGGGAGCATGCTCGGCCAAAAAAAGTGCTAGATTCATCTCTGGATCACTTCCTGAAAATCGACCAAACTCTACAACCGAAAGGTGCTTATGCGCACGTATTGTTTCAATTTCAACATCGTTTTGTATCGACATCGCCGGTGATCTTGATGGTTTACTAATGGTATAAAGCTGCAAACCAACATCAAATGATAAATAGATCAACCATGATATCTTGAGCATTTATTAAATTTCTAGGGTTAAACCAAAACTTTTACCTTCAACTTGAAGGTGTGCAACACAGGGCATGCCTTAATGAAAGGGATCAGAGTAAGAAGGTTGTCTTTTCCGTCTTTCGAAAACGTAAAATATATCTCCAATTGCTTAACATTAGGAAAACTCGGAAAATTAGTTGGAAGAGATGTTTCCTACGTACAACATCAGAACAACCCAAATCCAATTAAAGGTTAAAATAATTAAGAGACATTAATTAATACATAAGTAATGGATATCGACACATAATTATAATTAAAATAGTTAAGCGACCAACTAACCTCTAAAGACCAAGAAAGAGAGAGTTGCTCAAGTTGAGTAGAAAATTTTGAAAAGACATTCAATTTGCGATTGTGATACCAATATCGATCCTCAAAGGTTACATTTACAAGTGCCGAAACACTATGATATTGTACCTCTTGTTTGATACCCAAGAATTTAAAGCAAGTAAGATTTGGAGCTGAAATCTGGATTGATTTAATATTGTTGCACCCAGATAACTCAAAATGCTTCAACTTATAGGAGGAAACAACAACTTGTGTTTTAGGAAAAATCCCCACCGATCCACACAAATAAAACTCACAATTCTTGACGGTTAGACGATCAAGATTGAGACAATTCGACAAAACATATTCAACCACATCTCCCTCAACTACCAATGCTTCCAAGTGGATAGTTTTCAACGCATTATTATTGGAGAGAAAATCCTGCCGGATTACGTAACTATTCTTGAGCATAATAGGGTGACCATTTTGAGTTGACAAGTTCAACTCCAAGTTGCTTACATTTTTGCTTAATGCCATAGCTATCCACTTATCAATATTAGTGGTATACGATCCATAAAGAGGAAAATGAATTCTAAAAGTAGTCAGATACGAGGCACGATTTCCAGTCATAACCTGATTAACCCATTTACAATATCTATTAAGTTGATAATTATACGATGGTCTGCAAACCGTTTTAGGGCGGTGAATCAAGTGAAAATCAGGGTGTTCGAAATCAAGATCAAGTAAGTAAGTCCAAACATATCTCCACCTTTTGGAAACAAGGCTAGTTCTTCCTGCTGATTTCATGTCCACAAAAGATAACAAGTGCAACAATACATCATCAGGCAAATCACCAATTCTATCCACATTACTATTATCATTGATTAATAAGAAGTTAACCTCGTTATCGTTATTTCTCCTTCTCTTTGGAATGAGGTTGTTGTATAAGTCTTTTGAGGTAATAACCTTATCAAGACAGTCCTTCAAATTCCTCGAAATACGGTCTGATCTTCCTTCATAATAAGCATTAGGAGAAGTATTGCAATTTATAGCTCCGGCAATGATCGCACGGGCTGAGGTCAAGTCATCCATTCACCGATATAGTCGAATACAACTGTCTCCTTAATGAAAAACATTAAAACTGTCAAGCTTAAAGATTGTAAACACAAATTAAATCTGCAGAATATATAGATTCAAAATAAATGCAACAAAGTGTTAACTAAACCCTAGATCATACATATTCAATAACAAAGTGTTAACTAAACCCTAGATCATACACAAATTTTAAATGCGACATAATATATAGATTCAATATAAAGGTAGTGTGAACTAAACCCTAGATCATACATATTCAATAATTTTATTAAAGAAATAAGAAGAAGCGTACCTCAAAGAAGGGTGTAGCGCCAAATAAATCTGAAATTGCAAGGCAAAAGCTTGAACCTTATATTCTTACTAGTTTTGTACCCGGCGATGCCTGGGTTGTTTATTGAATTTTAAGAATTAAGATAAATTTATAGTTCGAGTTAACTTATGACCACACCTAACAAGTCTATATAGTAATAAAATTTTATTAGATTGTGAAGTATATATGTTATTTTAACTGATTAGTACATATTATAAATGAATGATTTACGCTTTGAACTACTTCATTCGTTCCAAAAAATATTTTGATACAAAAAATTAAATTTATATGATAATTTTTGAGAATTATAATCTAATAATTTTTTTGAATAAAATTATAATTCAATTTGTACATCTGAAATATTGGTATTTTATCGAAAATAAAACTCTAAATCAACAATTTTATCCTAAATTTCTATCTTATAAAGTCTCGTCAAGTGTCGCTGCCTCGTGACCTGGTTAAAAGTTTAGCTTTATATATTAGTTATATGATTGAGCATCCAAAATATAATTCTCTAATAAACTTAGGAAATAGTTGTATCTAAGGAAACAATTCTGAAGGCTAAAAAAAATTATCCAACACCTTTCTAAATACTATCTGTATGTATTATCCCGTATCTTTTACGAGTAAATATTATTATCTCCACTAATAAGGAGTAATAACTTTAGTGTTGTTCCCGTAAAAAAAAAAATATATATATATATATAAAAAATAAAAATAAAAAACTTTAGTGGAAAAGTTATTGAACAAACGGCAAGAATGACAATAAGCCAACATCACAAAAGAATACAGGCCCATTGAAGGTATACTGAGCCGGGCCTAAATTGGGTCTCTTTGTATAATATCGAACTATATAATCAGGCCTTTTATGGGTGTGTTCGACAAAATATAGCTATGAAAGTAAATGTCAGTTATGAATGTGCTTTTAGCTATGAAGATAGAAAATTTAAATATAAGTGTTTGGTAAATTAGCGGTTGACTAGCTGTTACATATACAAAATCAATATTTTATTTTTCAAACTATATATTAAATTTTCAAAAGCTACTTCAAAAGCTAATAAATCTAACGTTTCATAAAAGCTAACTTCCCCACTAAAAGCTACCATAAACACTACTTTGTCAAACATTTATATTTTTTTTGTTAAATAGTGGTTTGACTTGCCCTATATATATAGTTTTATATAATTACCTTTCTTTTCGTCTACTATCTATAACTTTATATTAAAGGCGAAACCAGGATTGACACATGTCATCTCCTGGTTAAAAATTTCCCCTCCAAAAGTTTATAATTTTATTTTTTTTTTTCATTTTTTTAGCCAAAGCTTCTTAGAGAAGTTTTTAATACGTACAAACTATACAATAATATTTCACTTCCTATTTGATAAATATATTCCATTTGTATACATTCAAACAAAGATATATTTTTTTTATACAATACTAAGCAATGTAATAGTTTTCTATCTATAACTTTGTAGTTCATAGTTATTTTTAATAGTCGTGCATATATTATTCTCTCTGTATTCTTTAGTGTGATAATTTTTTTTTAATATTTTTTGTAATCACAAAATTTTCATCCTATTTTGCAATTAAGAATAATTTTTTATAATTAAATAATAGTGTTAAACTAATAATAGGTATTAAGTAATAAAAAATACCGTGAATAGCACGGGACTTAACCTAATTAAGGATTAAAACCCAAATTAAGAACAAATTTTTAAAAAAACAGTGTCACCTTTTGTCTTTATTTTCAAAATCATCATGATTGTCATTAATAATAAGACTATTCAAGCTTATTGTTTAATTTAAATTATTATTATTTATTTTATTTTATTTTATTTTATTTAAAAAAATCTAAGTTTCTCCGCTTTAACTTAGCTTGTTGACATATTTTAACCAATAATACTACTTACAAATTTAACTTGACTATATTTTGTTATAATCTTCTCTCAAGTGTAAGATAATTTTTTTTTTAATAACTAGACATATTAAGGTTAAATTTATGCACGAATAAATATTGTATCGACTATTAATTAAACAGAATAGTATGACTATTAAAAATTATAAAGGTAAAACTTAAAGCAACGTTGATATGGTGTATTAAGCATGCCCGGTCGTAATCCTGGGCACCGTGCCGTGCCGGGCCGCCGCGGGCCGTGCCTGGCGGGCCGCGGGCTGGTTCGTGCCGTGCCGGTCATGCCGGCGGGCCCAGGATTTCGTGCCGTGCCGTGCCGGCCATTTTCACAGGCCAGCCCACGGCACGGCACGGCCCTCGTGCCTGGCGGGCTCGTGCCGTGCCGGCCACGTGCCGGGCTGCGGGCTGGCCCGCGCGGGCTGGTGCAGTTTTCAATTTTTTTTTTTTTTTTTTTTTTTTAATGACAACATTATTAATTAATAAGTTTATAATGTATATAAGTTATAAAATTATAATTATAAGTTTTATAAGGTAACTTATAAGTTTATAACTTATAAGTTATAAGTTATTAAGTTATGAATTTTATAATTATAAGTTGAATATTTATGTTTTATAATTTGTATATTCAATATTTATATTTATATATTTACTTTATACTATTACTTTAAAATTTAATGTTTATGATTTATTAGTAATTGGTATAATTTTATTTTATTTTAATATGAATTTACAAATTGTAACAAAACGGGGAAAAAAGGCAAATTGGACTTTGGATGTGAATAATGCGTACTTTATATTATTATTACTTGAGTTGAGAAAATTGTACAATGATAACAATGATAAAAATCATACAATGATGGTATTAAACAAAAATTGGAAAATGATAAAATTGATATTTTTAAAATCGTACAATATACAATAATTGTCTATTCTTCTTCTCCTTCTTCTTGCTCGTCTTCGTCTTCGTCTTCGTCTTCGTCTTCGTCTTCGCCTTCGCCTTCAAGGTCATCGGCTAGTTGCATAGATTGGGAACTAGCCGAACCCGAACCGGAAGCGGAGGTTCCTTCTTCGTTGTCGTTGTGGTCGTAAGAACGGTCTTGTGAGCGATTTTCCGCATCCAACCAATCTTTGAAACACACGCACATTTCTAGTGTTTCGGGTTTTAGACTTGTTCTTCTATCGTCTAAAACCCTTCCGGATGCGCTGAAAGCTCGTTCGGAGGCGACGGAGGAAACTTGGATAGCAAGAATGTCTCGTGCCATTGCCGCCAAAGTTGGATGCTTCGAGCTTTGTTGTTTCCACCATGCAAGGAGGTCGAGGCTGTTTATCTCATCGTCGTCCATGCCTTTGGTGAAGTCGTAACTCAGGTACATCTGCAACTCCGAGACGTCGCTTTGCGTTCTCCTGATTGATGAATCACCTGAAAACCTTGAAATCAAGTTAGTAGCTTGTGAAAATAAATGTTTGGCCTTCTTACTTACGTTTTTAGATGGTTGGGAAGGCCCTGAGCGAGGAACGGTGCCATATTTGGCTTCATAGACTCTATATAAAGCAAAAAACTGATCCTTCACATTAGTCTTATAGTTTTCTACATCATCGTCAAGAAACATGCATTGAAAGTAAATGTCAACTAACATAAATGTGTTTTCATACTTTTGCCTAGGATCTAATATGGAAGCAAAAATATAAATCAAAGGAATCTGACTATAATATTTACGCCACTTTTTTTCCATTGCTGGAAGATACTGATCATAATCACTTTGATCGCGATGATCAGCGAAAAGTTGGGCGAGTAAGCATGCATTAGAAAGAAAGTTTTGAGCACAAGGATTGTAAACAGTAGAAAAACAATACGTCATGTTATATAATAACTGTAAAAATTGCATATATCTTTCACAGTTATTCCAATCATCATCATACAAAGCATTTTGTGGAAATTTTTGGTTGTAAAATAATGTTAACGGGCCCTTGTACTCAATTGCCTTTGTTAACATGTCATAGGTGGAATTCCACCTAGTTGGGCAATCGGTTCTAATTTTTATTACCCTTATCTTTTGTTGTTTTAGAAAACTCTTCCATTCTTGGTATCTCATGTTAGAGCTATTAATAGACATAATAGCATCTCTGATTTTGCTGTAGTATGGGCCAATTGCCCGAACTCCATCCTGTACACATAAGTTAAGTACATGGCAAACACATCTAGTATGAAGAGCTTCACCGTCTAATAGTACATCGGTTAAGTTTTGTTTGATAAGATTAGCTGTGTATGTCATAGAGGTTGCATTATCAAAAGTCATAGACATCATTTTATCTCGAAGGTTGTATTCGTCTATTGCTTGCATTAAATGGTGAGCAATGTTAATGCCGGTGTGTGGGTATTCCAGCATTTTGAAATGTATTATTCTTTTTTGTAACATCCATTGATCATCTACCCAATGGCAAGTCACACATAAATAGTGATATTTATAACCACTATCCCACGAATCGGCTGTTAAAGATACTCTACAGTTAAGGTTACTCAATTCGGCTTGTAACCGGACTTTGTACTCTAGGAAATTTTTCATTGCTGCGGAACGAACGGTTTTCCTAGAGATTCTTTTATGTTGGGGTTGTAGTGCTTTGTTAATGTAGGTGTTGAATGCGTCACTTTCCGAGAAAAGAAAAGGTTGTTCGGCGTGTACTATCATTTTTCCTAGTTCATCCCTATCCCTCTCATAGTTGTATGTAAAGCCGTATGGATGGAATTGGGAAATTTTGGGCTGGGTTGGATCACTAGCTGGTTTTGCACAAGCTTTCATGTGTCTAGATAAGTGTCCCGTCCCGTTTTTGGTAACTGCCGTGAATACACTATTACATGTTTTACATTTTGCCCATTGTTCACCATCTTTACTTAGGACAAAATAACGCCATACCTCACTCCTTCGGTTTTTCAAAAGTAGCATCTCAGTTTCGGTTAACCATTCATGATGTGTGTATTGGTTAGTAGGGGGACTAGTGGGAGTGGCAGTAGAAGGGGTAGTAGAACCGGAGGGAATTCGGGTACTTTCTTGGCTACCTTGGCTAGAACAATAGTTTTGTTGATTACCGATATAATTAGGTGGAAATTGGTATGGTGGTAGTGGAAATTGGTTTAGTGGTGGTGCTGGAAATCCCGACGTATTATATGGCTCAT
Source organism: Chenopodium quinoa (assembly GCF_001683475.1). Taxonomy (NCBI): domain Eukaryota; kingdom Viridiplantae; phylum Streptophyta; class Magnoliopsida; order Caryophyllales; family Amaranthaceae; genus Chenopodium; species Chenopodium quinoa. Next base: position 1,272,199 of record NW_018744311.1, on the reverse strand, counting down.
AGCCCGGGGGGAAGTAAATGGGGTCATTGGTTTGACTCGTAATTTGGGGGCTCGTTGTATTTGGTGGTTCCCTAGAACTACTACTACGGATAAGTCGGCCTTTCCCCCTAGACCTAGATGATGGGTTGTTCGATGCCATAATTAACAATTAATTTTTTAATAAAAAGTGGTTAACTATAATAATAATAATTAATAACAACAATTTTAACAATAAAAATATCAATAATAATAATTAATAACAACAACTATAACAATAACAATAACAACAAAAATAAATAATAACAACAATTGTAACAATAATAATAATTAATAACAACAATTATAACAACAACAATAACAAATTAACAATTAACAACAATAATAATTAAACAAGATTATTCTAATAATAACAATAAAACAATAATAAATTTAAGATTAGTTTAGATCTTACAACCGTGCTTCAACGCTCCACAAATTACGATTACGAACTTTTTAATTTTTTTCCGATATTAGGAAAATAATTAGAGAATTTAAGAGAATAATTAGAGAATTTAAGAAAATAAGTATTATTAGAGATTTAGAGAATATAAGAGATAAGAAGAAGAGATTGTGATTTTGTGATTTGGGAATGAAATGGAGGTGAGTATTTATAGAATTTTTGGCAAAAAACTAGCCGTTTATAGCCGTTTAACTAGCCGTTGGCCCGCGGGCCGTGCTTGCGGGCCGTGCCTTCGGGCCGTGCCTGCGGGCCAGCACGGCGGGCCTTGCTCGTGCTCGTGCCGGGCCGTGCCTGGGAATTCTCCACCGTGTCCGTGGCACGGCCCGTGGCACGGAAGTCGAACTTCGTGCCGTGCCGTGCTTGACTTCGGGCCGTGCCGGGCTGCTCCGAACGGCGGGCCGTGCCGGGCGGCACGCGGGCCAACCCGGCCCGTGCCCAGGTTTACCCGGTCGTATTATTACAAATCATCACTTCATTGTCATTTAGAAATGAAAAATAAACAATCACTTCATCAACATATGGACAACTCTATGACATAATATGACATGTTTAAAATTTTACTAATTCATTTAAAATTTGGCCATGTAATAAAAATCATAAGGTAACGTAACCAAATTTAGTACAATAAAAAAATAAGAACAACTATTTACAACTTGAAAATAGTATAGTGCACCCGGGTGCACCATGCGCATGGTGCACCCGAAAAGAACATTAGACATATTTTAAAGAATATGGGCAAAAAAAAAGAACATGCTAGTCTTTGAAAAAGAACATACCTGTGTTTGACAAAAGAACATGTTTGTGTTTGACAAGAACATGACATTACAAAGAACATAAAGTCTTTACAAAAAGAACAAGTTATTTTTCATGGTTATTTGGGTGGTTAAACGTGTTTGAAAAAGAACATTATATTTGACAAAAAAGAATATGTTCGTGTTTGACAAAGATATAGGTGATCATTGGGCAGACCGGGCCAAGGTTAAAAAATCAGCTCACTTCTCGAGTCGGGCCAAGTTTTGGGCTGAAGTTTTTGTGCCCAAACCTGCCCAAAATGGTCCGGCCGTGCGGGCTTTTCGTGTTGAGTATAAAAAAATCAACTAAAATGCATAATAACGCAATCCCAAACCCGCCCAAAAATTTAAATTTACGGGCCAGGTCCGACCGAATTTGGGGGTGAAATTTTTTTGCCCAAAACCCGTCCAAAATTAAGCCGGGTCGGTCTAACTTTGATCACCTCTAACCAAATAACATAAAGTCTTTACAAAAAGAACATGATAATGCAGTAAAGAACATGTTCTTTTTTCTAGTTACTCGGGTGATTGAATATTTTTTATTTTTTTTTATTATTATTTTTTTTAATGTACATACATTAAAGAACATATTGTATAATATAAAGAACATATAGTTCAAACTCAAAGAACATATTAATCAAATTTAAAGAACATATTATGCTCACGTTCTTTATAAATATCTATAATGTTCTTTTTTTCGCCCATGTTCTTTTAAATATACCTAATGTTCTTTCCGAATGCACCATGCGCATGGTGCATCCGGGTGCACCAACCATACATTATTTACAACTCGCATCAATCAAAAAGAAAAATATCTATCAAATTGAACGTATCATCAACTTGGTAAATTTAGTGGGTGTCAGTTCTCCTAATCTCATATATTGACCGTATATTATGAACCGCTCTAGAAAGGTCCTAGCAATTAGCAAAAAAAACTTTAAATTAATTGAATTTAATCACAACCAATTGCAATTGAATTTCATGCATGTTGTCCAACAACATAACTAGGCCCACTAGTGCTAGACGTAAATAAGTTGTTAATATGGTTGTATTTTTTTACGTGGATCATCCATCTACACTCATATTACAACTAAATATCCTCCCAAGTATACATCAATTAACCCTAAGAGTATAAAGTTTTTTTTTTTTTTTTTTTTTTTTTTTTTTTTTTTTTTTTTTTTTTTTTTTTTTTGGCATGGTAGCCCTTTGGGTAAAATATTCAAGCGTGAAATTTTCTTATTTTAGTTGAGACGTGTATTACCAATTGTATATGTTACGGAATATAATTCTTCATCAATTCATGTTCCAAAAAGGTAACTAATCATTTACATTAGCCGAGCATGACATAAGTTACACGATGTAGCACATGTGGAGCGCTTATCTCAACATACTCAAATACGTGTTATAATTTTTCTTAAATTAGCCACGAACATGACATATGTATAATTACATACAACTTTGACTCTTAAAATTGTATTGTTTTCAAATATTGATTAATATGGTAATAATATATGGTTTCTCTTACTTTTAATTATACTTTTATAAATATCTATAAATTCCTTAAATTTACATGAAGTCGAAATAAAAAAAAAAAAAAAAAAAAAACAAGGTTGAATGCACATTAAGGTTGTATGTACAAGTCGTATTATGATTCCATATGAGGAATAAATAAATATCAAAGATCAATATGAAATGTAACATATAAAAAGATTATTTCCATATTATATTATTCTTTAGCTTTAAGGTGAAGATAACATTTACTTAGAGGTAAAAGGTAATACACTCAATAATGGAAACATAAAAATTATTTTAATGTATTGGGATGTAAAATGGGATCAAATACTCTATGTATGTTGACAAGTTGAAGGTGACTTCATTTCTGTATTTTGGTAGATCATGAAGTGTAACATCGTCATATATATGGATAATTACCAACAAAAAAATTAAAAATATCAAATGGATGGGAAATAATCCATATGTCAAATTGCCACCCAATATATTGTGTTGGATATTGGATTCCAGAGTGCACACCCAAAATAATCCATGTCAAGGAGCTTTTTTTTTTTTTTTCGGTATTTTTTATAAATAAAGAAACAAAATTGGTAGTAATATAATTACATTAAATTAAAATTATAAAATAAATAATTATAAAATATGTTCCTCTATTGTGGTCCTCATCTTTTTAGCTATGTTGCCATCCATCCTTTTCATAAAAAGAAACCATAATTCTACTACTATTACTCTTCTTCCCTACTCAACAATAAATATTATCTTAATATTATTTTATACATCAAATTAAAATGTAGTATTATTATTATTAATAATATAATTCTTATTATTAATAGGAGGCCAATCAAGTAGGTACAATGTGTTGGAAAATCACAACAATACCAAATACAAATTTCCAAAAATACCCTTAACATAAGATACCTATTACTAAAAAGGGAAACCCCCACATGAAGGAAAAGCTTAATTATAATGAAGTCATATGACTATAATCGTCTATATAATGGCATAAAATGTGGTGCTCCGCTTTCCAATGAGCAAAATTATTAACATCAACTAATAATTTTATTTTATATTTTCCTTTTTCCATTATATTTATTAATATTGATTAATAAATTTATTTTATATTTTCCTTTTTTTTTCATTTCCTTTCCCATTTGCCGACCTTTTGATTATTTTACCCCTGACCCTTAAACTCCACCCACAACATCATCCTTTAGAAATTCCATCCTCCATTTCTTCTTCTCTCTATCTTCTTTGCCCAAAAAAAACTCAAAAAAAAAAACAAAAAAACCCACCATTTCTCAATCTTCTCTCTCCAAAACCCAGAATTTTTTTCTGCAAATAAATCATTCAATAAAAAATAAAACCCAGAAAAATTATGGCGCAGAAGAGAGAGAAAGATGAGACTTTGGAGCTGAAAGTATCAGCTGAAACACCCCTTTCTCTCTCTTGCCCAGATAATTGCAAAAAACTCACATCTACATCTTCATCTTCAAACAATACCCGGCCCGATATGACCCGTGTAGATCCGGATCCAGCCCGACCCAGATCCAAACGAGGAGCAGAAAACGAAGAAGAAACCCATCAACCTCTGGTTGAAACGAAGTCGTTTAAGGAAGACCGTCCAGTATCGACCACCACAACGACGACCACAAAAATGACGACGACGACCACCGTGGAGGTGTCGGTAACGACGGTGAAAAAGGCGGTGAATCGGTGTTTGGGTTGCGGTAAACGGGTCGGGTTAACCGGGTTTCGATGTAGATGTGGAGATCTGTTTTGTGCAGAACACAGGTATTCAGATCGACATGATTGCAGTTATGATTATAAAACTGCAGGAAGAGAAACGATTGCACGGGAAAATCCTGTTGTTAGAGCTGCTAAGATCTTAAAAGTTTAGTGGTCAAACTTTGAGTCAAAGGAGAGAGAAAATGGGAAAAAAAATGAAAAATTTTAGATGGTTGAGGCTTTGGTTGATTGGTGATGGTGGATAAGGTGGTGGGTGAGTGGGTGGTTGGGGATGAGGGGTATTATTGTCATTATTGCAAGATGCGTTGTGACTTTTTTTTTTTTTTTTTTTTTGTATTTTTATTATTTGTTTGTTTCTCTTTTTTACGGAGGAAAAAAAAAAGAAAAAAAATAATTTAAAATTTAAGTAATTCTTCTATAGTAGTTATAATATATTTAAGAGATTTAACCATGAACTTAAATGGGTTGAGTAGTACTACTTGTATTATTATTTGTTGTTACGAGTATGTTGTAATTTAAAAAGAAAATTGTTGAGTGGCTAACTTGGTTATTATTATTCAATTATTCATCATTCTTTATTTGATTTGATTATTTTCAAATTTAGTTATTCGATTTCGTAATTATTTATTTATCAATTTCAACTTAAGCCTTACAAATTGATTGTAATTTTCCAAATGTTGTCCATATACTACGTACTCTTTTAGAAATGTTATTGAATGGTTTTGTGTGGATGAAATTGAAAATAGATTGATCGTGTATTCGTGTTGTATGGTAATTGGTTATCTCGAGATCGCAATCGTCTCGAGATAACCTAAATCTTAATTTAAATTCGAAATTGCGACTGGATTCAATCGTGGTAGGCTGGAGAATTATGTCAATGTGAATTTTCAATTGAATGGACAAAACTTTTGCGTGTTTGATGTGTTAGTATTGCACGAGTTTGCGAGAGAAATGACATTGACATTTTCATTTTGAATACTATTGTGGCGACCGTGTAATGAGGTCAATGGAGGGTAGGAAGTAGATTCTCGAGCTAACAATTAGTTTTGCCAATGACATTAGCAACACCACGACACGAATCAAACTGGTCTTACCACTAGAATATGGTATTAGAGGATTTATAGGTTGGATGAACAAAAGACCAAAAGACGAGATTGTGGAGTATGCACCATGACTCCATAAGGTAGAAGGTTGAGATTCGAAGTATGTTGTGAGTTTAAACACGCATAGGGCTTGTTCTAATATACTGAAATTAGCTAAATTGAGCTGAATTGAACTGAATATTTTATAAGAGAAGGAAATTAGGAGCTGAACTGAAAATAAACGTATGAGAACAGACCCGTAGATGAACCAAACAAAGCCATTAAGATGTATCTTGCAAGGGCACATAAACAGAAACACCTGCTTGTTTTCAAATTATTGAATTTGCTGAATTTGATGCGTTAGCTTGATTACAATTCACAAGTGCTAAATTCAAAAATATGAGGATTTGTAAAATGACGCCTTAAATTTGCCTTGGTCGGATGGAAAGTTTATGTGCAGACATATCGAATTTAGCCCGTAAGTAAGAACTCAACATACTTGAGTAAAGATGCAAAAACTTAACCATTTTGCAAGTAGTGAAAACACCATAATTGTAAGGAAGTTGTTGAGCTTTGACATAGTATCAATATCAAAAGCAAGATTAAAAGATGATATGATGTGGTAAGGAGCAAAGGTTTCCATACTTTCCAAAAACGTGACATGGATTTAGTAATAAAAATGACACATCAACATCTATCAAATAGATTATTAATAGACTAACAAAAAGAGATAAACCAATGAAGTTCATATCGTTTGCTATTTACGGAGTACAAAGTATAAAGTTACAAAGCGTCAATGCATTGCAAAGAACAATAAAATCCATAAGCTATGTTAATTTGACATTATTCAAGTTATTATTACTCCGCCCGTTGTTATTTTTTTAAAAAGAATTACAGTAAATTAAAATCTAACATTTAAATCACAACAGATCAAATCAACAATTCTGATTGTATTACGTTCTTATTTCATGAGATGAAAACATAACTCGATTCAGTAGTTTATTTAAGGGTGGCTTGCTGATAATAGGCATATATACATACTGTATTACACTAGTTGTATCCTTGATCATAAAATGAAATCATCTTAACACAAGAGTACCAAGTTTTTGAAGGAAAATGAAACCCATCAAAAGATTATTGAACGAGTTTTATGGAAGAATATGTAACGCAACATAATAGTGGGGTAGTTGGATGTCGAAAGGAACCAAAAAGATGAAGAATAAAAGGAAGAAAAAATAAAATAAAAAATAAAGAAAAAAAAAAAAAAAGCCAAAAAAATTAGAAAAAAGAGGAAAAAGAAAACTGGATACTGCTCATCTAATACTATCACAATGAAGCAAAGGCAAAACCTTCATGCTAACTGTCGCAAAAGCCTCCATTTCCTCTCAAAATGGTCTGTTTAAAGCACTTATTTATTCATTTTTTTGATGTCTCATATCTTTATCATATCTTCTTATGTTTCCCAAATTTTTTTTAAAGTAATTAATTATAAGTTATACATTTTTTTTGGTTAAGTCCGTTTACTTTTTTAACTACAACGTTTTATCAAACAATTCTTTTAGAAAATCGCCGAACAAATATATTAATCGAGTGACAAATAGTTCGAGAGTTATATGTGGGAAAACCTCCATAGGACAATGATCCACCCAAACTTGTTCGACACCACTAGGAACGATCTTAACTAGATGATGGACAACCTTTTTTACCATATCTTTTTACACGAGACCACATAAAAGAAATAAAGTTACAGCTTATAGACAAAAGATCTTCGAGCAAGCACGTGTGCAAAGCAAAGAGGAGAGCTCTTCCTTGAGCTATTTTTGCTGGCCATTGTGACTTGACTCTCCTAGAAGCCGCAAGAAGCACCTTGTTATATCAATTGAACAACCTAGTATGTAGTTAAAATGTGACACTTATATTACCAAGCCAAGTTTGGTCTAGTGGAAAGAAGAGCACCTCCCAGGGGTTCAATCCCCCACTAGTGACAATTTGGAGGACTGGGATTCCCTTATCTTCTCCCACTCTTTACGTGTTGTTGCAACCGATTAATGTTAATTTTTGGTGCTTAGGGAGCCACAACGGCAGGGATAAGAATCGATCCCATGATCTCCTGAAACCGGGAGGGAAGCTCTATCCACTTGAGTTATTCCTCACTCTCTATTAATCATCTATATAATAGTACTTTGTTTACTATAAATGAATGGTTGAATCATGAGGTGGTTTTCTTTACGAGCTGTTTTAATAATTGAAAGAAACTCATCTACTTCACCATTCAAGAGATGATCTTCATTATATTTGTTAGCTCTATTATAATTATACATATTGTAGATAAGCTTGTATGAGATTTAGTACTTTGTCAAAGCAATAGTGGCATATTCAGAATTTCTGATACGTGGGTTCAGAATTGTAAAAAAAAAACAATGAAGTCATACTCTGTCTATTTTAAAACTCCATTTTTTTTAAGAAAATAAGTCGAAATTTTATTAATTTAATACATAAGTTCAATATCCAGAGTACAACGGGTCACTCAAAATTTAATACAATGGACAACTATTGGAAAAACGAAAAAAATAAATTAAAAAAATCCACAATCTACACTAAGCAAAATTCTTATGTTATAATTATTATTTTTGTGATGTAAATTGAACTCTACAATTAATAATTGATACAATTGTGTAAATCAATTTAAATTTAACTCGTTTTTATTAGAACCTTGACTTAGTCAGACCCCTTAAAGTTACTCTAAAGTTGTTGCTAAACAAAATATAAACATATAATTATATACAGCATAAACATGCTCTAACCAGTATGATTATATGTATGGCGCCAGTGGCGGAGCCACATTAGAACAAGGGGGGACAGTTGTCCCCCCATTTTCGGAAAAAAAGTTTTTTTTTAAAAAAAAAAAATCAAGAAAATACAGTAAAAGGCTATAAATAACATATACTTACAGTAGATATCACAATATTGAATATGGTTTGGTGGTTGAGTCCTTAGTAAGGCTGTGTTTTGGTCCTAGGTTCGATTCCCTACTCTACTGTTTTTCAGCTTTTTTGTTTTTTTTTTCCCCTACTTCTTGTTTTTTTTATTACATACTCTAATTTTCAACAACCTTTTTAATTTGATTTTTTATTTCCTATTTCTTGTTTTAGGATTTTTAATGTTATTTCTTATTTCCTACTTCTTGTTTTTAATTATCGCTTAACTAAGTGTGCTTAAACTCAATTTTTTTTTACATTTCTAATAAATAGATTACTATTAATTAATTGTTTGTAACTGTGTTTTAACGAAATACATATTAATAATATGATTGATTTGAAAAAGTTGAGTTTATTTTTTCGAATGTAACTCAAACCCTGGCCCTTCATATCTACCATCAATTTGTTTTAACGATAATTATTTGACTTTATGATAAGGTAATTAATTCGTATTTATCAATTATGTGATTACATAACAGGATTTACAAATATAAATTTATTCATTTTTGTTGGATAATTTTCTTAATATACAATAAAACTTTTTTACCCCTCTTTTTCCATATAGAAATAATTGGCATGTGATTTCAAATAAATATTAAACAATTTAGGTTATCAATTTTTTTCTTGAGATTTTTGCCGAAACTTTAACCTCCAAAATTTGTCCCCCCGAATTATAAATCCTGGCTCCGCCACTGTATGGCGCACGGCCTATATTGACTTCCTCCCCTGTACATTCATAATATAGACATCTTACAAGGTGCAATAATCCCTCAATACCCTTGCCTTGCAAGATCATTTGCTCCACTCCTTTTTTTAGATCAAATGCAAATTGTATGCTGCCTCCCTATGAAGATTACAGTAGCCAAAATCTGGATCTTTTTATAGGATCTTTATGCCACTTGAGAAACTCCGGTAAGGGGCAATCTTCTTGGTATATTGTGAGAACTTTTTCATAATAGTTAGCTGCCAATGAGACAAGTTCGACGTGGTGGGATGCACGAGCTATATTGTACAAGGCTTCCTGAAAGAAATGACGAACAGCTCCATTAGCTCCATAATAAAGCAGATAGCTTTAGAAGACATACAGCAAATGAAAAGTTTCTAAAACTCTGATTAGCATATTAATTTGTAAGGTGACACTGATTAACAACCTTGGTCAAGTAATTACTAGAAAACACTTGGTAGTCATTCATATTTTTGTATGTGTTTGTTTGTTTTTTTTTCTTTTCTAAATTACTTGTTAGAGCATGGCCAGAGAGACTAAGGAGGGATAAAATTCCTTCTATTTGCAACTCAATCAAGAATTGAAGATGCAACTTTATAGACAATGTATGATACTCTTTATCATTTATATAAAATTGAACTGTGTAGATTCTGTCGTACAGGTACATTTTCTAGTAACAATTAATGTGAATACGTGTTTTTCGAGCCAAAACACAAGTAGAATTACAAAGCAAAATCAATATCATCTCCTAGATTTGCAGCCTCTAGCCTGGAATCAGAAATTTGATACTCGTAGTTTTTCAGATTCTCTAATCCTAGAAAGGAAAGTGATCTTTACTTGATTTATTCAAACAAGCATATAAGTCATACACATACATCAACAAAACCATGCTAAAAAAAAAATTCACTTAATCAGATGCTGACCTGGTTGTTTTAACAAAGTTGTAGATTGTTACAGAGGAATACTAAGCTTTGTATAAGATATGCAAGGGTATTAAGTACCTTAAGACTAATCTGTAATAGCAATTCCAGGCAGCAATACTCTGTGGATGCTTCTGAACAGAGTAGCGTACAAAGTCAAACCCCTCCAAGGGGTCAATGCTGCTCAATGCTACTTCTGCAAAGAAAGAAGATGCTTCATCTATGGGAGAAAATAAACAGAAGCATACAAGATGCCTCTTGTTAATGACACAACATAGGCTGCTAAAGCACCTCAGTATCTTAGTAAACCAAACTTGAGCATACTAAGGGTCAACCAAATGACAGTCGACAGGGAAGGTCCATTCAAAGTAAAAAGAGCCACAACAGAATAGGGTGAAAGTAAATATTGTGTTTAATACTTACTTGCACCGAGAGACCAAACAGTTCCTTCTTCCCAGCAGGCAATGTCTTGTAAGCTACTTTCAAAGTGAGCTTTATAAGCTCCATGATTCAAGCAAGAAGTATTAGTATAACATAAGATATGAAGACTGACATCTAAGATCAAAGCTGAATGCTCCTTGTCCTTGAAGAGGTCAGGCAATGGAGGCTGCTTCAGAGGTTGCTGCAGAACACATCCAAAACAAAAGTATATTGATCAATCATAAAGTACACAAATTGAAATCAATCAGATATCTCTTCTTTTGATCTTCCAGTTGCTTTCAACCTAAATCAAGATTTTTAGAAGTTCAACCATTTTCTAAAAAGAATAGGGTTGCGTATCCACATGTAGTAATTAGTATTAGCAAAATACAACTTCAAATAGACAGCAGCTAGCCACCAGCCGGCCAGCAGTATGAAAACAAGAGCTTGACAAGGCAATCCCTAATGCACTATGTCCGTTTGTCGTGGTGGTGGGTGGAGAAGGCGGGGAAGATATTCAGACATAAGTCGAAACAGTTTTATTAGTGAGAAGCTGAGCACCAGCTGATGCCATTATTGGAAGGTTCAGAGGATGAAGATTGATGAATAAATGGAGCAAAACTTCATGGCTTCATGCATGGAAAATTACATGCAAAGGATTCAAATACTCACAGATCAACATTTTCAGGATCTAAAATGTTTCTCTCTGGTGGTTCACAACTTCGGAGCCTTGACATTTGTTTTGCCTGAAAGTATAGGAAATAGAAAGAGGCAGTCAGATTTACAAGACAGGAATGCAACCCCATCACTCACATGAAAAACAGACACCGAAGTATCATAAAAAATGCTAGATGTAACATATGAGCAAGCCTGAGTTGATGTAAATTGAAACCAGTCATACCCTATTGAAGTTAATTGATTTTACTGAGCCTTGTAATGCCATAGCTTAGGTTTTGTGATTCCCTCCAAAGCAACACCCTTAACTCAAAGGGGCAGTTGAGCTACTTGTGTAACAATAGCCTAGGTTTTTGGGTAACCTATGTTTACGACTCAATGATGTGTTACCTTTCCTTTGCTATGTGACTGTATTATTGGTAGTCACATTTCGAAAACAGAAACTAATTAAATTAACCATCAGCATATAATGCTTAAAGTTGTATGATAACATTCAAACACCATACCATTGCTTTCTCTACTTTCCCAAGATGAGCATGACAAACACCTTCACTTAATTTTCAAACATTAACGGGAACTCTTTTCCAGAACGACAACAGACCACCTTGACATTCTCAATGTGGTGAAGAGCTCTCATAAACTCATTCCTTTCCATGCATAACAAAGCCAACATATCAACGACAGTAAGATCAGCTTCCGAAGATTGTTTGAGGTAGTCCTCCAACATGCTGATTGATTGAATCTGGCCACATTGCTTGTGCAACTGCAAGAAAAGCAAGCAAGATAATTACTTATTCATTGTATCACAAAATTTTACTTGGATTACAAACATGAATAGTACTAGTATGATGATTCCACAAAAGTATTATTACTATCAATAGTCTATCAATCAACACATCAATCAACACACATGTGAATAGTAGTATGATTATCCATAGTTACATCATATATAACATGTGTTTTTTTTCCGATTCCAAACCATAGTGTGAAGTCACATCACATCACTATTGTCAAATCCCATCATATTATGACATCACATGATTATAAATATAATTACATAATATGACATCATTATACTGCTATGACATCATTAGATTCATATGACATCATTATTGTCAAGTCACATCATTTCAATATACTTATATGACATCATTATTGTCAAGTAGTATCACTTCCATCATTATTGTCAACTCACATCATTTCAATATACTTTTATGACATCATTATATTCATATGACATAATTATATTTATATGACATCATTATTGTCAAGTAATATAACTTCAATATACTTTTGTGACACCATTACATTCTAAAATATCAAAATAGAAACATAAATCATTCTTGGTACTTTATAGACATCTTTATAGGTGTGTTATGGTTTCAAACCAACTTATATGACCTCGGGAGTCACCCCATGTATTCAGTTCAGTTTTCGAAAAAATGTCAAAAATGACCCGAAATCGTATATTATAGCCTTTAATTTTGGACAAATTTTCACTTTTTTAGACCCGGAAATAAATATTGCCGAGATGCTTCCCATGGACCCTAATACACCCGGGGAGTCCATTTGGGAGGGTAAAACCATCCAATATACCTTCAAACTGTCAAATTACCCGTTTACAACTTGCACCGATTTTATAAACTCGAGGCTACCACGAACATTTATGGCAACATATAATGATCACATTTGGTTCCAAACGACATTATATGTCCCTGGGATGTATCCCCCTAGTATCTCGAGACTTTTCGACAACGGGTCCCGAAACCTCTGAAATTGGCCAAAAAAGCGTGTATTATATAGCCTTCAATTTTGCCAATTTTTGACTTTTTTTTTTTACCCGGAAACAAAAATTGCCGAGAAGCTAACTATAGACCCTAATACCCTCCGGGAGTCCAATTGGGTGGGTGAAACCATCCAATTTGCCTTTAAGCATCCAATTTACCAATTTCCGTACACGCCACTTGTATTGGCAATAAGCTTCCACGGGGCCTTTATGTAGCCGACTTATGGTTGTATATGGGTCCAAAAACATCATATAACCCCGGGACGCATCCCGTAAAATTCCGTGAATTTCTGACACCGGTTCCGGACACCTACTAAATTGCTCCGATTTCATGTATAGCCTTCAAATTTGGTTTCCGTACATCATTTTTTCACCCGCCAAGATTATGCATCCAAGTACTTCCACGGGTTCGCAAAGGGCCTTGGGAGTCATGGATGATGCCCAGAACCATCTCATTCATCCTTAATCACCATGTCTTAAGGCAAAGATGACATACCCTCAAATGACAAAACTAGTTGTTTGTATGCCTTGTCCTTGGGTGCACATGTCTTGTGCACATGCCACACGCCCCCTTGCACCATCCCACACCCCAACACTTTGGCTTTATCAGTTGTTACTTTATAGAAAACATAAATCATTCTTGTTACTTTATAGACATCTTTAAAGTCGGGTTATGATTTCAAACCAAATTATATGACCTCGGGAGTCACCCCATGTATTCAGTTCAGTTTTCGAAAAAATGTCAAAAATGATCCGAAATCGTGTATTTATAGCCTTTAATTTTGGACAATTTTCACTTTTTTAGACCCGAACTAAAAATTGCCGAGATGCTTTCCATGGACCCTAATACACCCCGGAAGTCCAATTGGGTGGGTAAAACCATTCAATACACCTTCAACCTATCAATTTACCCGTTTACAACTTGCACCAATTTCATTAATTCGAGGCTACCACGGACATTTATGGCAACATATAATGATCATATATGGTTTTAAACGACATTATATGACCATGGGATATATCCCCTTGTATCTTTAGATTTTTCGACAACGAGTCCCGAAACCTCTGAAATTGACCAAAAAGCGTATATTATAGCCTTCTATTTTGCCAATTTTTTACTTTTTTTTTACCCGAAAACAAAAATTGCCGAGAAGCTACCTATAGACCCTAATACTCTCCGAGAGTCCAATTGGGTGGGTGAAACCATCCAATTTTCCTTTAAACATCCAATTTACCAGTTCCATACACGCTAATTGTATTGGCTATAAGCTTTCAAGGGGCCTTTATATAGCCGAATTATGGTTGTATGTGGGTCCAAACAACATCATATGACCTCGGGATGCATCCCGTAAAATTCCGTGAATTTCTAACACCAGGTCCGGACACCTACTAAAGTGCTCCAATTTCGTATACTATAGCCTTCAATTTAGGACAATTTTTCACTTTTTTAGACTCGGAAATAAAAATAGCCGAAAGGCTTCCCATGGACACTAATATACCCCGGGAGTCCATTTAGGTGGGTAAAACCATCCAATATACCTTCAAACTGTCAATTTACCCATTTACAACTTGCACAGATTTCATAAACTCGAGGCAACCACAAACATTTATGGCAACATTTAATGATCATATATGGTTTCAAACAACATTTAATGATCCTGGAATTTAACCCATGGTATCTCGAGACTTTTCGACATCGGGTCCCGAAACCTCTGAAATTGGCCAAAAAGCGTGGATGCCTTCAAATTTTCCAATTTTTGACTTTTTTGACTCAAAAACCAAAAATTGCCGAGAATCTACCTATAGACCCTAATACCCTCCGGGAGTCCAATTGGGTGGGTGAATCCATCTAATTTGTCTTCAAGCATCCAATTTACCAGTTTCCGTACACGCCAATTGTATTGGCTGTAATCTTTCACGAGGCCTTAATGTAGCCGACATATGGTTGTATATGGGCTCAAATAACATCATATGAGCTCGAGATGCATCCCGTAAATTTCCGTAAATTTCCGTAAATTTCGAACATCGGGTTCACACCTACTAAATTGCTCCGATTTCGTGTATTATAGCCTACAATTTTGGACAATTTTTTACTTTTTTAGACCCGGAAATTAAAATTGCCGAGATATTTCCCGTGGACCCTAATACACACCGGGAGTCCATTTGGGTGGGTAAAACCATCAAATATACCTTCAAACTGTCAATTTACCCATTTACAACTTGCACCGATTTAATAAGCTTAGGGCTACCACGGACACTTATGGCAACATATAATGATCATATATGGTTTCAAACGACATTATATGACCTTGGGATGGAATCTCTAGTATCTCGAGACTTTTCGACACTGGGTCTTGAAACCTCTGAAATTCACCAAAAAAACATGTATCATAGCCTTTAATTTTGCCAATTTTTGACTTTTTTGGACTCGAAAACAAAAATTGCCGAGAAGATCTATAGACCCTAACACCCTCCGGGAGTCCAATTGTGTGGGAGAAACTATCCAATTTACCATGTTCCGTACACCCCACTTATATTGGCTAAAAGCTTTCACGGGGGCCTTTTTATAGCCGACTTATAGTTGTATATGTGTCCAAACAACATCATACGACCTCGGGATCAATGCATCCCTAAAAATTCGGTGAATTTTTTACACTGGGTTCGGACACCTACTAAATTGCTCTAATTTCGTTTATTATAGCCTTCAATTTTGGACAATTTTTCACTTTTTTAGACCCGGAAATAAAAATTACAAAGATACTTCCCACGGACCCTATTATACCCTGGAGTCCATTTGGGAGGGAAAAACCATCCAATATACATTTAAACTGTCAATTTACCCGTTTACAACTTGCATCGATTTCATAAACTCGAGGAAACCCACAAACATTTATGGCAACATATAATGATCATATATGGTTTCAAACGACATTAAATAACTCTGTGATGTATCCCCTTGTATCTCAGGGGGCCTTTATGTAGCCGACTTATTGTGTTATATGAGTCCAAACAACATCATAATTACTCAGGATGCATCCCGTAAAATTTCGAGAATTTTTTACACCTGGTCCGGACACCTACAAAATTGCTCTGATTTCGTGTATTATGACCTTTAATTTTAGACAATTTTTCACTTTTTTAGACCCGGAAATAAAAATTGCCGAGATACTTCCCACGGACCCTAATATACCCTAGGAGTCCATTTGGGTGGGTAAAATCATCCAATATACCTTCAAAATGTCAATTTATCCATTTACAACTCGCATCGATTTCATAAACTCGAGGCAACCACAAACATTTATGGCAACATATAATGATCATATATGGTTTCAAACGACATTAAATGACCCTAGGATGTATCTCGAGACTTTCGACACCGGGTCCCGAAATTTGCAAAAAAGTGTGTATTATATAGACTTTAATTTTTCCAATTTTTGACTTTTTTTTACCCGGAAACAAAAATTACCGAGAAGCTACCTATAGACCCTAATAACCTCCGAGAGTCTAATTGGGTGGGTGAAACCATCCAATTAGCCTTTAAGCATCCAATTTATCATGTTCCTTACAAGGTTCGCGGTACGTAGCCTCGAATCGCGAACTGAGTCGCGCGTATCGGAACGCGGAACAAACGCGACTTGGGTCGCTGGGGTTCGCGATTTGGATCGCTGAAGGAGGCGACTTTGGTAGCAGCTAAGCGGTTATTCTTCTTGTGCAACATTCAATGGTTTCTTCCCGATATTTCCAATGCATTTTCTCTCTCTTCTGATTTTATTTCTTAGGAGTAGTTTTTTTTCTCTCCTCTCTTCTGTTTTACACAATAGTACATAGGGTGGCGGCTAGGGTTCTGTTCCAAATGGGCTTAAGTCTTTGGGCTTTTTATTATACAAGTATATATTATGTACTCCATTTTTCTTAAGCAATTCACTAACCCACATAAATTCAAGCTAGGACTGATACAACTACGTTTTATATTATTTTCCAAATCAAAATTTTATTAATAAAAATCACCCATATATTTTATTAATTTATTTATTTCGTACCCAATCGTACCGGATTCATCATGGGTAACGTACCGCGTATCCGTTTCCGTACCACGTTTCGTATCGAACCACGTACCTTGTAACATTGGTATTGGCTATAATCTTTCACGGGGTCTTTATGTAGCCGAATTATGGTTGTATATGTACCAAACACCATTATATGACCTCGAGATATATCCCGTAAAATTCCGTGAATTTCTGACATCAGGTCCAAACACCTACTAAATTGCTCCGATTTCGTGTATAATAACCTTCAATTTTGGACAATTTTTCACTTTTTTAGACCCGAAAATAAAAATTGTCGTTATAATTCCCGTGGACCCTAATACACCCCGGGAGTCCATTTGGGTGGGTAAAACCATCCAATATACCTTCAAACTGTCAATTTACCCATTTACAACTTGCACTGATTTAATAACCTTCAGGCTACCACGGACATTTATGGCAACCTATACTGATCGTATATGGTTTCAAACGACATTATATGATCGTGGGATGTATCCCCTTGTATCTCGAGAATTTTCGACACCGAGTCTCAAAACCTTTGAACATGACCAAAAAGCCTTTTATTTTGCCAATTTTTGACTTTTTTGGACACGGAAACAAAAATTGCCGAGAAGCTACCTACAGACACAAATACCCTCAGAGAGTCTAATTGGGTGGGTGAAGCCATCCAATTTGCCTTTAAACATCCAATTTACCTTGTTTTGTACACGCCACTTGTATTGGTTATAAGCTTTCACCAGGCTTTATGAAGCCGACTTAATGTTGTATATTGGTCCAAACATCATATAACCTCGAAATGCATCCCGTAAAATTCCGTGAATTTTTTACACCAGGTCAGACATCAACTAAATTGCTCCGATTTCGTGTATTAGCCTTCACATTTGGAAAAAATTTCACTTTTTTAGACCCGGAATAAAAATTACAGAGATGCTTCCCACGGACCCTAATATACCCTAGGAGTCCATTTGGGTGGGTAAAACCATCCAATATACCTTCAAACTGTCAATTTACCCGTTCACAACTTACACCGATTTCGTAAACTCAAGGAACCCATAAACATATATGGCAACATATAATGATCATATATGGTTTCAAACGACATTAAATGACCCTGGGATGTATCCCCTGGTATCTCGAGACTTTTCGACATCGGGTCCCAAAACCTATGAAATTTTCCAAAAAGCGTGTATTATAGCCTTTAATTTTGCCAATTTTTGAATTTTTTTTTCCTAGAAACAAAAATTGCCGAGAAGTTACCAATAGACCCTAATACCCTCCGAGAGTCCAATCGGGTGGGTGAAACCATCCAATTAGCCTTTAAACATCCAATTTATCATGTTCCGTACACGCCAATTGTATTGGCTATAATCTTTCACGGGGCCTTTATGTAGCAGACTTATGGTTGTATATGTACCAAACACCGTCATATGACCACGGGATGCATCCCGTAAAATTCCGTGAATTTCTGACACTAGGTCCGGACACCTAATAAATTGCTCCGATTTCGTGTATAATAACCTTCAATTTTGGACAATTTTTCACTTTTTTAGACCTGAAAATAAAAATTGTCGTGATAATTCCCGTGGACCCTAATACACCCCGGGAGTCCATTTGGGTGGGTAAAACCATCCAATATACCTTCAAACTTTCAATTAAACCATTTACAACTTGCAGTGATTTAATTAATAAACTTGAGGCTACCACCGAAATTTATGGCAACATATACTGATTATATATGGTTTCAAACGACATTACATGACCGTGGGGTGTATCCCCTTGTATCTCGAGACTTTTCGACAACGGGTCTCGAAACCTTTAAACTTAACCAAAAAGCGTGTATTATAGCCGTTAATTTTGCCAACTTTTTACTTCTTTAACACGGAAACAAAAACTCCAAAAAGCTACCTATAGACCCAAATACCCACAGGGGGTCTAATTGGATGGGTGAAATTATCCAATTTGCCTTTAAGCATCAAATTTACCATGTTCCGTACACGCCACTTGTATTGGCTATAAGCTTCACTGGGCCTTTATGTAGCCGACATATTGTTGTATATTGGTCCAAACAACATCATATGACCTTGGAATGCATCCTGTAAAATTCCGTGAATTTTTGACACCAGGTGTGGACATCTACTAAATTGCTCCGATTTCGTGTATTATATAGTCTTCAATTTTGGAAAAAATTTCACTTTTTTAGACCCGGAAATAAAAATTACCGAGATGCTTCCCACGGACTCTAATATACCCTGGGAGTCCATTTGGGTGGATAAAACCATCCAATATACCTTCAAACTGTCAATTTACCCGTTCACAACATACACCGATTTCATAAACTCAAGGCAACCACAAACATTTATTAACATATAATGATCATATATGGTTTCAAACGACATTAAATGACCCTGGGATGTATCCCTGGTATCTCGAGACTTTTCGACATCGGGTCCCGAAACCTCAGAAATTTGCCAAAAAACGTGTATTATAGACTTCAATTTTGCCAATTTTTGACTTTTTTTTTTTTACCTGGAAACAAAATTTGCCAAGAAGCTACCTATAGACCCTAATACCATCCGGGAGTCCAATTGGGTGGGTGTAACCATCTAATTAGCCTTTAAGCATCCAATTTAGCATGTCCCGTACACGCCACTTATATTGGCTATAATCTTTCACGGGACCTTTATGTAGCCGACTTATGGTTGTATGTGTGTCCAAACAACATCATATCACCTCAGGATGCATCCCATTAAATTCCGTGAATTTCTGACACCGAGTTCGGACACTAACAAAATTGCTCCGATTTCTCAATTTTGGACAATTTTTCACTTTTTTAGACCCAAAAATAAAAAATGTCGTGATAATTCCCCTGTACCCTAATACACCCCGGGAGTCCATTTGGGTGGGTAAACCATCTAATATACCTTCAAACTGTCAATTTACCAATTTAAAACTTGCACTGATTTAATAAACCTGAGTCTACCGCGGACATTTATAGCAACATATACTGATCATATATGGTTTGAAACGACATAATATGACCCAGGGATGTATCATCTGGTATCTCGAGACTTTTCGACACCAGGTCTTGAAACCTCTGAAATTGACCAAAAAGCATGTATTATAGCCTTCAATTTTGCCAATGTTTGACTATTTTTTGACACGGAAACAAAAATTGCAGAGAAACTACCTATAAACTCTAATACTTTCGGGGAGTCCAATTGGTGGGGTGAAACCATCCAATTTACCTTTAAGCATCTAATTTACCATGTTCCGTACAAGCCACTTGTATTGGTTATAACCTTTCACCATGCCTTTATGTAGCCAACTTATTGTTGTATATTGGTCCAAACAACATCATATGACCTCGGAATGCATCCTGTAAAATTCTGTTAATTTATTACAGCAAGTTCAAACATCTACTAAATTGCTCCGATTTCGTGTATTTTAGCCTTCAATTTTGGACAATTTTTCACTTTTTTAGACCCGAAAATTAAAATTGCCGATATGCTTCCACGGACCCTAATATACCATGGGAATCCATTTGGGAGGGTAAAACCATCCCATATACCTTCAAACTGTCAATTTACCCGTTTACAACTTGCACCGATTTCATAAACTCAAGGCTTCCAAGGAAATTTATGGCAACATGCAATGATCATATATGGTTTCAAACGACATTATATGACCCTTGTATCCTCTAATATCTCGAGACTTTTCGATACCGGGTCTCAAAACCACTGAAATTTGCCCAAAAGCGCTTCAATTTTGCCAATTATTTACTTTTTTTTACCTCAAAACAAAAATTTCCAATAAGCTATCTATTAACCCTAATACGCACCGGGAATCCAATTGGGTGGGTAAAACCATATAATTGGCCTTTAAGCATTCAATTTACCAGTATCCATACACGCCAATTGTATTGGTTGTAAGCTTTCACGGGGCCTTTATGTAGCCGACTTATGGTTGAATATGGGTCCAAACAACATCATATGAGCTTGGGATGCTTCCCCTAAAGTTCAGTGAATTTCTGGCATTGGATCCGGACACCTACTAAATAGCTCCGATTTCGTGAATTATATCCTTCAATTTTGGACAATTTTTCACTTTTTTAGACCCAAAAATAAAAATTGTCGTGATACTTCCAGTGGACCCTAATACACCCCGGGACTCCATTTCGGTGGGTAAAACCATCCAATATACCTTCAAATTGTAAATTTACCCATTTACAACTTGCAACGATTTAGTAAACTCAAGGCAACCACAAACATTTATAGCAACATATAATAATCATATATGGTTTTAAATGACATTAAATGACCCTAGGATATATCAGCTGGTATCTCGTGACTTTTCGACAACGGGTCCCGAAACCTCTTAAATTAGCGAAAAAACGTGTATTATAACCTTCAATTTTGCCAAATTTTGACTTTTTTTTTACCCGAAAACAAAAATTGCCGAGAAGCTACCAATAGACCCTAATACCCTCCGGGAGTACAATTGGGTGGGTGAAACCATCCAATTTGCCTTTAAAAATCCAATTTACTGTATACGCCACTTGTATTGGCAATAAGCTTCCACGGGGCCTTTATGTAGCCGGCTTATGGTTGTATATGGGTCCAAACCACATCATTTGGGCTCGGGATGCATCCCGTAAAAGTTCCATGAATTTCTGACTCCGGGTCAGGACACCTATTAAATTGCTCTGATTTCGTGTATTTTAACCTTCAATTTTGGACAATGTTTCACTTTTTAAGATCCAGAAAAAAAAATTGTCTGGATATTTTCCGTGGACCCTAATACACCAAGGGAGTCTATTTGGGTGGGTAAAACCATCCAATATACCTTCAAACCGACAATTTACCCATTTACAACTTACACTGATTTAGTAAACTCGAAGCTACCACAAACATTTATGGCAACATATAATGATCATATATGGTTTCAAACGACATTATATGACCCAGGGATATATCCCTTGGTATCTCGAGACTTTTCGACACCGAGTCTCAAAACCTCTGAAATTGACAAAAAAGCGTGTACCATCAATTTTGCCAATTTTTGACCCGAAAACAAAAATTGTCGAGAACCTACTTAAAGACCCTAATACCCTCTAGGAGTCCAATTGTATGGGTGACTATCCAATTTGTCTTTTAGCATCCAATTTACCATGTTGCGTACACGCCACTTGTATTGGTTATAACTTATAAGCTTTCACAGGACCTTTATGTAGCCGACTTATAGTTGTATATGTCTCCAAACAACATCATATGACCTCGGGATGCAACCTAGAAAATTTCGTGAACCGGGACCGGATATCTTCTAAATTGCTACGATTCCGTGTATATCGCCTTCAATTTTGGACAATTTTTCACTTTTTTAGACCCGGAAATCAAAATTGTCGAGATACTTCCCACGGACCCTAATATGCCCCGGGAGTACATTTGGGTAGGTAAAACCATCCAATATTCCTTCAAACTGTCAATTTACCCGTTTACAACTTGCACCTATTTTATAAACTCGTGGCAACCACAAACATTTATGGCAACATTAGATGATCATATATGGTTTCAAACGACATTAAATGATCCTGGGATTTATCCCTTGGTACCTCGAGACTTTTCGACACCGGGTCCCGAAACCTCTGAAATTGGCCAAAATGCGTGTATTATAGCCTTCAATTTTACCAATTTTTGAATTTTTTTTTACACGGAAAAAAAAATTGTCGAGAAGATACATATAGACCCTAATACCCTCCGGGAGTCCAATTGGGAGGGTGAAACCATCCAATTAGCCTTTAAGCATCCAATTCATCATGTTCTGTACACGCCACTTGTATTGGCTATAATCTTTCACGAGGCCTTTATGTAGCCGATTTATGGTTGTATATATGTCCAAACAACATCATATCACCTTGGGATGCATCCCGTAAAATTCAGTGAATTTCTGACACAAGGTCCGAACACCTACTAAATTGCTCCGATTTCGTGTATTATAGCCTTCAATTTTGGAAAATTTTTCACTTTTTTCGACCCGGAACTAAAAATTGCCGAGATGCTTCCCATGGACCCTAATACACCTCGGGAGTCCATTTGGGCGAGTAAAACCATTTAATATACCTTCGAACTGTCAATTTACCCATTTACATCTTGCACCGATTTTATAACCTCAAGTCTACCAAAGACATTTATGGCAACATATAATAATCATATATGGTTTCAAACGACATTATATGATCCTAGAATGTATCCCCTAATATCTCAAAACTTTTCAACACCGCGTTCCGAAACCTCTGAAATTGGCCAAAAAGCGTGTATTGTAGCCTTTAATTTTGCCAATTTCTGACTTTTTTTTACCCGAAAACAAAAATTGCCGAGAATCTACCTATAGACCTCAAATACCCTCCGGGAAGGTATTTGGGTGGTTGAAACCATCCAATTTGCCTTCAAGCATCCAATTTACCAGTTTCTGTACACGGCAATTGAATTGGCTATAAGCTTTCACCGGGCTTTTATGTAGACGACTTATGGTTGCATATGGGTCCAAACAACATCAAATGACCTCAGGATGCATCCCATAAAATTCCGTGAATTTCTGACCGGGTCTGGACACCTATTAAATTGCTTCGATTTCGTGTATTATAGTCTTCAATTTTGAACAATTTTTCACTTTTTTAGACCCGGAAATAAAAATTGTTGAGATACTTCTCATGGACCCTAATACACCCCGGGAATCCATTAGGATGGGTAATACCATCCAATATACCTTCAAACTGTCAATTTACCCATTTACAACTTGCACCGATTTCATAAACTCGGGGCTTCCAAGGATATTTATGGCAACATATAATGATCTTAAATGGTTTCAAACGACATTATATGACCCTGGGGTGTATCCCCTGGTATCTCGAGACTTTTCGATACCGGGTCTCGAAACCTCTTAAATTGACCAAAAAACGTGTATTGTAGCCTTCAATTTTGCCAATTTTTTACTTTTTTTTTACCCGAAAACAAAAATTGTCGAGAATCTAGCTATAGCCCCCAAATACCCTCCGGGAAGCCATTTGGGTGGGTGAAACCATCCAATTTGCCTTTAAGCATCCAATTTACCGGTTTTTCTCACGGCAATTGTATTGGCTATAAGCTTTCACGTAAACGACTTATGGTTGTATATGGGTCCAAACAACATCATATGACCTCGGGATGCATCCTGTAAAATTCCGTAAATTTCTGACACCGGGTCCGGACACCTACTAAATTACTTTGATTTCGTGTATAATAGCCTTCAATTTTGGACAATTTTTCACTTTTTAATACCTGAGCGCGGGGAAATTAGGTCGTCGACTAACCTCCTCACGGCCAAACAAAATTTATTATAATCCTAAACTAACCCCTAAACAAGTCTAGTGGTAAGTTCGGAGTCGAACCACAAGGAACGGTAATGTTGGATTGTTCTCGATCTAATGCTTAAGCTACGCCGAAATCGGTTTATGGATAGTGGACACTACAACTACACTAACACACATATAAAGATCAAGATATTATAAAGTCTACTAGGGGCAAAGATCCACTTTGAACAATTAACAAGTTAATGGGAATCGATTTGATAATCAATCATGCAAAGAAAGAATTAAAATGAGAATTAATTACACTCAAGAGCAATCTCTCAAATTCCTAGCCTAGATCCCTCATTGACTAGGTGCATAGAAGAAATTTACCCAAAATGCAATCAAATATATAAATTCTAATTCACAATCCCTTGTTAAACTAGAACTAACATGCAATTAAGTTTGCTATCTTGAGAGATCAATCCAATCTAAAACAAACAACATGCCATCATCAATTCAATCAATTTAATCACACAATTATCATCAAATTTATCTCAAGTAACTCAATTAACCATATCAAAGCTTCACTCAACACCTAGTAGAATGAAATCTACTTAAACATGATTAACAAAGCAATTAATAAAGCATAAAGAGAGAAGAGAGTAAGAAATGCTCATTGATATAAAATGGAGATCTTCAAATCATCAAATTCCTCCTTTAATTATCCAAAATCCATGAAATCCATTGTTTCTCTCACTTTCTCTCTCCAAAATTTGAGAGTTTCTCTCTCTAAAAACCTAAAACTAACCTAAAACTACTGAAAATATGAATTCCCTCTAAAATGAGCAAAAAATCTATTTATACCCCTTACTAAATTGCGTAGGAAGCTCCGCAAAAGTCGAGCAGCGTGCAGAGGAGCGGGCGCTCCAATTTCGTGCACGGGCGCTCCTAGCTGCAGCAAAATATGGCAGAATCGTTCCAGAAAGTTTGAAGCGGGCGCTCCTCATAGGATGCGCGCCCGCTCCTATCGGACTGGGCAAACCGCTCAGCTTCAAATGAGCATATCTCCCACGTTTTACAACGGAATTGGGCATATGACCTGTCTTTGGAAAGCTCTCAAGATAAGCTTTCATCTCCAATTGCAATTGCCCCAAAATGTTTTGTAGATCAAAAGATATAGGCGTTTGAAGTTCGATCATTGCAAATCAAGTGCACATTTCTTCATTACTTGTTCTTTTATATTTTATATTTCTTCAATCTTGAGCAATGAACTTATCCAAGTGTTCCTAAACATAAGAATAAACCAATAAAGTTTTAATCTAATTCCATAAGCAACCAAAATATGCAAGAAAAGCCAAAATTGAGCAATAACGACATTTCACACGCAATCATGACAAATGTAATAAAACGTTATTAAAACCAAGTAAAAAGATATAAAAACTATGAAAAAATAACTAGAAAACTCTTAAAAATAGCGACATAAATGACACTTATCAATACCCTGAAATCAAAATTGCCGAGATGCTTCACATGGACCCTAATATACCCCTGGAGTCCATTTGGGTGGGTAAAACCATCAAATATACCTTCAATCTGTCAATTTACCCGTTTACAACTTGCATCGATTTCATAAACTCGAGGCAACCACAAACATTTATGGCAACATATAATGATCATATATGGTTTCAAACGACATTATATGATCCTAGGATGTATCCCCTTGTATCTCGAGACTTTTCGACACTGGGTCCCGAAATCTTGAAATTGGCCAAAAATCGTGTATTATAGCCTTCAATTTTGCCAATTTTAGCCTTTTTTTCACCCGGAATCAAAAATTGCCGAGAAAATACCTATAGACTCTTATACCCTCCGGGATTCCATTTTACCTTTAAGCATCCAATTTACCCTTTTCCGTACACACCACTTGGACTGGCGATAAGCTTTAACGGGGCGTTTATGTAGCTGATTTATTCAGTAATATGGGTCCAAACAAAATCATATGAACTCGTGATGCATCTTGTAAAATGAATTTCTGACATCAGGTCCAGACACCTAATAAATTACTCCAATTTCGTGTATTATAGTCTTTAATTTTGGATAATTTTTTGATTTTTTAGACCCGGAAATAAAAATTGCCAAGATGCTTCCCATGGACCCTAAAACACCCCGGGAGTCCATTTGGGTGGGTAAAACCACACAATATACCTTCAAACTGTCAATTTACCCGTTTACAACTTGCACCGATTTCATAAACTCGAGGCTTCCACGGACATTTATGGCAACATATAATGATCATATATGGTTTCAAATGACATTATATGATCCTGGGATGTATCCCCTGGTATCTAGAGACTTTTCGACACCGGGTCCCGATACCTTCTAAATTGGCCAAAAAAACATGTATTATAGCCTTTAATTTTGCCAATTTTTTAATTTTTTTAACTCGAAAACAAAAATTGCCAAGAAGCTACCTATAAACCCTAATACCCTCCGGGAGTCCAATTGGGTGGGTGAATCCATCTAATTTGCCTTTAAGCATCCAATTTACCAGTTTTCGTACACGCACTTGTATTGGCTATAAGTTTTCACGGGCCTTTATGTAGCCGACTTATGGTTGTGTATGGGTCCAAACAATATCATATGACCTCAGGATGCATCCTGTAAAACTTCGTGAATTTCTGACACCGTCTGGACACCTACTAAATTGCTTTGATTTCGTGTATTTGACTTCCGTATATCATTTTTTTACCCGCCAAGATTATGCATCCAAGTACTTCCATAGGTTTTCAAAGGGCCTTGGGAGTCATGGATGATGCCCTGAACCATCTCATTCATCCTTACTCACCATGTCTTAAAACAACGATGGCATACCCTCAAACGACAAAACTAGTTGTTTGTATGTCTTGTCATTGGGTGCACATGTCTTGTGCACATGCCACACGCCCCCTTGCACCATCCCACACCCCAACACTTTGGCTTCGTCACTTGTCTCAATCTACTACTTAGCATTTTAGCATAAAAGAAGCAACGCTAACCTCGTTTTCCAAAATATAGGTGTGTTTAGGGAATAGGATGGGGAGGAGGGACGAATCGAAGCCACATAAGGCTGAATCTCAGTGGATCATGGCAGCAAGGCCACTCTGCCACTGCAATACCTCGTTGCGTATTTAAGTCGTCTGCAAAGGATTCAATCGCCGCTCGGTAGGAATTGTACTACAAGGCGGCTCTCACGGCACATCCAGCGCGAGAGCTTATCCTACGACACGTGCCCTTGGGGGCCGACACCCCTACTGTAGGACGGCAACCGGCTGCGGGCGCATGAGTCGCTTCTGGCCCGGATTCTGACTTAGAGGCGTTCAGTCATAATCCAGCACACGGTAGCTTTGCGCCACTGGCTTTTCAACCAAGCGCGATGACCAATTGTGTGAATCAACGGTTCCTCTCATACTAGGTTGAATTACCATTGCGACACTATCATCGGTAGAGTAAAACTAACCTGTCTCACGATGGCCTAAACCCAGCTCACGTTCCCTATTGGTGGGTGAACAATTCAACACTTGGTGAATTTTGCTTCACAATGATAGGCAGAACCAACATTGAAGGATCAAAAAGCAACGTCACTATGTTCGCTTGGCTGCCACAAGCCAGTTATCCCTGTGGTAACTTTCTGTCACCTTTAGCTTTAATTTCAAAAGGTCTAAAGGATCGTTAGGCCACACTTTCACAGTTTGTATTCGTACTGAAAATCAAAATCAAACGTGTTTTTACCCTTCGGTTCCACACGAGATTTCTGTTCTCGTTGAGCTTAACTTAGGACACCTGCGTTATCTTTTAACAGTTGTGCCGCCCGAGCCAAACTCCCCCACCTGTCCGCCGGGATCAGCCCGCAAAGCGGACCTAAACATGCAATAAATAAAGCAAGTCCTACACTGGATGCAGCAGCTTATAAGAAAGTTAGACCTTCAACTGGTACATCAGTTGAGCTTAAGTGGCCTTTATAAAAACCTATTTGGAGGTTATGCACCAAAGTGGGTCATGTAGCTAAAGCTGTTGGTCTAGATTTTTCAGACTAACATCCAACTGATCCAAGCTGTTGTTTGGAGGGGCTTAGGGAGCTACTATGCCAAATAAGGGCAGTGGATGATATGTGGAAAACTGGAATTCTAGAAATGATCTATATACCAAATTTCTAGGACAAAGAAAATTGAGAATGCTTACATGGACCAATTCACAAGTTGCGTCCAAACAGATGATTCTTTCGGATTCATTATTGCTGCAATACCATAGAAGTCCATAGCTTTATGTTTGTCACCCATAGAATTATGTACAAGGCCAAGTGTATGATATGTATTAGATATATTTGGTGCTATCTGAACAACTTCAAGCAATATGTTGATTGCCTGCAACATAAAAAACAAGAAAAATATATATGAACGCAGAATACATTAGAGAGCTGAATACTATTTTCGAATAACCTATGGCTTTCTCAGAAAATTTTAAAACAATATAAAAAGATACAGATAGAGAATGTGGAAAAAAGGGAGGTGGTACATTGCTGATGTCAGACAGAATTTAGGTAAGCATGAGTCACAAAATAACAACACATGCTCAGGAAACTACAGGAAAGAAACAGCAACACACATAAATTATAGGAACTGGAAGACAAGAACAAGACATGTCGGAATATTGGAAAATGTTAATGATAACCAAATCAATCTGTAATTGGCGAACTAATTAGTTAAAGGATAATGCCAAATATATACAAAATAGACAAGATACGAACAAAATAAGCTAATTAAAAGGATGAGGGGACATTCTTCACAAGAGATATGTGAAATTTCTCACCAGGACACATTCCGCACCTCACCAATAAAATAATGGAAAAACTTCTCTTCGCATAAATTACTACCCACCAGTTTCCGCCTTTTGCATCAGCACAAAAGATTTCTCAACTTCCTACCATTGACTCACTGAACTTCCCAATTCTTTCTGAGGATACCGAACTCCAAAACCATATAAAAAAAGGATCAGATATTGAACCATCTCCAGTGAAGGTGCCTCATGTGCAGGCGTGCAGCTTTCTCAACAGCTTCTCCTGGTTACTCCATATAGGTAATAATCAACTAATCAAGGGCAGTGCTCCTCCAACAACACGGTGAAAAGTACAGGCTCCGCAATCAACAAGAGATGCTCCACAGTTTGTCACTGTTGGCAGATTAATAATTGTGCGCAACACTATTAACCATAGGCTATGCCGTCAACCCCCCCCCCCCCCCCACCCACCCACCACGCACACATACACAAATCCCAGACAATCTTTGTTATAGAGTTTGAGCAAATTTCAGGCCTACCTCCTCAGATCTTGAGGGTTACGAGGACCACTTTTCTTGGTCCAACAGCTTATCCTCTATGCTAGCTGAGGACTTTGGGGTACACATTATCCTTAAGTGGTTTTGTAGCATGAGTGTATGACAGCCGATATGGGTTAAAACCTGCTGGGTGGCTTGGTGGTACAACATAGACCATGGCAGTACGGCACAACCGCACAAGTGTAGAACACCCTACACATATTTTTTTCAGTAATGTAACCATGATGAATTAAAGCGGACAAGGCACAAACACATACACTGCTCCCGGAAAAAAAGAAAACTTCTTTCTTTAGCAGTAGCTAGCATAAAACCGAGCAAAACATACATCCTGATATATAAACCTCCCTGTCACATTCAAAACACTTTACAAGAACTCCCATGAGATTGGAGGCAATCCAAGGAAGCAGCAGTGGTGAAATAGTGAAACTTTCAGAGTACTGCATATTGGAAGTCATGTGCTTTCTCTAACACTTTAGTATTCATTAGCAAGTATATTCAGGGTAGCACTTCTATGCTCAGTCAAAAAGGCATCACACTGCACAAATAACAAAAAGTGTTTGTCCATTGTCATTCTAGAACAAACTAAGCAAAAATCTAACCATTATTATTAGATTGCCCCTAAAAACACCAACATAAATTTCAAGTAATTAACTTGAAATATAACCCATTAAGTTCCCTATCCTCATTTGTATACATTGCCAGCAAAAAGAACACACACACACACACACACACACAGAAAAATAAAAAATAAAAAATGGTTTATTTCATGTCACAACTTAAGGAAAATAAAGCAGAAAAGGAAAATTCGGTAGAATAGTAAATGATCAATTCATGCTCAATGAAATCAAGATACTGAATTGCACTTAAAATGTAAAAAAGTAAGACATACATCTTTAAAGCGTCCATATGCATAATGAAGAGCAGCATCACCAAGCTTTCTTTCAATTTCAGGACTAAGTTTATTTATTGATCCTTTAAGTCTTCCTCTCTTCTTAGGCTGAATAAAATTGTGTGAAGTAAGGTAAGAAAATACATTCGGAACATGATAAGATAAACACTGTACAAGGGAAATATCACAAAAATGTTCATACATCAAGATTATGAAAGATACACCTTCCTAGATCGTTTCCATCAACCATAACATGTATAAATAACATCCATCTCCTCAAGGGTTGCTCCAATAGATACCCCATTCCCGGGCTTCTTATCACACACTTCCCTGCAAGAAAACATGTAATCTTTTGGGGCGATAACAAGTAAAGTCAAAGATAACACATTTAGGGCTTCTTATATGAATGCTAGTGCTTTGCATATGTAGTGTATAAAAACGAAAATAACTAGTGTGAAAAATCAACACAAGAAGTAGAATAATCGAAATTCCAAAGGTAAGGCCTGACACATTAAACCACCAAAAAGAACTAGTAAAAAGAAACTTAATTCATAATTATTCCCATATATTCCTCCAATTCTATGATGGTTGAACATAGAATTGGAGCATTTCATCGTCCAGTAAATGATCTATATCTTTTGAGAATAAATTAAGCCCTGAAACTGATTGAAATTAGTATCAGACTATCAATTCATTCAATACATTATTGAATCCCATAATTATGCTTCTCAATTTAGCAACCAAATATCAAAGTAGACTAGTATTTATAAACAACAAATCAATAATCCGAACCCTAAATTGAGTATACTGACACTGAACGAAACCCTAGAATGTGAAATTGATATTCAATTACTAAAATTTAAAATTAATTAAATAGTAGCTAACCTCAGAAGCTGCTGCAATGGAGGAGAGAAAACGAAGGTTAAGGTTCAGAACTTCAGACTTCAGAGTATTAAAAACACCGCCGACTATATATACTTTCCGGTTTTCTTTTTTCCTTTTTTTTTTTTTTTTTTTTTTTTGGGAGGGTGATAGACTGATAGTGTATCTTTTAAATTGAACCTAGTATTGAGATTTAAGAAAACAAGTTTGGTTCTCATGATACGGCTCATTAAAGGTCGCAGCAACCTCAAATTATCTAGAACACGAGCCCATGCCAGGCTTTGATTTGATCAAAGTCTACGCTCTTACAGTTTATCTCTACATGTATAAATAATATTTTAAAAAGTTATATTCGATTATATGTTTAGAAAGACTTGACACTAAATCTTGTAAATGGGGACTTTAAGAAGACGAGGATAACATTGTGTTTTTCTTGAGTCACCATTTCCTTCATTAGGACACACTCCTTGATTTGGTGTCTTTCTACAGAGTAACAATTTAAGAGTACGAGGCTTTGACGTTTTGTCATCTTCTTTTGGTCATTTCAATTGCACAATTCTTGTAATAAAATGGTTGTATAGTAAATATTGTTTATTCATTGCAAAGTTGTCTAAGAACATGTGTTTGTAATTTGCATTTTGGATAGGCCTGTTGGGCTGATAATTGGGCCTGCTGGGGATATGGTGGGAAAGAAGCAGCTCAACTTCATATGGGCTGGTCCATACAAATTTTGTTATCTACATTTTTTTGAGGAACTATTTTTTTTTGTGAAGACAATATTGAGGAATATTACTACTATATACGAAATAATATCCCAACAAGGCCTACAATTATTGAAAATAAATCAACATATGTTATTTTTAGTTGACATGTTTTGACTTTTACACTATTCATAAATTATATTTTCATTAGTATCTATGATTAATTAGATTATCAGGGCACCAAAAAAGTACTCCGTATATATTTTCAATTTTTCGACTTTCTGCAATCTTATTATGGTAGTAATGTAGACAAATGAATTTGTTAGAAAAACATGCATGATATATCTCATGAAATACGTATAACCAAAATATATTTTCGGCTTTTTAACACATATATTATTGATAACTATGTTGATGAATTTGTTAGAAAAAACATACATGATATATATATCTCATGAAATCCATTACTACATAGCGTAATTGCATTGTTCATAACAAATGCTACATTTAGAGTACAATGATTAAGACATCCTTAGCTTGCCTATGTTTAGAAACTGATTACATGCAATATAATTTACAACTCAAGTAAAAATAATTGCAACGTCAATATCATATGTGTACTTGGGATAATATATATGACAATTATACTAAACTAAAGGTGACACTTGCTTTTAAGGATAATGGGAAATATCCTTTGCATGTTTGCAATGATACACATACTTGAATTCTCAAATTGAAATGAGTACTTGAAGCCACTTCGTTTCTCTGTAATTATTATCAAAACCTACAAATAAAATGGAAGGGGAAAATAAATAAAAAGAGCACTGAAAAGGTATAAAGCAATTGTGACCCACATACACTATACGGAGTAGTTCCTCTTTCAATCAACATTGTCGATAAATTATTACCAATCAAAGCTTGGTCTAGTAATAAGATTTGCACCTCATAATCTTGTTCGAGGATAATATAATTTGATAAAATATTATATAGATTGTAGTGCACCATCTTAACTTTGTGCTATTTTTGTACGATTGCATCCAACTAATACGAGTAGTTGATTTCTGTGCACTATAGAATTATTTTTTGCATGAAAATCCACTATAAGAATGGTGTAACTAAAAGTGGTATGTTTTGAAGCATGATGCTATAGTTTAATAAGAATTGGATTCCCCAAATTGGAATGCCACAAAATGGCTTATGGCCACTTCATAGAGATATCAACTTTATTTATGTTCTTCCTTTGAAAGATACCAATCACAAGTGTGCAATATTATTATTACGGGTTTTAATTTACAGAAAATTACCATTACACACGAAGAAAAGACGTTTTTTATAATTTGGAAAATTTTGTGGGTAACAAATGAACTATGTAAACCCAACAAATTTGTAAAACAGATGATGACATAGTCTTAATTCTTAAACATGTGAGCTAATTAAAGAAATAATCACACTATTGAGCATGTTGTCTTATACTCCTTATATAAGTTATAACCATTTTTACAAAAAATTAATTCCAAACCCCAAAATCAACGGTATGGTTAGGTTGACTAATTTGCATCCTAGACATAATTTAATATGAATTGACGGCTGATAAATACTTGAATGGCATTCCTAAATCCCCTCCTTAATTAAATTTATTATTCATAT
Source organism: Chenopodium quinoa (assembly GCF_001683475.1). Taxonomy (NCBI): domain Eukaryota; kingdom Viridiplantae; phylum Streptophyta; class Magnoliopsida; order Caryophyllales; family Amaranthaceae; genus Chenopodium; species Chenopodium quinoa. Next base: position 1,238,229 of record NW_018744311.1, on the reverse strand, counting down.
TCAAAAATCATTTTCTATTTTCTAATATAAAAGGTGGTGTACTTTCTTTTAACTTGCCGAAATTTTTGAGGAATCTCCGCATAAACCAAAACAAGTCATCCTGAACAAATCAATCATATGAATTAAAAAAATACTCCTTCCAGCACTAATTTCAGTGATATACAAGCAATACAGCTATAATGGCATTTAATATTAGACTATGTTTTTCATTAATAAGTATTTTTTTATCCCGACTGGTTTCCAATACACATATTCAAAAGGACACATTATAGAAAATTATTCAAATTTGATTGATACAATACATTAAAATTAAACAATACTATATTACTATGAGATATACTTAGAGCTGTCAATTCGGGTAAATGGGTCGGGTTTGAGTCGGGTTAGTGTGGGTCAGGTCATCTCGGGTCGGGTCAGTACGGGTTAATGTCGGGACTTATGCGGGTCGGGTTCGGGTTGGGTCATACTTGAGTCGGGTCATACATCTTATCGGGTTTGGGTCGGGTCAATAAAAGGTTGGGTTACATTCGGGTCGGGTGAAAAATAGGTCGGGTTACATTCGGGTTTTTGCGGGTTTAAACAAGTTAGGGTCCTGTTCGGGTTCGAGTCGGGTTCGGTTCAAGTCAATTATTTGCAGGTTATAATCAGGTCGGGTCATTATCGGGTTCGAGTCGGGTTCAATTCAAGTCAATAATTTGCGGGTTATAATTAAGTCGGGTCATTCTCGGGTTCGAATTGAGTTCGGTTCAAGTCAATAATTTTTTTTTTTTTTTTAAAGCTCCAAATCAAATTGTATAATTTAAAACATTTTTAAAAATATTAAAATAAACAAGTGAATACTAAAATTTCAAAAAAAGGATCAATAAAAGGATTATAAGTAGTTATATGGAATTTTAATTTGAAGATAATTTAAATTTAGAAAAAAAAAACATTTGGCTGACTTAATTAGACAAAATCACTATCACCGACACCTCACTCACCTCATATAGCCTCAAATACGTTTAAATTCGGGTTAGTAATAGGTCGAGTTTAAATTCGGGTTAGTAATAGGTCGAGTTTAAATTCGGGTCGGGGCAATAACAAGTCGGGTTGAATTTGGGTCAGATCAATAACAAGTCGGGTTGATTTCGGGTCGGGTTTGTAACATGTCGGGTTTAAATTCGAGTCGGGTTAGGAACGGGTCGGGTTGACCTCGAGCCGGGTTGAATTCGGGTTTTGACGGGTTAAATCGGGTTTGGGTCATTCTCGGGTTCGAGTCGGGTTTGATTCAGGTCAATAATTTACGGGTCACATTCGGGTCGAGTCCTCTCTAGGTCGGGTTATGGTCGGGTTCGGGTCTCAAATACTTAGGTCAACTCGGGTCTAGGGTTGGTTTCAGGTCGGGTTAGGTCGGGTTTGGATCACCATTTTTTACGGGTTCAGACGGGTTAGGGTTAGGATCGGGTTAGGGTCGGTATTTCGAGTCGGGTTAGCTTTTGACAGCTCTAGATATACTTAACAATATCACACGTGACCTATTTGAGATTATAATGGATGAAAGAAGGAAAAAAAAGCTTTGCTATGATTTTGTTTTTAGACTCAGATACCATGGAGAAATGTTTTAGGATGAATCGACTCAAATTGAATTAGAGTTGGTGCTCGTATGTTGTATCATTTAATCAAACTATCAAAGTAAATCATTAATTTAGCCAACATTAGTCAAAAAGTCTATTATCCTATGTTAAATTTACTTTATAATTCGAAAATAATTGTAGTCTTACGTACACTCATTCTAGGAGAATTAAATTTGTGGGCTCGTGAGTAAGCCCACTTAGTCACGCGTGTGGCTTATGAAAGGACAAAGCTACTTTAATTTTATCTTTGTGATCCAGTGCCTTTACAACAGAAAGGATATAGGACTCTTACCTTTGCTATTTGGGAAGGTGACTTGACCTTATATTCATTTGGGGAGCCTAACTTATTAGGGTTATAACCCTTTTATGTCCATGCAAAGAGTCATCTAACCCTTTAATTCATGTATTCTCAACTAATCATTTACTAATAAACCTCACTAATTGTATTAGTTGAAAGTTGAGGATTAGTTAGACTATGTAACAAGTTAATCAAAACAATAGTATACATTATTGTTTGGAAGCTTGATTGTTTATTCAATGTGATCAACAAGTAATAATATTTATTTTAGTCGAGTTTAATTTCATTGATTATAATCATGGATGATTCAAATCTCATCCACAACGTTCCTCTTAAAAGTAAAGTAACATTTAGCGTCAGGTATGAAGAAACTCATGTTCACTTCAAGTTTAAAGGGTTTTTAATCCTGTGAGAGAAACGCGTAATAAAATATAAAACCAGTTTTAATCTTTAAATATTATTAAGAGGTTGAGTTTATCCTTTAATTTGATATATTCCTTGTAATCAATAGTGTGCTTTTATTTCTTTGAAAAATGTTAATAATGGAGTTGATTTGTAGATTCATAGCACCTTGATTGAGGTATCAATATATGGATTGAAATATAATCTAAATGGGTCACTTTTAAGCTAATGACCCCTATATGTTTATTATAGTTTTCCACACTTTGAGTGATTAGATTAGATGGACAAACAACAATTTTGTAATTGAAAAACAAGGGGCTTTTTTTCATAGATGATATATCATGGCCGACAACCGCATCATTAAAGTATACATGGCTTTTTCTCTAAAGTACTTAATGTCTTAAACTTTGATAGTTGGCCCCATTAACAATTTTTTATTCTTTTGTAAATAAAACTTTGACATCTTTATTTTTATCTGATTTATTTATTAAGGGATACACAAAACTAAATGGTGGTTCTACTTAATTGCTCTTCTATATGATTCAATTAAATCTAAATTTGATGTTAGAAAAATAGTAACCTTTACCAAAATTGAAACAAGCTAAGAGATCCCAATAAATAATAATAAAAAAATTATAATAGTAATATGATGAAACGGAGGTAGTGTGTCACTGTTCACATGGTGTGGCCGCTTGTAAAACAACAAACTAATCCCCATAACACTGATCAGTATTCTCTGTAATACTGACCGAGTAACCTTTATCATACTAAATAGTATCCCTATAACACAAACGAAGTAATTCTTGTAATACTGATCGAGAAACCCCTATAATACTAATGAAGTAATCTTCATAATGGTTGGTCACATAATATGGCCAACCACACATATGAAAGTTTGTGTTAATTAATTACCTTTTACTTTATTATAATTACTTAAAACTAAAAATTAATATAATAGTGGATTTATTTTCCACCTTCTATCTTGGCTCCCTCTTTATCTTAATTTTAAGCTTTAACATTAAATAAAATAGGTGGAAGCTTACATTTTCTCCCACCAAATGATGGCCGACAAGAACGCAATTTATGAAAGTTTTGAATTGGGTTAAAAAATAAATTTGTATATAGTGAAGTGAAGGGGACCTTAAGAAAGTGTACCTCGTGGGACTATCATGTCTCCAACTTATACTAAGCTCACTTAAGGAGTTAAGGCCCAAATTCAGTACATAAAATGTCAACAATGACCAAAGGTGTATGTAATCACTTTTTTGTCGTACAATAATGTATAAACTTTTGTATAGCCTAAGAATTGAATATATGTTTTTGCTATATATATCTCTATAGCTTTAATAACGTAAAATTTTAATTATTTTTGTCGTTTGCAGGTTTATTTTTATCATTTTAGAGGTATAAGAAAAATAGACTAAACTTACGTTATTCGCACTGATAAACATAGAAGTCTAATTTTTCTATTTCTCAAATTCAAATTGGCTTATTTTTGAATAATTTAAAAAGTTTTTGAAGCCGAGTTACACCTCACAAAAAGAAATAGAGAATGTGAGAGCATCATATAACGGACATCGATCAATATGTATACACATCTAACACATGAAAAACAACATATAAGCATTGGCAAATTTGGGTTGGCAGATTTAACTTTTTGGCGCTACTTGCATTGTTTGATTAATGTTAATTAATTAGTTCAAAGATAATTATGATAGGGTTTAAATTATTACAATGTTATAAATATTCTCTCATAATTTACACGCACGTAACTAAGAATAATATAAATCATGTAAATAATAAAACGATAAAAAGTTGGTTGCCAGAGTAAAAGTATAGTAGTAGTAGAACGAAAGAAGATCCGAATCGTACTAAAAAATCCATGAAGATGATCCAACACAGAAACATGTGGATCACCCTGTCAAGAATCCGTTAAGCATTGATTTCAACCGATTAAAGTGACAATTATTACAACATTGAATTATATATGACTTTTAATTATTACTACTCCATATAAAAATATTCCACCCGAGAGGTCACAAGGTAGCACAAACTTTAGACTTGAGTTAGGGATAGCTTCCCTTCCGATATTAAAAAAAAAAATTAGTACAAATTTGGGCTTATATTCTCCCCGTTTAATTACGTACCAATATAAAAGTATATCATAGCACAATATCAATAGAGATTGAACATGTACTAGCTGAGCTAGACGGTGTGGTTTCAAATGATGATTTAATTACAATGAACATTAAAGACGATTATCTACTAGATTGACTAGTAATAATATATTGATGTTTATTTGCTCGATCAATGTTTTTTTGGGTGGAGTCAAGAGTCCCTAACCTTCTAACGGTTTCACATTATATCATGTGAAAGTTTGTAGATAGTTAAAATTAGATATAATTAAATTAATTTAATAAATGTCAAGTTAGCTTTTATATATTTACGTGTTATTAGCAATAAGATGTCAACATCTAATATATATGATGGTCCATAACTTTACCCAAAGAATAATGATGATGCTTAACTTGACACTTTAATCCCATTTTATTCTCATGACATCAACTTAAACAAAATTCAACCTTGGCTTGATGGAGTTAAGAAAATTATAGCTAAAATCAACTTTAATATCTTTGGAGCGTACTAAATTACTGATTAATAACAATCTATATATGATCTAACCATGCATGTTAAGGTTAAATTAGCCTTTTAATAATGAAGGATGGCTCTTAACTACTAATGTTAGTTATATATTCAATGTAATTTTAAGCCTTTCTAATAATCAAATTTACCAAAACATCCTTGGCCCACATCCATGAATTTGAAGCTAACCATGTCAAAATGTGTTTATTTCACGTCAAAGTTAGGTCATCTAGTACTGAGGGTTAATTACACGTCTAATTTGTTTTCTTTTTGGTTGGAAAATTAAGACCCTACAATTTAATATATTGTCACAATTTAATACAACTATAAAAGTAATGGTTGAGAACAGTAAATGTTGATTTTAAAGGTAATTTATAAATTAAATTAAATGTAATTAAGTAGCTATATTGTCACGATTTATACCACGTGGATGTAACTTGCTATGTACACGATGCAATGATAGTAACTCAAGGTGGATATATACTTGATGATTATCATTTGATGGCCTTTTAGGCTAAGAAATCTCAGCTTAGCTTTTGGTAGCTATCTACTGATTGAAGTTCTCATCTTAACAACTTAGATACGTACTCATAACTAATTATCAAGAAGTAGTGTAGTCGCAATTAGTTGAAACCTTTTTACTTTTGTATGTACAATAAATTATACTTTGTGTATGGTACAAACAATGTCACTTCTTTACTTATATAATCACACATTGAGCTAGCGCATATAGATTTATATACAGAATAAAACATGCATATATACTATATAAATGTATCTTTCCCATACAACTGGTGATTCTATATAGATTGAAAGCCGTGTTATAATCCACTTCTTATACATTATATAGCAATTTTGAGACTTTAAACGAAGAAGAAAGTATTATACCTTTCATTACCGTGGTCTCTCCTTGTTTTGATGCATGCATGCATGCATGCATGCAACAAGAGTAACGTAAGATATATATGTCATCCGATCCATTATAATATGTATAATTGAGATTATCATTTGTGATAACTCAGATTAAATAGCTTAGGGGACATAAATATACTTACAAAGTACGTATATACTTGTTTGTGGTAGATACTGGTTAGAGTGTATGATTAAAAGTTGAAATTATAATAATACTCCTATTTAATTTCATAATTTCATCTTAATTAATTGAATCCATAAGAAGAGCACGTGACTGCCGCCATGATGGTTTGGTTGAGGTATGCTTAATTGATTAATTGGTGAACATTTTTACCTATAATAAATAATAAAAATGGTTGATGAACATTAAATTAAGGAATCATGTCACAAAAAAATACAGACAACAAAAAAGGAAAGCTATGATAAAACACAACTAAATACTGTGACTAATGACTAGGGGCTGCTTTAGATGAAAGCTAAAAATATAATTAAAGTTTAAAGAACATTCTTAATTATAATTATTTTTTTCTATCTCATTAAGGCTCTTTGCTTTTTTAATCTACCATAATTCTCAAGTAATCATCTTTGTTGAAGTTTACCAGATTTATATAAATTATGATTTTAAAGCTAAGTTGGTAACACTTTAATTAACCTTGTGTTGGACCTCTTTATCATAATTTTCCTGCATTACCTTTAAATCTTATACTTTTGTTTTCAGATCTTTTGATGTTTATTTTCAAAAGTAGAACTAGAGAAGAATAGCGTTAGGCAGGCCTTTATGGCCTAGATTAAAAGCTAATAAGTGGGTACTCACTAAAACCTCTTAATTAATTACGAAACACCTTATACAATTATACATATAGGACGACACACATTAAAGGTGAGACTTTAAAAAATTCATATACTCATACGTGAGTACGAGTAATAGTTTGCTATGTGCATAAATTTTGTCACATTATTATTGTACGATCGATTATATATATATATTATAAGGTTTTTTTCAACAGCTTCACACCCAATTAAAACATAACCCTATATATGTATAGCTAGAAGGATTTTACATGAATAGAATGGTGTAACTATAATACAAAGTAAATAACAAACTTATTGACTTAAGGTCGATACAGAGATGCTGTGTTCGAACCTCACCAACATGCAAAATAATATCAAGTTTTAATATTAATATGACCTAATGTGATTGCTTGGAAATCAAGACTCACTAATTACTATTATATTATATCCGACAGATATTCATAATTCTAACTGTTTTCGTACTCTAAACTAATCCCACTAAAAAAAAAATACGGAGTACAATTATACACTAATACCTAAATAATCCAGCCTAAACCACCGCTTAGATTCTACACTTTTTGGCATGGAGTTATATTTTTGCTATTTTAGGCAGTTGGAAAGGGGCTTCGATCTAATAATCAATTAGGTTTTATGTTTAATTTTTTTCATGCAACTATGTACTGTCCTTATAAATTATAACACTTGATACCGTTTTTTTTCTGAAAAAAATTTAAAGAAACATCGTAAACTCTATTGATTATTACTTCCTTTATTTCCATTTTTTTGCTTCATACTAAATTGTTATTAGTTGATCTACTTTTTTATTTTTGACGTGTGTTTGAATCGAAAGTGATAATTATATTATACGTAATACTCCGTATATCAAAATTACAAAATCTTAACTTACTCGATCCAAGTGAAATACATTCTACTACATATATAGGATTAGAAAAATATACTTCGTATAAACAAATCGCATACTATGTATCTTACTACTAGCTAGCTATAAGCTATTAAGGTACGGTCTAATGTTCTGTGACAACTTCATTCATCAATTAACGTCAACAAAAAATCAGTAAACAAATTAAAGTTTTTGCTGGATTTATACCTTAATTAGTTAAGCTTTCTGTTTTTTTGCTACACTGATTGACACCCCCAAAAGATGCCAATTATCTTCATTATTATTGCAGATCATGCATTATAAAATAAAATACTTTTGCATGGGGAAGAAAATTCAATTTATATTATCCTCTTCAATTATTTATCATCATAAAACCTAGGAATTAATTAAGAATAACAGAAAAAAGTATTTAAATATTAATATGAAGCTTTAAAAAATGAGAAAATAGAGAGATAAGATAAGAGGGAGCAATGACATGGAAACAACATTCCAACCAAGCACTATATACATTTCCAAGGGGCACGTTCGTATACCCCTCGTACTCCCATAATCCCATGTGGTTTAACCGTACATTCGTAATTTTTTAATTATAAAGCTATTATTTCCTTTAATTATTCATCAATTAGATGCTTATTACTAATATAACCTATACTTATAAAAGACACTAGCCTTGTTTCTGCAGGAATCTGATAGTCCAAATCCAAGATCCGAAGCTCGAGTGTATAACCCGTTCTGCTCCTATCGGCCAAATAAGAACCTACACACAGGGAAGAGATTAGCTAGCCCCGAGGTGAATCCGGGGATAACCGCTCCAAAGATTAAGTCAGCAAGTGTTTGTAGAAAAAGATGATTTAGAGAGAGAAAATAATGAGAGAAAGAGTGTAATAAAATGCTACCTTATTTATGAGGTAAAATCAGATTATTTATAGGTTAATTAAGTGCCAGGTGGCAGTTTAACAGGTAATATAATTTCTGCCACGTGTCAAACGTGAGAACGACACGTGTCAGCTACTTACATGCCGATATGTATACTTTATACATAAATGCCGATATTAACAAGAGTTATTGATGGACCGGATTCAAATAGTATATCGGTCTGTCATACAATATCGGCCTATGGTGATAACCGAGGGTCACATGATTTTATATACCAATTCTGATGCCGTTTGGTGTAAAGTATTTCCCACTACTCTGGTTGGAGTAGCAGCCGATTGGTTTAATAACCTTGAAAATGGAGCAATCCACAGTTTCCAACAATTAGCCGAAATGTTCGTGGGGCAGTATGTCAGCAACAGTGTTCGGCAGAGAACCTCTGGAGAGTTAATGGCTGTTACTCAAAAGGCAGATGAATCTCTAAGGGATTATATAAGGAGGTTTAATAATGAAGCCAATACAATTCCAAGATTGCAGCAGGAGATAGCAGTCATGGCACTAATGAACGGTCTGAATGATTCAGAATTTAAAAGATACTTAACCTGAAAAAATCAGCCAACATTAGCTGCAGCTTTTAACAAAGCTCATGATTATATTAAGAGCGAGGAATTGATGAAAACAAGCAGCCGAGTTAGTTCTACCGATAGGATTCACCCGATGTCTGAAGGGGGGTCTTCGGGAGTTGTAAGGCCAAGGAATCCAGCTGCAGCAAGGGGAGGAAGTCGTCAAGAGGTCAGAGGAACCAAGGCACCAATGCGATATAATTCGTATACACCTCTGAATGCACCAAGGGCTGCAATATATTCTATAAATCAAAACCGAGAAGAATGGGTGAGGCCCATGCCGATGAAAGCGAAAGGAAGGGATACCAAGAAGTATTGTATGTTCCACCGAGATGTGGGGCATTACACTGAAGACTGCGTGCAGTTGAAAGATAATATCGAGGAATTAATAAGAAGGGGGCATCTTACTCAATATCGGTTACACTCTGGGGAAAGTCAGCAACAGCAATATCGGCAACCAGAGCGCCAGCAGATAGAGTTTCGGCCAGAAAGACAAGGGCCAGTGAACCGATAAGGTGAAGGCGGGCAACCACCGTCGTCCACTGAAAAAAGAGTTGATGTAATAACCGGTGGACCAATTCACGGAGGGACGATAAGTGGAGCACGGAAGCACCTATCGGAACATCGGCACATTGTTAATGCACTAGATGTTGCTGATCGCCCACAACCGTCTGAAATTCCAAATGTAACCTTTACCAAGGAAGATGAAAAAGGAATAGTTTTTCCTCATGATGATCCCCTCTTGTTAATAACAACAATCAATGGAGCTGATGTGAAAAAAGTTCTAGTTGATGGAGGAAGTTCGGCAAATGTTCTGTTTATGCAAGCCTTTAATGAGTTGATGATAGGCCGACAATATTTAACGCTGGTATCTTATCCGGTGATTAGGTTTAACGGTTTGACGGTAAGGCCAGAAGGGAGTATAGTTCTCCCTATTAGGCTTGGAGATGATATAACAACAAGAGATGCGATGGCTGAATTTTTGGCAGTGGATGTACCATCGGCGTATAATGGAATTGTGGGAAGGCCAATAATTCATGACATACAGGTAGTAGTATCAACTTACCATCTAACTATTGCTTATGTGTCGAATAGAGGGGTTGTAGAAAAGGTACATGGCGGACAGGTGATGGCAAAATCATGCTATGTCACGGCACTGAAAAATCCAGGGCAGAAAGGAGAAGTACCAAGCAACCCAAAACGAGCAAGAGAGCCAACAGTACGAGATTTATCAATGGAGAATTTTGACTCTAGGCCGGAAACTGCGCCGAGGCCGTCACCAGAAGGTGAGATAGTACAGGTGGAGCTCCGACTGGGGAACCCAAATCAGACAGTTAAGGTTGGGGCCGATATGGATGTTGAAATGAGGTGTAATCTGATCAGCTTATTGAGAGAGAATGCATATGTGTTTTCCTTCTCGGCAAGCGATATGCCTGGCATACACCCGGAGGTGATGGAGCATAAGCTCAATGTAGATCGAAAGTTTAGACCGGTAAGGCAGAAAAAGCGCAACTTCTCAAAAGAGAAAATCGAAGCCATTCAAGCAGAAGTCAACAAGCTGTTAACGGCAGGATTTATAGAACCATGTACTTATCCAGAATGGTTAGCAAATGTCGTAATGGTTAGAAAGCTGACTGGAAAATGGCGGATGTGCGTGGACTTTACAGATTTGAATAAAGCTTGCCCAAAGGACTGTTATCCGTTGCCTCGGATAGACAGATTGGTAGATTCGACTTCTGGCCATGAAATGTTAAGCTTCTTAGATGCATTCTCCAGATATCATTAGGTTAGTCTTCATGAAGCTGATAGGCCTAAAACAGCTTTCATAACGGATGCAGGGGTATACTGCTACTAGGCAATGCCGTTTGGGCTAAAGAACGCTGGTGCAACATATCAAAAGCTGGTTGATAAAATTTTTGCTAGTCAGAAGGGCCGTAATGTGGAAGTATATGTAGATGATACAATAGTAAAAAGCAAGATGAAAAAAGATCACATAGAGGATTTGAAAGAAACTTTTGCAACTTTGCGGCAATATCAGATGAAGCTCAATCCAGAAAAATGTGTTTTTGGAGTTCGATCTGGAAAGTTTTTAGGATTTATGGTTAGTGAACGAGGCATTGATGCAAATCCTGATAAGGTTAATGCTCTTCTTGAAATGAAGCAACCTAAGTCAATTCGAGACATCCAGAGATTAACAGGAAGAATGGCAACCTTAACGCGCTTCATTAGCAAATCAGTAGATAAAGCACTCCCGTTTTTTGTGGTTCTGTGACAAAACAAATTGTTTGAATGGGGAAAAGATCAAGCTGATGTTTTAGAGATGGTAAGAAACCATTTGAAGTCTCTCCCGACAGTAGCACGACCGGAGCCGGGAGAATACTTACAATTATACATATCGGCGTCACCAAAAACAGTGGCCTCAGTCCTGCTAGTTGAGAGAGCCAAACAACAAATGCCGATATACTTTGTCAGCCATGTCCTTAATGCTGTTGAGCGATGATATCCAGTGATAGAAAAAATAGCCTTTGCTGTCGTTATTGCCGCTAGAAAATTACGACCTTATTTTGATGCACATCCGATAGAAATCCTTACGAATCATCCATTAGAAAAATCGCTGCAAAAAATGGATACTTCGGGAAGGTTATTGAAGTGGGTTGTTGAGTTGTCAGAATATGAGCTGTATTACAAGCCCAAGATGTCAATAAAAGCACAGGCTTTATCGGATTTTGTTGTGGAAACCTCTTACAATGATGAGGAGGAAGAATTGGGGACGTGGCAGGTATCAGTAGATGGTTCAGCAACTTTGGTAGGATCTGGAGCCGGTATTGTGATAACAGCCCCGAATGGAGAAATTTTTTAGTATGCCTTGAAGTTCAAATTCAAAGCAACAAATAATGAAGCTGAATATGAAGCAGCAATTGCAGGCATTCAGCTTTCTATAGCGGCAGATGCAAAAAGGTTAGTTCTTAAAACTGACTCGCAATTGGTTTCCAGTCAGTTTCGTGGGGAATATGAAGCAAGAGAACTGGCGATGATAAAATATCTACAAAAAATAAATGAGCTTACAGCCCAACTGCAGTATTTTGAAGTTCAATTGGTGCCGAGAGCACAAAATTCGCAGGCTGATGCTCTAGCAAGGCTAGCCAGTTCAAGTTTTAACGACTTGGAGAGAACTGTTATGGTAGAGGTTCTGAAGCATAGACGAGTCGGCAAAAGACGTTCATTGTATTCAGCTAGGGGATCAATGGTATGACAAAATCCTAACATACTTGCTGACAGGGGCTTTGCCGATAGAGAAAGAAGAAGCTCGAAAAATCAGAAAAGATAGCGTATGGTTTATAATATACCAAGGCCAACTTTATAAAATAGGGTTCTCATTCCCATTACAAAGGTGTATAACGGCAGAAGAATCTGCAAGGTTAATAGAAGAGATCCATGAAGGAACTTGCGGAAATCACCTAGGGGCACGAGCTCTTTCAAGGGAAATAAGAAGAAGAGGGTATTATCGGCCAGCAATGAATGAAGATGCTTCCTCTTATGTTAAAAAGTGTGAAAAATGTCAAAAGTTCGCACCTATTCTGAACCGGCCGCCAAATGATTTAACGCCGATATTGAATCCAGTCTCGTTTGCACAATGGGGGATGGATATAGTTGGTCCCTTTCCGTCAGCAACTAGAGATCGAAAATTCCTACTGGTGGGTATAGATTACTTCACCAAATGGATCGAAGCAGAACCAGTAACCACAATATCGGCAGCAGATTTCAGAAAGTTCATTTGGAAGAATATCTTTACAAGATTTGGCCTTCCGAGGGCAATGGTTTTTGACCATGGATCACAGTTTGATTGCAAGCCTGTAAAAACTTTGCTGACAATTTACAAAGTCAAATTTGCATATGCAGCAGTTTGCCATCCACAATCAAACGGCCAAGCAGAAGCAGCTTTTAAGCAAATAGTAATGGCAATAAAGAAAAAGATTGAAGATGCTAAAGGATTATGGGCAGATTTAATTCCAGAGATTTTATGGGCAAATAGAACAACAGTTAAAGAAGCAACAGGAGAATCCCCTTTCCACTTGGTTTTTGGAACAGAAGCCGTTATACCAGCCGAGGTCGGTCTGCCGGCATTCAGAATACAACATTACTGTGAAGAGAAAAATGATCTACTATTGCGACAACAATTAGATTTTTTACCAGAAGTAAGGGAAAAAGCGGCAGTTAAATCGGTCGCATACAAAAACAGAATGTCAAGGGCCTATAATAAGAGAGTTAATCACCGACCACTAGTCATCGGAGATTTAGTGTTAAGAAGAACATCGACAACAGGAAAGGGGAATGAAGATGGAAAGTTAACAGCTACCTGGGAAGGTCCATATCGGATAAGAGACATGGTAATGCAAGGATCATTCTATATGGAATCTGAAGACGGAAAGCCGCTAAAGAATGTCTGGAATACCGCAGTTCTTAAAAAGTACTATGTGTAAAATAAAAGTTGTAGTGTAAAAATATTATGTACGCTTGTAATGATAAATAAAATCAGATGCAGTGATCTACTTTATAACTTGTGTACAAAGGCATCCTCCATTTAACAGACCATCGTTAACTGGGATGGACAGCCGAAAACCACTTCCGTGATGACAACGCACTTGCAACCTGATCAATTGTATTCGTTAATTCACGAGGTTGTTGGTTCAGTATAAAATCCCGACCAAATCATTATATAGTATGCGCCGGCATGAAGTGCAGCTAAAACATGATCGCCGATAAGGGTACTTGCGAAACTATTACATAGTTGCACAAGTGACCAATGAGTTACAGAATATAAACTACTACCGTATACAAAAACCTGTAAGTATATACATCATAAAAATGATGTCTGCACTAAAAGGGGGAAGAGTAAGGGGCCATACCGCACCCGATATTGCAGTCTTAGTAAAGGGCTATATTTTTCATATTACAACAAAGGAAATATAAGCAGAGGTATTATTATGCTTATAAATATGGTGTACGAATTGCGTACCCAAATAAAACGATTTTAAGTTGAATGATTAAAACCGATAAGAGTTAAAACCAAGGCAGTTATAGCATTAAAAAGAACTACACAAGCATAAACATATTAAAGTTATACAGACATAGTGTTATGGAAGAAACGATGTTTTGGCAAAGCTAAAACAAGATCGACAGACATCACCACAAAAGGGTATATGCCGATATAACAGCATTGTCAAAAACACAAGTTTTCTAAAAGTACATAACAAAAACAGAAATTACAATGAGAACTGTTGTTGCTCGAATCCAGAAGGTGTCTTATGAGCATCATTATTAAATGCTGCTTCAATTTTTGCCCAGTCTTCTTGTTTTAAGCCGATAGCGTGAGTATCACATCTTTGAGCAGCAGTCCACCCACCATCAAAGCGATCCTGCAGTTTACTGAAAAACTCTACCGATGACATATAACGGCTAACCGCTCTCTGACGCACTCCAGGTTTTGTCGGCTTCCATTTTTTGCAGCTTACCTTCCAGATTGCTGATTGTTGCCTTAGCATTAGAAAGATCACTCTGCACAATAGAAAGTTGATTCTTAACGGCGTTCTTATCTTCAAGTTGAGATTTCAGATCCTTTATCTCTTCTTCAAGATTTTTCATTTTATCAACTTTCTCGCGCAGAGATAATAATTCAGCATCATCTTTCGCTTTTATCAGCTTAATGCCGTCAAGAGCCTTCTCGGCATTCTGCAAAGCTGTTTCCAGAGATTGTTGGTTGGATATGTTCTGATGATACTTATCCTGATAGAATCTATACATTTCGACCAACTCTGTTCCAAAAGCAACCGCCTGCAGACACGTAAAATATGAAAGATATAAGCCATGTGTACTAACGTTAAAAAAATATATATATAATAAAATAAATAATAATATAAAATAAAAATACAATAAAACAATAACTACATACCCTTATAAGATCATGCATATGCTGGGCAGCAACGGGGTCAATAAGTCCAGACGGCCTATCAACTGGAGTTGAGACATTTCGAAGAAGTCGATATCCCAAATTTCCACCCTGTAAAGGATCGTCAGTAAAAATGGATTCATTACGAAAAACGTCCATTCTAGGCCGCCATTAATCACGAGAACGACCCTCTGGAGCCTTCACCCTATCCAGAACCTCATCTGGAATATTTCCTTCAACGTGTTCAATCCAATGGCCACCCCGATAAGTAATACCGGGAATACTTGTATCGGAATTAACAGGGCCAACCTGTTGAGGTTCAGCAGAAATGGGAACAGTTTCCTAATAGAAAGCAAATCATTAAAAAATAATAAAAATAATAACAATGGTATGATAAAATTTTTTTAGCCGTTATCATTAATAGATTTTTCTATACTAAGTTTATTACCTGTTGAGGAACAGGAGATACAGTAAGATCTTCAAACACTTTATCGGCATTTTCAGTGTCGGTCTTTGACCGCTTTGATGCTGGTTCATCTTCTATTCTTGTTGAAACGGCAGCAACACTACCACCACGTCTATTAGCCAATGAGGTCAGACGCCGATTTCTTCTCACATTCTCATCAGCCATCTCTTCTGCTCTTCTCTTAGGATTACGTATAGGGGCACGTGAGCAAAAAGAAGTGAAAGTCTCTAATGTCGGTCTTGGAGATGGGGGACAACGGGACACCACTCTCTTGCCGTCAGGTGATAGACCGAGGGCTACCTTGTCCAATTTCTGTGGGCCTACATGTCAAAGATTGTTAATAAGTATAAGCTGTTAAAAAGTATATCTATATAATAATACGATAACAAAAGTATCATATTGATGCGAAAGTACTAACAAAGTAAAGGATAACAATAATTTATAAGGTTAGTACCATAAGCATCAGTCCGACATAAACCGATATAAGATAGTGGTGCGTTGTTCAAAATGTACTTTACATTTGGCAACCACACTTTCGGAACAACACGAGTTTTCCCACCGATATTAGCCCTAACGGCGTCAAAATAATCGCAGGCCTTCTGTTCTTGAGGGCCAAGGTCTCTCTCGACAATATGGCCGAAACGAGGATGAGGCCGAAAGAAAGTTCTCCTGATAGGAAAATCTTCCGGAACACTCATGAAAAAGAACTTATCCTGCCAACCTTTGCAGCTTGACAACTTAGGGTTTACAGTGAACTTGTGAGAGGCCGTATATAACGACCACCAACCTTCAGATTGTCCATCACGTTTCAAAGTTATTAACCTCCTAAACAAGTTCAAGGTTAACGGAAAATTTCAAACAACAAAACCCAAACCAGAGCAATAACAGCACGGATAGTAGGAGGAGTAACTTGTACCAGACATACATTCCAGGCCTTAAAGATTTTAGCGATAAAAGGATGAAGAGGAAATCGGAGGCCGAATTCGAAGTGTTTGGCATAAATAGCAATGTGACCGTCAGGACAGTCAAGAACGGTAGCAGAGGGTGGTGGAAGTGTTAACTCATACCCATCCGGCAAACCGTAAAATCTTTTTGCCTTACGACAATATTCCTTTTCTTCAGCCAGTTTCAGCCAAACCTTGCTAACACTAGCCTCAGCAACCTTACTATTAGAGGGTAATATAAGGGGTTGTTGGTAGTCAACCTCATCGGTTTCAGAATCATATTCCTCATCTAAACTTTCCTCATGAGTAACTTCAGCCATGAGGTCAATTATTTCGGCTCTCTCAGGGCTTTCGGCGTAATCACCCTGATCTTCATCACTATCGTCGTCATCATTCAACACAGATTTGATAGCGGAATCGTGGACAGGAGATTTCGAACCTTCTTTAGACTCGGAGCTAGAAGAACTTATAACTTGCGCCTGACCAGGCCTTTTACTAGGCTCAGGCCTAGAGCTCGGTCCAGGCTCAACACTAGGCTGACCAGGCCTTTTACTAGGCTCAGGCCTAGAGCTCGGTCCAGCCTCAACACTAGGCCCCGCGGCACCATCTGCAGTCTGAGATGGGTAATCAGTCGACTTAGATCTCGGCATACTGGGGGTTCTAATATGAATATTTCCGACGTTAGTTCCGTATTGGTCAAAATCAGGTTTGTCGGCAAAACTCCGCAAGTGATATCGGATGCTAACAGGTTCAATTTCAAGAACCTCAACGTCCTCAGGAATATTAGGGTTTGTAGGGCGTCGTGCCTTTTCACAATCTGCTAGTATTTTATGATGATAAAACGCCTCCTTTTGCTCTTTATCTGATAACGGATGAAAAGGGTCGTCAATATTATCAGACAAAGATGAAACCCCACTTTTGTTATGGCCGAGATCTTTTCCCAAAGACTGCCTAATAAGACGCCGCCTAACAGTACTAAGGGTGGGTTGTTCTTCTTCAATATTATTATTGGACATTTAATAAACCAACTAAAAGCTAAAAAATGGGCAAACAGCGAATGTATTCCAAGGCATGCAAATTGAAATTTAAATTGAAATCTTTAAAATACCTTAAACTACTCGATGGCAGCGACGACGCAAAGAAGAATATTTGATGCTTCAACAAAACGATAAGTCCAGCAAAGTCCAATTGCAGTTATCCCAAATAAAGATCGCAGCTTTCTCTGGTAAAATTCGCAAATTTTTGTGAAAGAAATATAAAAATGCGAAAAGTAAAAAAAAAAAAAAGAAAAAAAGGTTAAAAAGGAAGTTGAAAAGGTGACATTTGATACGACACATGGTCAGAAATCTAACGGTTAGAACAAAATGTTAATTTAAAAGATAAATCGTTAGATCGTTAACACGTGTCCTATACTTATACAATTTTCCCGCCTAAAATTTAAAGCCACCTGTACATATACATTAAACTTCCAATCTCATAATTAAAGTAAACCTTGTTTGCTAACGGCAAACAAGGTTACTTGGGGGGAAAAACGAAGTTTTTTGCTCCCAACCTAAATATAATTAAAGTAAACCTTGTTTGCTAACGGCAAACAAGGTTACTTGGGGGGAAAAAACCGTAGTTTTTCGCTCCCAGCCTAAATATAATTAAAGTAAAGTTGCTAACGGCAAACAAGGTTACTTGGGGGGAAAAACGAAGTTTTTCGCTCCCAACCTAATAAATATAATTAAAGTAAACCTTGTTTGCTAACGTCAAACAAGGTTACTTGGGGGGAAAAACCGTAGTTTTTCGCTCCCAGCCTAAATATAATTAAAGTAAACCTTGTTTGCTAACGGCAAACAAGGTTACTTGGGGGGAAAAACGAAGTTTTTCGTTCCCAGCCAAAATATAATTAAAGTAAACCTTATTTGCTAACGGCAAACAAGGTTACTTGGGGGGATAAACAAAGTTTTTCGCTCCCAGCCTAAATATAATTAAAGTAAACCTTGTTTGCTAACGGCAAACAAGGTTACTTGGAGGGAAAAAACTGTAGTTTTTCGCTCCCAGCCTAAATATAATTAAAGTAAACCTTGTTTGCTAACGGCAAATAAGGTTACTTGGGGGGAAAAATTGTAGTTTTTCGTTCCCAGACTAAATATAATGTACATTCTTCCGGAAAACATGGTATATCGAAAATAATTTAAATACCCACAATTTTTACTCCTCAATTATACACATATATACCAGAAGTCATCCTAAATATTCATATACTCTATGAATTACAAAATGCTCAACAGAGAGCAAGAAAACGCTATGTTACTCACATTATAAATCAAATCGAATCAAATGAGAATGCTAATAACAAGTGACAACGTTAGATCATTTGATCAAACGTCCTCACTCGGGGGGCTAGTTGTATGGGGAAATATTTATATAACGGTTATCACCATAGGACGATATTGTATGACAGGCCGATATACTATTTGAATCCGTTCCATCAATAACTCTTGTTAATATCGGCATTTATGTATAAAGTATACATATCGGCATGTAAGTAGCTGACACGTGTCGTTCTCACGTTTGACACGTGGCAGAAATTATATTACTTGTTAAACTGCCACCTGTCACTTAATTAACCTATAAATAATCTGATTTTACCTCATAAATAAGGTAGCATTTTATTACACTCTTTCTCTCATTACTTTCTCTCTCTAAATCATCTTTTTCTACAAACACTTGCTGACTTAATCTTTGGAGCGGTTATCCCCGGATTCACCCCGGGGCTAGCTAATCTCTTCCCTGTGTGTAGGTTCTTATTTGGCCGATAGGAGCAGAACGAGTTATACACTCGAGCTTCGGATCTTGGATTTGGACTATCGGATTCTTGCAAAAACAAGCCTGTTCTCATACATTTATTTTTCAGTTCAGTTCAGCTGATTTCAGTCTATTAGAACAGGCCCTTAGTATTATATATGTGTATGTTAGGCTAAATAATGAAACAATTTGCAATCAAGTTATCACTCTATTCGAAATTCAATAATAATAATAATAATAATAAAGGTTATTCAGGGGAAGATCATGGCTTTCCATGTCAAATTTAGAAAGCTCGGCCAATGATCTATTCGTTGAGATAGTATTTCCTATGTTAGGAGGCTATATATATACAGATTGGAGTACATATATTCTCCGTATATGATTTTACAATAATAGTTGATAAACAAGTAATAATACTTACTTTGTATTAACTTAATTAGAAATGTAAAACATAATTTATTTCATGATAATAAAATGGATTGAAAAAATTTATACCTTTTCTTGTTGGTACTTGGTAGGTCTAAAGGTATATACTTGTATATAGATAATTATGTAAATTTCCACCATTTTGTCTTATACTTTGCATTAATATTTTGGTAGCATTAATAATAGGTGGATAGGCCAATAGGGTATTAATAATAGAATTTAATCTCATAAATGCTTACACGTGTGACTTTATATAATCTTGTCGTTATTCAGCTCAGAACACGAGGACCGTACAAGGGGTATTCATAGAATACTCCCAATCCTACATTATTTGATTGATAATTTGATTATCTCATGTTGCTACATCAAATATTTCATTATCATTTTATTTTGATCAACTTATTACAACATTTTGTATCAGTTTTATTTGTAAATCTAAACTAACGGAGTTATCAGAAGTTTAGGACTATGTAATACTCCCTCCGTTTCAATATGATAGTCGCATATGGAATCTATCACATAAAATAAGAAAAGAAGAATATTTGGAATCTAACATTAAAGTCAAAAACAATTCATAAATAGTTTTGCCTTATTTAAACTTTTTTGTTTTTTAGGAAACCGTCAAGTATAATTGCATAATTTAAGGGAATAATTTCTTTACTTAGACTCAAGTCATCAATGCACAATCATTAATTTAACCAATCATAATTTCATATGTATAAAATAGGAAATAAAAACTAAGTTAAAAGTAGAATACATTCAATATGGGTAGATCTTTTTGAAACGCCCAAAATAGTATATGGTACTAACAAATTGAAACGGAGGGAGTATAGATTTATTAATCCTCGTTACAGATATTAAGACAATAACAAATACCCTGTAATTTCTAATTATAAAGTTAAGGTATTTTAAAATTACTCTTAATACGGCCAAATATTAAATACAAGAAAGGAAACATGCATATTGGTTGTTTGAATTATATTGAGTAAACCTCTATCCATTTTGCCATATTTGGTTCAATGTAAAATAGATGTCACATTAACTTTTATGTTAGACTTTTTAGTTTTTACCTTTTATGTCTCTTAAATGATAAATATTGACAAAATACATATGTAGGTACAATATATATTTATGTTTAAAAAGGTATTTGTGTGATGTAAACTGGTGGTTGCCCCTAGTAAATAAATTAAAGTAGTGATATAATGCCCTGGATCATTGCATATAGTAAAATAAAATTAAAAGGAAAGTTAATTAATGAAATTGTTGAATATATTGTAAGTCATGAGTACCAAGAAAAAAAATGGTATAATGACTTATTAAAGTTACCACGTAGCCTATAAATGAAAAATAATTAGGCAAAAACTAATGAGCGTCCCGGGGGCGTTAGATAAGAGAATTAAAGTGCAAATATTAGAGTAAAATTAACATTAATTACATCGAACGACGCGTGATTTTGTCATGAATTCCTAACTTAATACCATTTCAACCAATATAATTTATCCTTATCTAACGCCCCGGGGCACTCGTTAGCAAGATCGAAATAATTATACAATACATTATATATTATTAGCATGTATACACTATATATCCATTGAATTATGTTATTTTTTCGCCTTACTATATAAATATGTTACTTATTAAATTGTTATAGGCTATTTTTATTATTTAACCAACAAAATTGTATAGGTTAGGGTTATAAGTTCATTAATCTTCATTTTTCAAGTAAGGATTTGAGTTAGAGCATAGACAATTATAATTGATGAGATGATAATTCTCTGTCTTAAGTTTTATGACAGTATATATACCTTTAGATCTTGATAAAAAAAAAAAAAAAATAACATGCCTTTTCACTCCTACTCCCTCGTCCCTAATTATTTGCTCAAATTTTCCTTTTTTAGAGTCAAATTTTGTCATCGTTTGAACACATACCTTTGAAATCTAAACTATAAAATTAATGACATTAATGGTTAAATAAAAGAAATAAGGAGTACTCTATCTTATTTATAAACCGTGAAAAAGCAAACAATATAGACATTATATTATATAACTAATATATAAAGCTAAACTTTTAGCCAAGCGACGAGATAGCGACACTTGGCGCTCCAACTTTTCGCCAAGTGTCGCGCCACGTAGTATAGAGTTATATAGAATTCAATTTGTATGATAAAAAATTTAATTTAGAATTCTATTTTCAATCAAATTTGGATAGTAATTTAGGATAAAATTGTCAATTTAGAGTTTTATTTTCGATAAAGTATCAATATATCATATGTACAAATTAAATTATAATTTTATTAAAAAAAAATTATTACACTCATAAATTATCATATAAATTTATTTTTTATATCATAGTATATTTTGGAGCGAAGGAATTAGCTCAAAATGCACCACATCCATTATTTATAATATATTCTAATCAATTAAAACAATATACTTTACAACCTAGAGTCATTTCGGACAGGGTCATATTTCAGGTTACGGGTCAAGAAATGTTTTTCACCAATGTTATTATTAGTCATTACATGCCTACTATATAGTTTAAATCATCACAAAAACACACCAATTCCTAAGTAATTTTGTATCAATGATATGTTTTAAAATTTGACATATAGATTAAAAATTTATTTTAAAATTCAATAAACAACCCAGACATCGCACGGGTACAAAACTAGTTTAGAGATAAAAGAAGCACGCAAGTAAGGCGTCAAACAAGTGTTATCAAATAATGGGTGCACACGATGCACCCTCAACACCCCTCAAAACCCCCCATTAATAGAAATAAATAAGTTAATTAATTACCCACCAAATCCAAACCCAAATTACAGTAATTACACAACTCTTATTTTTAACACATCACACATTATTATACTACTACAAATCACTAATCAGACTCACATACAACACGACCACACTTAAATTAAGTAAATTAGAATAATTATTTTCTTTTTATTCAAAAAGTCCAACCCATACTATTTATATCTCTTCATCTTCTTCCTCCTCACATCTTTCAACTCATTTATTCTTCTTCTTTCTTCCTCTCTTTCTCTCTCTACTTTCTCTCTCCTCCTCCACCACCAACAATAAAAATGGAGCCCCACCTTATTAACAACAACAACCTTAACATTGACAATATACGTGCAATCAAAGTCCTCGGAAAAGGTGCAATGGGCACCGTTTTCTTAGCCCACGATATCGACTCCGACCCAGATGGAAATTACCCTTTTGCCCTCAAAGTCGTCGAGAAATCTCTCCTTAAAACTAAACACAACGACGCCGAACGTCGCGCAAGGTGGGAAATGACGGTTTTAGCCTCCATTAACCACCACCCTTTCCTCCCTACCTTACTGGGCTCATTCGAGGCCCATGATTTATTGGGCTGGGCCGTCCCTTTTTGCTCCGGTGGTGATTTGAATGTTCTCAGGTACAATCAAAACGATGCCGTTTTCAGCTCCTCCGCGATTAAGTTTTATCTTGCGGAGATTGTCTGTGCGTTGGAACACCTTCATAGCATGGGGATTGCGTACCGTGATTTAAAGCCGGAGAATGTTCTTGTTCAAGGGTCGGGTCACGTGACACTCACGGACTTTGATCTTTCTAGAAAGTTATCAATCCGAAAGAAGAAACAGCTCGTAGTTGGGTTCGGGTCATCCGATTCAAGCTCCACTGCTTTTCGCGTGTTCAAGCCACACCCGCCAACACCGCCACTGCCGCAGAGACGGAATCATCTAACCCGTATTTTGACGTACGGGTCGGGTTTGGATTCGGGTCTACGAAAGGCGAAATCAGCCCGCGTTTCGCCGAGGAGAGCGAGTTTCGCTGGCGGGAAACGCTCAAACTCTTTTGTTGGCACGGAGGAGTACGTTTCGCCGGAGGTGGTGCGAGGGGAGGGACACGAGTTCGGTGTTGATTGGTGGGCCCTTGGAATTTTGGCGTACGAAATGTTATACGGAAGAACACCGTTTAAAGGGAAGAATAGGAAAGAAACGTTTCGAAACGTGCTCATGGTACGTCCCGAGTTCGTGGGACAACGTACGTCGTTAATCGATCTAATTGATAAATTGCTTGAGAAAGACCCGAGTAAGAGGTTGGGACATTTTAGAGGGGCGGAGGAGATTAAACAGCACGATTTTTTTAAAGGGTTGAGGTGGGACCTACTAACGGATGTCGAACGTCCACCGATTGTTCCTGCATCAGTGAACGTCGACTTAACTAATGTTAGTACGTTCGATATCAGGGATTATTTTCTTAAGTCGAGGGTGCCACCGTCATTGCCGCCCTCGCCGGGGCGGTCTTTGTCATCATTGTCGGAAGAAAATATTTCACTAACGGAATTCTGATTAAAATTTGTCAGTTAGTTATTCATTTTTTTTTATTTGGGAATTTTAGTGTACATAAAAGTAAAAAAAATAAATAACAAGAGTAGGAATAGTTTAGGGAATGTACTAAGTAGTTGTTAATAAATTAAGAAATGTATAGTAATTAATGTTTTTAACTGTCACGTGAGGTGCACATAATAAGTTGCTGAATGTTGTTATATTTTTCCTTTTTCTCATGGAATATATGATTATGAAGCAACAAAAATCTGCCACTTTTGTTTGGCAATTTGATGAGAATAAGTGGTAATTTTTTTTGAACAAAATAGAGTAAAATAATTGTTGCTAATTATACTTTACTCTTCTTTTGAGATATTCCTCGTGTTGGTCATCATGAAGGTTTAAGACAAATTATAGCGTCCTTTGATGATAATTATGGGCATTTTTGGTATTTCATATGTATGGGAGTAACACTTTGAGGACATAATTGTTTACATTATCAAAAGAACCTAGCATTATAGTTTATAGACCTATCAAATAGAATTGATTAGACAATAAATTAAACTAATTCCAATTTCCATTTATATATAGGCTATATTTGAAAGGTAAATTTTGAAATACACATCATTAAACTCGAGCATTTCTTGCCATCTTAATGATAATAGAATGATATCTATTGATATTAAAATGACGTAAAAGTCAAATTTAATATTCTTGATAGGATAAAAATCTAATTTAACAATTTGAAGAATTTCTATGCTATATTTAGAGTAATCCAATAATTCCATACTTTTTCTAGTAAACACTTTCTTTGTAATGGTCTTTCATCATCCAAAATCACTATACACTCATATATATTTAACTGAATTTCAACAAGGTTGTGACTCAAAGGTAAATTTTTATTTATTTATTATTATTTTTTTTAAAAAAAGGTTTAATAAGCAACTTTGTAAACCTATTGGTTAATTTTACCTTTCATCAAGTCAATGTACCAACTTTAAGATTGTTCTAGTAAACTACTTAATTTACAAGGGCAATGCAAAGTCACCTTGCTTTGGGGGTCTTGATTCCCCTTTTACAGGAAGGAATAGCAAAGCATAATTATTCAAATTAGAAAAAGATATTCAAAGGTCATCATTTGAAGAAATGTACATGTTTTGTATTGTAGGAGTACTAATTACAAATATATGTTCGAGCTGGAAAAGCATCAATCAGGATATAAGCTTACTCTTGCAAGAAGGGTATCATCATTTTTTTGTTAATTCATTATATTAGTATCATTGCCTTATAAAATAAAATTTTCAAATTATAGACATATTGTTTGAAATCACCCTAAATAAAAAGTGTTTTTAACAAATTGAGAGTAATGAGTTCTATTACTCATCATGACGCTAATACAATACTTTCTCGATCTGTTCTTTTTATTTTATTTTTTTATCTCACAAAAGTTTTAAAATAGAAACAATGAACAAATGAATAGTATTGTTAAAAAAAAATTGAATAATGGAGCATATTATTACAAAATTAGATTCAATGTTTAATAATTAACATTTTTAATTTGTCATTAACAAAATAAATACTTCTTCAAAATTTGACAAAAATAGACTAAGAAAAAATGACAAAAATTGCCAACTTTAGTTACTAATTTTGATAGTTGCCACTTGCCAATTATTGCATCAAAGACTAGATCAAATGATATAAGATTGAAACAAAAAATGAGCCCACAAATCTAGCTTAGCTAGCCTCAACTCAAGAATTGAACGCTCTTGACTCTTCATCACATGCACTTTGGTAATCATTAGATATGTAGCTATTTTAATCCTTTCTTATATAATGTTAAGAACTTAAGATGCATAATCTTGAATTCTAAATAAATTAGTTAACCTATCAATTACCATAATATACTTTCAACTGATTCATAATGAGGGTCTTAATCTATTTATCATGTAGTGTGAATTATCTCTTTATTTGTTTCTTGATATAGAAAGATTATCAAGACCTTTGTTATTTCCATTTATTTGGCCACTATTCGATGAGTAATTATTAAATTTCCAATTTTTAAGGCTATATAACGAACATATTGTTGATGTGGTGTAACCAATCACGATAAAATTTCATGTATTTTCAACCTTCTAAAAACTTATATCAGATCATCCGGTTATAAGACTACTAGACATAATTTTGTCTCATACTTTGCTATATTTTACAAGAAACAATACAAATTCTAAAAGGTATATATATTAGTACGTACTTTATTTTAAAATACAAATGTTACAATTTTTTTCTTAGTATAATCGAGGATAATTTAGAAAGTAGAAACATTATACAAATCTAGTCGCATGTACTCCGTATGCTCTATTGCTACAAGAATGTTGCAAGCTTTTATAAAGTGGATTATAATGTAAAATACTCCTAGAATACGATGAAAGGTATCATGAATATGAGGGGCTGATTGATAATTATAGACTTAATTAATTATAGTCTTATAGAGTTATAGGTTGTTTGATTCTTATAATAGCATAGCCTAAAAATTTTTGTTTGAAGATTGTCAATATCGATACCTCTAGATAATATGACTATTGCAATAATAATGCAATGCAATAGTTTAATATTCCATTTGATTTGATTATTACGTTTTGTACATTACTTTTCTTTCATCACAAATTTTGTCTAGTGATCAATTAAGTTAATATAAGCTCTTTACACTTTGTAATGTATGATAGTTATAGGAGCTAATTGTTAGCCTTTGTATTACCTCGAACTTATTAGTATGATTTTTAGCTTAATTAATAAAGTTAAACTTGGGACTGACATCATAAATTAATTAGGTATGTATTTAGGTCTCAGAGCTCGAGATTGATAGCCATATATGTTTTGAAAGCTAATATGTATGGAAACTTTGATTGGATTGTACGTACATTAGTCCCAACTAGATTGGTATTTGCATCACGTATTTTAAATTGTACATTTTTCAATAATAGCTTTATTCGAGTTAATGTTGATGTATAATTTATTATGTGGAAATAGCCATCTCCACGTATATATTGCATAAAAATCAAATAGTTATTCATCCCACCAAAAAACTATTACTACCAAGAATGTCACATAATACTCTAGATTCTTGGCTACTGATGAAAATATCACTTAGTAATGTTAACATGCCTTTCAGTCTTTCACACTTTCACATATATGCTTGCTCATTAGTGTAAATACTCTAAAGCCCTGTTTTTTTAGCTGTTCTGCTCTGTTCTGTTCTGCTATATGTCTTACTTTGATGACACATGTTATGTTCTACTTTGCTAAAATTTACTATGCCGTACTTATCTAGAAGCTCGAAAACACAGAGCCTAACAATAAGTTGCGTAGAGATTTGGCTCCCAATTGAAGAACAATAAAGGCAACTTAAACGATTGATTGGTACCATGAAACCTATAAAAAAATGGAGGACAAGTACTTGACATAAAATGATAAAAGTATAGTACATACGATTATTGAAAACCTGAAATCGCACCCTATGTCGTGTATGTGTTATAGGTTGGCTGTGATTGTAACGCATTACAACAATTTTTGGTAGGATTTGAAACATTCAATGGCTAGAATTTTATGAGATTTTATCTTTTATCATCCTACAAAAGAATTACAAAAAAATGTTAAAATTAATTATATGCCTCGTGCAAAACAAATTATTCTGTGTTGATAGGTGATGTGTTAGTGTGTGTTACCTAGCTTTTACGGCAAACTAAGTGCAAATATGTCCATTTCTTTTGTTTAAGTAAAAAGTACTACTCCCTATTTTATTTTAATGTATTTGTTTCAAGAAATTTGTCTTACCCTAAAATAAAAACAATTACTTTTGTTTTGTTTGCTGAAAATTGTCTTTAACTAATTTATTTATTTATTTGCTTGTTTTCATGTCCTCTCCTTACTAGTTCTAACAATTCCCACTTTTGTACTTCTAGTTTCATAGAAGCATAGACACCAAATTCGAGGGATTTTTCTTAATAGAAAAAAATATATTTTTTATACTTTAAGGTAGGGGAATGTATATTTATTGGTTTAGGTGTAATGGAGTTATGTGGTTTCCTATGTCATAAAATGATGCAAATGAGCTCACTATATAAATCTCAAGTTTTTCTATGTTTTCAATAATTTAAGTCAAATTTGGTTTTATTATTAGAAGTATTTGTTTTTATTAAGAGGTGGCCAAGAACATGGTTATGTTCCCATTTCCATGGCAACGTTATAGTTACAATTAATTAAGCCGATATATATTTTGTTTTGTGGGACGATGATGTATCGATTCATATATGAAATATGTTAGAATTTAGGCTTGATTAAAATAATGACAAAATAACATGTACAAAATGATTTTAAAATGGACGATAATTTGTTAATTTGTGAGTTGTAAAATTGTGATACTAGGTCACTACTGTTTGAGCTAACTAATCAGTAATCACCTTGCTAGTTGTAGACATTTGTTCCCTTTATTATGAAAGTTGAGCCAACTCTAGTTCACATTCAATTGACTCAACATTATTTTCCACTTTAAAATTGTTGTACTTTTTATTTTTGTACAAATTACTTCATAAAAACAATACGAAGTATTGTTTTGATATCTGATATATATTCATGTGATCGAAATTGCTCACTTACAACCAAGATAGTTGAATTGATTGGGCACATGGATCTACAAGTGGACTCAAGCTCGTGATGCACTATAACAACAAAATTATGTAATTATCGTGATCCTTAAAATTATGCACTATATGGAGTACATTGCTTGCATAACGATGAGCTTGATGATTATCCAACTTTATCATCGGTATATTCTAATTGTTACTTTATGTACGACTCGTTTAAGATTGTGTACATTTAAAACTCGTTACTTTTGTACCCCTCAGCCCCAAGTCCCCAACCTATAGTGCATGCCTCAAAGATATAATTTTCATAAAATAAAAAAAGAAGGGATGGAAAATTAAATTAGGTGCATTGAATAAAAACAACAAAAATCTTTGCATGGAGGATTGTTAGAGTGAGCACGAATGGCTCCGAATTCACCAATAAAGCTAGGGCTAAAATAGAGTCATTTTCAAATCTATGAACCCTATATATCCTACCATCTATAATAAGATCACAACCCCTATAAATTAAAGGGTCCCATCAAATGATAGGGCTTAGTACAGTTGAAACAAGGACCATGGGTTCTAATCTAACTGTCCTGTTTCTCTTTTTGTTTGGGAGCTAGCTAACCATTATTATTTATGACTTAACCCACTATTTCATCAACTCTTTGTCATGCAATGGAGCCCCCCCTTGGCCATCTACTTCCTTAGCTTGTGGTGCCAACCATCACCAAGCCTAATACTATCCCATGTGCAATGTGCATCGCCAAAACTTCCATGCATCCATATCTAGCTTATACATATCCACACATTTCTCGTCTTCTCATCTTTAATCGGTACTTTTACAACTCTTATATAACTGGCAATGTCTGTTAATTTAAAATACATCTAATATGTTTTAATCTAGGTATTTGTGGATTCTGTCACAAAGACTTACCACGAAGTTAATTTACATGTATGCTTCAAATTCTATTAATTGATGGATGGACACTATCTTATAACTTTACTAAGCTAGTTGGCATCTATTATACTAATTAATTAAGGACGAGTACTATATATTATATAATCTGTACATGGTCATCAATGTATGTATATGTATACAAAGAAACAAAGCAACATACACCTTAATGGATGATATACAAACAAATCTCATTACATATATAAAAGTACATAATCCCTTGATTAATGGGTGAAGGAGTATCTATTCCTAGATTACACCACGTATTAGCTTGGCTTATTGTAATTTTATTATTATCTTAATTAAAAGCACTCATTTAATCTCCCCTCATTAACTAAGCTTAATTTTTTGTCACGCCTCCTCTCCTTTGTTGTTTTGTTTAAAGCCTAGTTTATACTAAAAAATTTCATGGACCTAGCTAGTTAAGTACTTCATACTATATATACATATTCCAAACAAAAGAAACGTAAGTTAAATAGTGATTGTTCCATTTGTCGGGCCAAAAATAAGCACCAATTTTGTCCAAATTCACACTATCATTTTTCTACCTCGTGATTCACATAGGTGGAACCCAAAACTTGTTAGCTATATTATCAAGAAAGCCTCTTTTGTCATTCGTTAAATTTTTATGTGAAACATTTTAGGTTCCATAATTATCTCGATCTCCTTATTTAATGGTTTAGTGCATTGTATGTACCTAAGTGAGGAAAGAAAACATGAATATAATAGCTTGTCCTCGTTTTATGGGTGTATCTATCACATTGAAAGTCACTTATAGTGTTATGTGGTATGTCGATTATGAATTAGCTTTTTTATCGGTTCAATTTATATTCTTAGTTGTTCAACAAATACGGCATAAGGATGTCCTTTTAGTTACTCAGCTCGATCTATGAAGATCCTTGTAACGTGCATGCATATGCTGACGTGTCATTGATAACTATTATGACAGGGTGAATTAAGTAATATTTGATCACCAACTTATATACGAACACATATATCACCTATGTATTGAGTGTATACTCATTAGATTATTATGATCTTTGCTGGAGTTTTTTTTTTTACTTCTTGTCAGATGTTCAAATAATTAAGCTTGTCATATTGTATCAATTTTGTTCTTCATGTAAGTCATGTGTTTGTCACTTTGTTGTTGATATTGACTCCTTAATTAAGGAATAGTTGTGATGTTACTTTCTGCTTTTTTTAGCGGAAATTTTAGAAAATAACACCACAAAAAAACACAAATTTTGATAATAACACCTAAAAAAAAACTTTTATTATAACACCACAAAAAAAACCAAAAAATTGATTTCACCACCACTTAACGGATTTTTGGATGGAATCCGTTAGTGGGCCCATAACAGACACGTGTCATTATCCTATTGGTTTAAAAAAAATTAATATAAAAAAAATAAAAAACCCTTAACAACCAAACCCAGCCCAACCCCACCACTGGCACCACCTGTCCACCACCACCGACAGGCTAACCCAAGCCGTCGGTACCCCTGCCCCACCAAAACCGGTGAAACCACGAACCCCTGCCCAGCTCGGCCTTGCCCCACCATCAACCACGTTATTCGCATCGACAAACCCCCGCAACCACCACCTCCGCCACCATACACAACGAATTCCCATCCCTTACACCACTTCCGACACCCCTCCAGCCACCGAAAACCCCCTGCGACACCCCTTGAACCACTTCCGACATCCCTCCAACAACCGAAAACCACGAAATTCGCACTGAACAACCCCCACAACCTCCTTTTCCCACTCAAAACCGACAACCACCACCATTTTTCTTCCATTTCACAACAAAATTAGCAACTAGTGGTCGAGATCGACCAATTTAGGGTCGAATTTGACCACTTAGGCCCTAACTTGGTCGATTTCAACCATTAGTCGCCATTTTTGTGGTGGCTAGGGTTTATGGAGTTGCGAGCTAGGGTCGAAATCGGAGCGTGGGGAAGGGGAGTGACCGGAAAAGGGATCGGGGAAGAGGAAGGGGGCTGGGATCGGGACATAAAAGGGATGGGGAGATGGGCCGAAATTGAGGCTTAGGAAGGAGATGGGGGCCGTAATCGGAACGTAGGAAAAGCGAGGTTGCCGGAAAAAGGGACTGGTAAGGGGAAGGAAGCTGGATCGGGACGGAAATTGGGTTTTCGAGGTGGTGGCTGGAGTCGCGGTGGGGCTGGGGTTGAGGCTGGAGTCGCGCTGGGGTTGGCGTTGGGTTTGGGTTGGGGCTGGACTCACGGTGGATGTAGGGTAGGGGCTAGACCCCGATGCCGGCGCTGGGGTTGGGTTCTGGTGGCCGGAGCTGCGGGGCTGGGGACACAAGCGGTGGCTTGGCCGCTTGGGTAGCTGTGGTGGATTTTCGAGGTTGGTTAAGGAGGGTGGGGGTGGCTGGGTGGACACTGGTGTGGCTTGGCGACAGTGGGGGGTAGTGCTGGTGGTGGGCTGTAGGGCTGCCGGTGGTGAGCTTCGTGGCTGGGCTAAGGGTTTAGGTTTTTTTTTTAAAAAAAAAAATTATAACCAATATATAAGTGACACGTGTATTTAGTAGGGTCCACAAACGGTTTTTTTGACGGCATCCTCTATGCGGTGGTGAAATCAAATTTTTGAGATTTTTGGAGGTGTTATAATCAAAACTTTTTTTTATATGGTGTTATTATCAAAATCGTGGCTTTTTTGTGGTGTTATTTTCTAATTTTTCCTTTTTTAGCACATGTTCGTGTAGGAGTTGTTTTTACCTTGGTGGCTGTTATGTTAGTAAAATTTTACACAATACTTGCACATTAATTTTAGTAATAGGATCGGATGTTACTACTAACCTTATAGCTTTATGATTAAGAATGTTTGATTGATAATAAACTCAAGTTTTAAATTAAGTAGTTCTTGCAAATATTGAGACTAGCCTTAAGCTCGAATGTACAAGTAAATGTAAATGTAATGTGTCACATTTTAACTCGAGCACTTCTTATTGGCTTGTTAACACAAATAAGAACACAGAATTTCATAGATATTTGGGGATTTTGTATTTTAATGTTGCATAAGCTCACATGAATTTCGCACATATCCAATGATAACTTATTTATAATTTCCTCTAAATATAATCTTAATTTCGACCTGATATTATTTACCTTGTAAACAATAACATAGACTAAGGGTCTGTTCTCATACGTTGAAGTTTAGTTCAGTTCAGTTCAGTTCAATTCAGTTCAGTTCAGCTCCTAATTTCCTTTTCTTATAAAATATTCAGTTCAGTTCAGCTTATCTCAGCTCAGTTCAGTTCAGTTCAACTGAGTTCAGTCAATGAGAACATGCCCTAATACAAGTATATTACAATGTTATAGTTATCGTACTTGTAGCGAATACAAAAAATAATCTTTGGTAGGGTAGATTATAATCAACATATGATCGTAAGTTCCTAACTCATTAATATGAATGTGACACAAAGAAATAACAAATCCATCTTGAATAGTACGGACTACAGATAATCAAATATATCAAGGGCCGTTTTGAGGTATGAACAAAAATCTGAGATAAGTCAGTATATAGTTTTACACTTTTACTCTTGTTACACCATGCATGTCATAACTAAACTATAATTTGTGGCCCATTTTTACTGTTTTTTAATTTTGTTTACTTTATATATGTAAGGTCACTTTCGGTCATTTATAACCTTATCATTTTGTACAATTGTCTGTGATAAGTTAGGCAAAAAAAATAGGATTAAGATTAAAATATTAAACTTTAATCTGTTTCAAAGTAAGTAATGTTTGTTTACATGAAATTATGGGAACAATAAGCTTGGTTAAAATAACGAGCAGTACATATGTAGGTCCAATTTTATAAAGCTGGACCTCTTAGTACTATTGTCTAGCTGTTTTATTAATTAGCTTTGCTACTTTTTTTTTTTTTTGGTGAAATTGCTACTTTTTTTTCTTAATTACATTTGGTTTAAACTTTAAACAAGAAACAGTATTAGTGTCAGAATTTGTCATCAACAACTGTATACATTTGTCAATATTATATTATACATACAAATTACAAATCCTTTCATTTTTTTTGGGTTATGGTGGTCCTTTGCTTTGTTGGTTTGCAATAATGTGATTTAATTCTTAATAAGCTCAACTAAATGCTGAATCAATTGGACACTTGTTGAGCCTCTATGTATTTAGCTATTAGGCTTTTTGGGCCAATGTTAGTTTAGGCCCTAATGTAGCTAATTAAAACCTCACTTAACGTTAATAAAACTCAAAGAAAATCAATTCCTAGCATGATATCGAAGCTCTAAACCCTAAAAATTGAAATCCATAATCATAAGTTCATAACCACAAGTTTTTTTTTAAGAGGAAGCCACAATGACAAATGATGAAAACGGAATTCTATACACTTGTTATACAAGTTGTTTTCATGAAACAATTGGAATGTAAACAATGGGTTACTGTAATGGGCCAAGGCCCAACTAATTGACAACCTCACTCTTCATCCTTTTGAACTTCCACACCCAATTTACAACTCTTACAAAAAATTATCATATCAACAATTCAACTTTTGCACTACCACAATTCCCTTCCGTTAACGTGCCTACATTTTTGTTCTCTTCCCATTTTCGTGCAACATAGAAATCGTATTCTACAGGACAAGCACTCTCTTATGAGTTTGCCAGTGAGTTGTACAAGTGGTTCGTAAATTCCGAATCATAATTTCTGAAAGGGCAGCAAAAACTTGACTACAGAATGCTAAATTTTGAAGTTCTAAAACAGGTTACAGCGTGATATGCCATTGACAGACATGGGCATGTTCTAGTACGCTGCTTGGAAGGCAACAAGGGAGCTTTCCTTTTAACTACTTTCCTTAACTAAGGATTTTAACTTGTTTGATATAATCGACGCAGCAATATCTTCTCTTCGTTTCTCAGCTTATCAGCCCCATATTTCTTTAAAACACTAAAGTTTAGCGCCTTCTTTCCTTCCTCCAGAGCTCGTTTCCTCGTAGCTGATAATGAAATTTCATCCTTCTTATCACTCTTGGAATCCTCCTCCATGCTGTCAGTTCTCTCCTCACACATGCTAGCACTATCATCCACTTGAACCTTGGAGGCATCTTTCACTTCAGAGCTGGTTTTTGTATCATCATCCTTTGATACTCCATCCACTTGAACCTTGGATGCATCTTTCACTTCAGAGCTGGTTTTTGTATCATCATCCTTCGATACTCCATCCACTTGAACCTTGGAGGCATCTTTCACTTCAGAGCTGGTTTTTGTATCATCATCCTTCAATACTCCATCATTACTATCATTACTACTTCCCCACCATCTGTTACTGCACTCTGATAAGCCAGCTGATGGGAATCCATATTTGAACTCGTCTGGTGAGGTGCTGGTTTCTATTGCCAAACCAGAAGCAAGCATATGATGGGACCGCCAAGTGGCCACAGTCTTGCTTCCTTGGTTCTGCTGTGCATTGTTGTTACCTTGCGACTTTGAAATCTCAGGAGTAGGTTTAGGACTCTTATTATCCTTGGCAAGAGAGCCTGGAGTAGAAGTTATGGTTGAAGGGGTTGTCACATTGCTCTTTGGTGAAACTCCTCTCAATGCTTTATTTTTCTCTTTAGCGGCTTCCTTCTTTATGTCTTCAATGCTCTTTCCAGCAAGGTACTTGCGGTGTGGCCATCTCTCAAGACCATTCTCATTGCATATTTTCTTTAGAACACCCGAGGAGACACCAAGAATGTCAGCTGCCTCAGAGAGGGGCAAAGAGAATAACTTGGAGACATCTTCAAATGAGAGGGAATGGTCTATACTAGACTTCTGGTTCTGTCCAGAACTCATTATTGCAGTTCCTGCGAAGGTGAATATGTAGTAAATACAATACCCTTTGATGTTATGCAGCAGGCAGCAGTCTCCAACTCAATATTTGGGCTAAAAATGTTAAAAAGCTAGCAGTTCATAGTATATGAATTATCAATTAATCAATTCGATTCTTTAGAGTCCATTAGAAGGATTATGAGGCAACATCATAACTCGTAAGAATGGTCATGAGCCCATAAAAAGGTGAATTACTAGTGTGTGATAAACTGAGAATTTGCACAAGAGTTGTGACAAAAACGCTACTCTCAATCATACTCAAATGTCTCAAACATTGATCAACATTCCGCTAACCATGCTCATTAAGACAGGTGACAAGTCGAACAAAATACATTCAAAGTCTCACATGAATACATGATACATAAGTCTATACCACAAGACGAGGTTCATCTCCTACTTAAGGAACCAAAATAGAGCCTGCAAATGAAAATACTAACAGACAGATACACAGGCACAGATTACATCAACTATCTAATACTCAAAAGCATATCTCAATAGATGTGAACTCTGTGAACGGTTCCATGCCAATCGTGAATGATCTTATGAGGACATCCGCTATCACACGAAAACGAATAATGTCACTATGTTACCATGAGCAAATATACCTTACACATAGAGAGAATCAACCAGACCATAACAATCCAATATTTCAACAGACAATCAATTCGAACATATTCCGATTAGGGGGTAACAAATACCAATTGGTGCATACAGCAATGACCTTTTTCACTTCTTAGCCAGCACAGTAAGCTTTAAGCACAAAATTATCATAACTTAAGTGGAACCCCAATAATTTTGAAATTAAACATACCAAGCTATGATCTTGAACACTCTATTGTAAGCCTAATATAAGCAATTATAATTACGAGTATATGCAATGAAAACCCAAAATTATGAACACCACTGGATTGCAATTATAGCATCATATTACAACAAAACTTAGAAATTAAACCTAAAATTACACCTTTATCAGTAAAATTAAAAGGGGATTGTTTTTCTACTAAATTTAATTCAATTTGGGGGAAAATTAATCATGTAATAGTCTTTGCCAAAACCCTAACTGTCAAAGAACAAAGATTAATACTTTAAATAATAGCAATTGAAAATAACAGCTATAATACAAGGATTAAATCATTCTGCTTAAATTGAATTCATGGCATTTGTCTACCCCTCAAATTTGCAGAACTAAAACAAGATAAATTTCGAAATTGCTGACAAATTTTAAACGACCAGAATTTCACAACACAAATAAAACTGCATAAATCAGAAAATACATAAAATTTTATGTTTACCTTAATTTTTGGAAACGAGTAGCTCAATATCTCCCGGTAATTTTGACTGAACAACATCACTCTATTTGTTTGACTAGCAAAGAGTTTGCCGGTGTTCTATTTGGGCCGACCAAAACGTCCAAAAGTATAACATTACAAGTTTACAATTTTTTTTTTATTTTTTTATTTTTTTTTTGGACTAGTGATTAAACAAATTTAACAAATTTTATCTAAAATTATTTTAACTAAAAACTTATCTAATTTATTTTTATCTCTATTTTTTTTTGTGAACTTAATATAAAAACTATCTTAATCAGTGATTTGTGTTATTATTGTGTGTGATTTTGTTTACGATTGATTGAAAAAACTTTTGAACCTATTTTATTTGAACTAATTTTACAAAAATACAACAACACAAGTGTAAAATACTAAAAATTAAACAAAACTTTGTATAAAGGTATACCAAGATTCACAAAAGATTATATTTAAGATGTTTGTAAAGGTGTCAATTTAGGTGTTCGAGTCGGGTTTGATGAAGTCGGGTTATATTCATTTCAAACTCGAGTCATGCTAAATTATTGTATTTAAAACGTTACTTTTAATTGCCATAAGTATTTAGTATTGTATGTAACCATATATATACACTAGTTTGTCACATAAAGTTCATTGTGCCTTTAAATTAATGAACGGAAGAGTATACATAAATGACTAAAATTGATAGTGTAATTGCAAAGTGGACAATTTCAACTACAAAAATGGCCTCTTGGAGTTTCGAGTGGTCTACGGGAAGCATCCTAATCTATTTTTTATCCGGGTCCAAAAAAGTCGAAAATTGGCCTAAAATCAAAGGTTATAATCCATGCTTTCATGTGAATTTTGAGAAATTTTAAGAATAACAAAAAAAGAGTCCCAAGTGTATGCATGTGCTTGCATGCTTGGCTCCTATAATTAAAGTGCATATTTCTTTTTTAGTGATTCAGGATACCATATACTCTTCCGGATTATTTCTTATACTACCATAACAACGTTAAGGATACCTTCCAAGTATTACTTGGTGTAGTTGGTGAGGCGTTCACCTTATAATCTTGAGGTTATACTACCATAACATAGTAGACCGATTCTTGTATATGCACATTAAAAGTCAAGTAGCACAAACAATTTATTGTTGATATAAATTTCAATATGAGACATGAAAAGTTTGAGACATGAAATCTACAAAGAACTGATAATATACAAGAAGCAGGGTTATAAGTTTCTCCTTAATATAATAGAAGTCATAGAAATCCCTTACAAACTTACAACAAAAAGAGCTCAATAATCATACAGAAATTACCCTGCAATCTATTGCTCAAGTTGTGCATACCAAACTCCCTCAATCTTCACATCTTTGGGAACCTTAGCTCCCAAATCAGTGTCTGATGGCTGCAGACTCTGGAACACTCCGATAACCTCACCGGTCTCGGGCTTGCTTGAAGTCACACTCAAGGTAATTTTCCCTTTTGATGAAGCAGTGTTCTTGATGTTTTCCTTTTGGAGCTCTTCTTCGTCTCCTCTTCCTCCTGCAGGCAATGCCACGGCGTTGTCATATCCTGTGGATCCACCCCTGCCCTTTGGGTCTAGGAAGGATGATCCTCTGTATGATGGGACTAAGAACTCTCCAGTAAAGGCCTCGGGTTTTCCTGAGGCAACAAGCTGCTTGATGGTGAAGAGGAAGGGTACACGCTCACCACCAGGAAGCTGGACTGTGACTGCAGCGTAGTCAATGCCATCTTTCTCCTCAAACTTGACAGTGCCATCAGGTGCAACCTCAAAGGGTCCCTCAATCTCATCAAGGGTGTAGGTTAGACGGGTCATGAGCTTGGTGTTTTGGAAGTCTGGTGGGGCGTTCTTGCTGATGCCTTCGGCCTTGACAGCGAATTTAGTAGGCTCGAGGCAGAATTTCTTGGCAGTGTACTTGCCTGGCTTGAAGGCAAAGGAGTCAACTCCACCTGCAATGGTTGGGCATTGGTTGGCTGTTCCGGTTCCTTTGACTTCGAGGTATGTCTTGCTTTGGATCTCATCATAGGTCAATCTCTTCGCTCCCTCGGCATTTGCCCCCTGAAACATAACACAAACACAGTCACTTCCTTTACATAATCTAAGAAAAATGCTGAGACTTCAAAGCCAATATAGTCTTATAAGTATAAAATAGGATTGCCCTTATATTCAGAACAAATGTGGTGAAGTATTCAATTTCAAGGCTGTGCAATATTATCTTTATTTTCTATCTTACAGTTGTCTGACAATAATCAAACAGACTCGTGATCATACCTGAACTTGACTAATGATCAAACATTATAGATAATGAACTGTAATGTAAATACATTATTCTTCCAATCTTAATTATGTTGTACTAATCAAATAGAAGAGCAAAATTATATAACCTGCACGTCTAAAAGCAAGAAAATGCTATCTTGAGGTGATTTTAAATTCGATTTGATCATTAATATGTTGTTCTACATTAGTGAGGCATAGTACACGACTGCACGGCCTGGCCTTGCAGGTGCAGAACGTTACATTCATGTATGGGATTTATGAAACCGGGGTGAACGCCCCCTCGTATCAGCAGCACAATCTACCAGTGTGCTTGCTTACAGAACAAATGCTTTAACAAGTTGACAATTTTTAACAAGTGATTGGATCAACTAGTTTACATTCTGTAGTACTATACAACATACATCTCTTGTATTCTGTAAATAGAAACTCTTGAGTTTTGACATATTAATCTTTAGACTTATTTGATTGAAATGACAAATTTCAAAAAATTTCTACTTGTACACTTCTAAATTAGTTCACATTTTCTGAGTCAGATCATACTACTACATCCGGTCCAAATTACTCGCAACCTTGGGCTATTATTTGTGAGATATAAAATATTCCAAAGTTGCGAGTAATTTGGACCGGAGGTAGTATAAAGTTTCCTTGCACTTTTTCTCAAGAACTTACTAGCTATATAAGCATAATCACCAAATTAATCACTATTACTATCAATTTGACATAAATCCTTGAGCCTAGCATAACAAACACAATCAACAAAGTGCAAAAACATAACCTTAAACTTATAGGTTCCTGCAAAATCATGAATCTGTAATGCAAACATACTAACAAATCAAATGCGAGTGAAATAAGAATAAGAAAAGGCGGTATACCGAGGCGATAAGAGCCGAGGTGGCGAGAGCGAGGCCAGCAAGCTTGGTAGCATCAACACACTTGTTAGCCAACTCCTTAAGATCAGACTGAAGAGAAAGAGAGACTCTACCAGCACCAGAATCTACACCAAAAGCCTTACAAACATTTTGAGTAGACCTAAGTTGAAGGGTGTTTCTTGAAGAAACTACTTTGTTGGGTTGTTGTAAGAAGGTTGTTGATGCTTGTAATGAAGCTGCCATTTTTGCTCCAAACTCACTTTCTCACTGGTCTGAAATTCAGGGTATCCAAGTTTCTGTAATATGACAGTTCTTTTGGTGGCAGAGAATACAAAATGTGTGTTGGATAAAGAGATAGGATATAAGAGATAAGAGATCATATCTTATTGGTTAGTTTTTAAGCTTGTTGGACCTACATTTTTATTTTGTTAAATCTATGTGTCATTGTTTTTGTTATTGATAAAGATATGTATCCAATTAGAGCTTGTGTACCACACAAATCATATGAATTTGTGGGTGTGAAATTTGAGGGACTACCTCTAATTATATTTTTCATTTGATAAACCATTAAATTATAATTCTTGTGTTTTCTTTAGATGCTAAGGTTTAACTGTTTTGCTTAATATTTTTTATTATAGGTTACAGAAACATAGTTATGTGGAATTGTTAAATTCATTTTAATATATTTAGTATATATTTTCAAAATGTTTATGATTGAATTTATGATCTGACATACGTGCAAAATCAAAACTAACATATATTAAAACAAAGTAAAGTATTTATAATAGCAATCTAGCTATCCAATAAATTGCTGAATTAAAATATTTTCAGTTATGAATATTATAGAGAGTTTCTTATGTTCACTAATCGCTGATTTAGCGTGTTCAATCTTTCCTTTTTTTTTTGGGGGGGGGGGGAGGGTTGGAGAGCTACAAAGGCAAATGATGAGATTCGATTCCAAGATCACTTAAAATCAGAAATAAAGTTTTACGCACTTGAACTATCCCTCACTCTGTTCAATCTAGTATGCAATAAAAAAAAACATAATTAAGGTAAAAAGAAAAGATTAACGTCGGAAATAAATGGCTATGATCCTATTTTATTCACCTTAATAAATTCAAATAAAGGTTCATAAATTATACTTCTTATTATGGATCCGCATAATCCATTCAATGTCTTTAAAATGCTGAGTAGGCTTATGCTAGGCTGTTGCCATGGATCAACCTACAAATATGTTGGGCCAAACCTTTTTTTTTTTCATGAGTCATGACCCAAATCTGTGCTCAACAATTCTTAGTGTATAGCGTATAGAAAAGTTGGTAAAGTGTGGCCCAGCCCAAATTAATGCAGCATTTGGTTAGTTACTTGATTATCTTGATTACGTACCTTTTGTAAGGTAACCATCACAAGTTAAATTTGTTTACAAGTTGGGAGACACAATCATATTTCGTGTACCATATAAGAAATCTATACGGCACAATTCTCCTTTTATTTTCTGAAATTTATTTACATTTTAATAATAAAAAAAAATATTAGTATAAAGTGTACAAAATGGATAAAATCATGGAAATAATAGGAGATAAAAAAAAAGTTGGCAGGAAAAAGGAAAAAGAAAAAACCAACCTTTCACTTTATTACTCATACTATAGATAGATAGGGTTGGCCCCTTGCTTATCACATGTGAAATACTATATTGTCTACGGACTATTTAGAATTTGGGATATAATAGATTCTTGATTGAATTTAAACTCTCTCAAGAAAATATTAGTTATCAAGGGTTGGTGACAATTATATCAAATTAATTTCAACTTTGCTTAAAATTACTCCATCTAAATCTAAATAACTAATAATATTTGATTTTATACACATGCTAGCGCACATATTTGACCATTAATATATGAAAAATTATATTATTAAATTCGTATTATATAAAAGTTTATACAAAAAAAATAGTATCGAGTATAATTTAATACTAACAATAACAACATTTAACATAATAGTATAAAATCAAAAAATTATGTATCAAATAGAACATAGGTTATTCCGTAGTTGAATAAAGTACAAGTTTTAGTTTGGAATAAATTGCAAAGTCCAATTACACACACTCTCTTACAAAAATTGTTGTTGCTCTATTAGATCGATGTATGTTACGTACGGTAATGCACTCCACACACATTAATATGCACAACAAATAGGCCTAGCTGTGAATATTTTGGCACAAGACATCTTAGACAATGGAGCAACAAAGTCCTAGATAGTTGTTTGGTGAGAACATTGCCAAATAGGGCTACTTTTTTTTTTTAGAAAAATTGCCAAATACTTACTTGATTAATGATTATATTGACAATGTCATCAAAATGTGTTTTTTTTTTTTTTTTTTGAAAATATTGTCACATGTTTACATGCAAGCAAGTTCATTTCTTTGTACTTGTAACACTCTTTTCAACCCTATTGTATGTCGTTTAATTAATTTGGGGAAAAGCAACATGCATGTAGTGACAATTTGCTTTTGGTAAACCTTGAAACTATTTTATGATTGTGTCATCATAAGAATCTAATGTATTCTTGCATAAATATGTGTTAGATTGAGCTTTGTTTTCCCCATTACGTAATTTCATAAGGGCTTTAATTATCAAATTCTGTTTAAAACCATGATCAATCAAAGATTATTTGACGTCGAAAGACATTGTTTCTCGACCGTCCTCCAATTTTGTTTAGCTACGTACAAAAGAAATTCAATTAATTTAAAATGTGACGAACTTACATTACTCTAAGACTATTTTTTTTTAATAAAACACTGTTGAGATAATATGACAACTAATTTTTGACAACTATTTTTAAACAAAATGAGTATAAAATTATGTTATTCACGGTCTTTCAACATACTATACTAGTACTATCTTTCTTCCAATAGCATGTGCATGGGTTTGTAAAAGCACTTAGAACTTCCCTAATTATTTAATTAAGCTCATCTTTTTGTCACTTATTGGTGTTTCCATTTTTTCTATTGGGACTGCTATTATATTTAGAAATTGGGATCTTTGTTTTAGGTTCAAACAACAAAAAAGACAATAATAAGTTTTTTTTTAAAAGAAAAACTTTAGTCGTCATTGCTGCTTTTTACTACCTTTTTAAAGATGCATTTCTATTATGCTGCTTAATGATTAAAAAAAAATATTAGTATGTTAAAATTTTATCACTTTTGAAGTAAAGTTTTAACTATTAGAGCTCATTATTTGGTTAAAGCTAAATCATCACACGATTCATACTCCTTGTTTGCGGAATTTTTTTATACGACTAGCTTAACTATTAATTGAGAAAATCATTACCTATTATTTTGATGGTGTATTTGTGCACATTCTAGGAGTTTTTGAGAAAATCAAGCCATATATTCTCTAAAATTATCTATTTAAATATTCCAGAGAATAATTCACATTAAAAGCATCTAGAATACATGGCTCGTGAATAGAATATTATGGATACAATAATGAGTGGGGAATTTCTAGATCTTCGGTCATTTCTTTCAAGCTAATTTTCAACTATATATATATATAGGTAATGGGCATAGACATTCAATAAAACACATTACTTTATTTAGGGTTCGTTTGACATC
Source organism: Chenopodium quinoa (assembly GCF_001683475.1). Taxonomy (NCBI): domain Eukaryota; kingdom Viridiplantae; phylum Streptophyta; class Magnoliopsida; order Caryophyllales; family Amaranthaceae; genus Chenopodium; species Chenopodium quinoa. The sequence continues at coordinate 1,194,765 of NW_018744311.1, read as the reverse complement.
GCTGTGGTTTTCTGTTTTTTGGTTTTTTGTTTTTTAAAAGTATATTATATATGTCATATAATGAATCAAAAATTATTTAGAATTATTAAAATCATGATAATTTTAAAAACTGACTAAAGAAAAGTAAAAACACCTTATTCTTGTTTCTTGTTTCCTGTTTTTTTGGTTTTTAGTTTAAAAAAAACAGAAAATTGAAAACAAAAAATGATGCCAAACAAGCCCTTATTTTATCAATCTGATCTAGAGGGATACAAAATAAAACTTGCCACTAGATAGGAATGTAAGAAATCATTTCTTTCAAGCAAAGAGAAAAGAAGATTGTGATATTTCTAGGATGTGAACTTCAGTGGTGCATGATTGAGGGAAGAGACACATTGACACAACGATACAATAATAAATTAATAACGCTAGTAAGCTTCAAGTTTGAATTTAGTAATACTATTTAAAAGTACCAAAGTACCCTTGACATTGAACCAAAAGTATACTGGACGGATGTTTATAATCTCTCGTGCTTACTAATAACACTATTTAAGAGTACCAAACTATCCTTGATGTTGAACCAAAAATTTGTTTCATCTCGAGTCTACCTACTCTGTACAGTAAAATTAACACTATCAATTAAAATATTAAGAAAAATATGATTTTCCTAACTAATATACCAATATAAGATATTTTAAATCAATGTAGATAAATAAGAAATGAGATAAAATAGTGTCATCTAAAAAAAAAAAAAATGTATTTATCCATTAAAATGAGTTGTACTTGTATTATCTTCATGATATATATGTTTTTAAAAATAGAATAAACATTTTAAAAATCCATATTATCCACCATAATTTTATTTTATTTTATTTTATTTTTTTATGTAATTTTTTTTATAAATATAGATAGCATTTCCCTATTTTACATGTCATCATGTACTCATTAATTTAGTAGATAAATTAGATAAAGAATAAGATAAATTAACTAATAACACTACTGTAATCAGTTGGTTATATTATAAATACCAAATAATGTGATGTGATGTATTGTAACTTTCTACTAAATAATTACTTTAGTTAATCAAAAAGTAACATTGATCCGTGATTCTTTTTCTCTCTCTTCTCTACATCACTTCCTCTGCTTTTGTTTTTCTTCTCATTTTTATTTTTTCTTATAATTCTTCACAAGAAATCATTCTTAGCTTTCACGGGACTGTAATTGTCCCAATTGGGTGACTGTTCTTTAGATTTTGGCTTGAATTTGTCGTCATATTTTGTTTTTATTCAATTAAAGTTTGAATCTTTTTATATAAATAAACATCTGGGTATCTCATTTTGAAATTCAATATCTTAGTTTTGATTTTGATTTTTTAAAAAATGGATTTTTTGTTAAAAAATCACGTTTTATTAGCTTGTTTTTGTTTCTTGATTTTGTTACCTGGGTTTAGCTTTAGCACCGTAAAGCAGTGTGGTAACACTATCACCAATTTATCAACAAAAACTTTAAGATATGAATTTTTAACATCAAAAAATGAGACTTGGAAACGAGAAATTATGTCTCAGAATCATCATGATCATGATCATTTAACCCCAACTGATGAAGTTGCGTGGTCTAATTTGAATCCTAGGAAATTATTATTGAGGCAAGAAGATGAATTTAATTGGAATGTTTTGTACAAGAAAATTAAGTACTCTAAACATAATTTAAAGGGTAATTTTCTTAACGAAATTCCACTTCATAATGTGAGATTAGACCCTCAATCATTTTATGGGAGAGCACAACAAACAAATTTGGAGTATTTGTTGCTGTTAAATGTCGATAGCTTGGCATGGAGTTTCAGAAAAACTGCTGGTTTGCCAACACCAGGAACTCCTTATGGTGGTTGGGAAGCACCTGATAGCGAGCTTCGAGGCCATTTTGTAGGTCAGTATATGATTTCATATTATCTTCATCTTGTTCATTTGGAATCTGTTATTAATTATATGTTTATTTACCCGTTTTTAATTATACGTATAATTTATGATAACTTGTTTTCACTAAACTAGTAGAGTCATTTATATGTATCATGTATGATAAGTTGTTTTTACTAAACTAGTAGTGTCATTAATGTTAACAATGATTCGATTTACCAATTTCACTACAAGAAAAAGACCGTTTTCCGACGGACTTTTTTCCTTGGAAACAACCTGTTTTCCGTCGGAGTTGGTCCGTCGGAAAAGGCATTGTAGGAAAAATGACATTTTCCGTCGGAAACACCGCAAAACCCAGATCTACCCACCACCACCTCATAAAAAAAAAATCAAAAAAATCTGACCACACATCATCACCAACCCAACCCCCAAAATCGGAACTCCAACAACCACCACCACCATATATTTCAAAAAAAAAAAAAAAAAAAATCCCAAAACAAAATTAACAAGAAAAAAAAATACATACCTTAATTTGATCAAACAAAACCTCGAAATTGGGTTTATAAGGCCCAATTCGACCATGAAAACTCTAGATATAAATTTTTCATGGTCGAATTTGACCCCAAAACCTTCGTTGTTGATGTCGGTGTTGGTGCCATTTTAGTTGATATCGATGTTGTTGCCGCGGAACGGTGGTAGTAAGGTGGGTGAAAGAGATGAACGAAAATGAAGAAGGAGAAAGAAAAAGAAGGAGAAGGGGGGGCAGAAGGTGAAAGGACCGAGAGAATGAAAGAAGATAGAAGGAGAAGGGGGAAAGAGATATTTTAATGAGTGCCTTGTACAATATGAAACGGTTATTTTAATGAGTGCTTCGTCAAATTATTACCCTCGTTAAGTATTACAACATTCTATGTAATCGAGTTGAAATATTATAAATAAGTTCCATACTTAACAGTATCAAACAAAACTTACTTCGAAATAACTTTACTTTCAGGTTCACTTCCCTATCAAAGCTCTTATTATACTGCGTAAAATATTTGCCAAATGAAATAGTCACATACTCCATTTAAAATATGCATAAAGCTTAACCATTTACCTTGAAAACTTGTTAGAAAGACGGTATCTAAAAGTTTTTTTTATTTTTTATTTTTTTATATTAAATAAATAAATAATTTATTAAACAGTGCATTTATTAAAATTTAATGAAGTTTTCGGATGAGTATTAGGGGGTGTTACATACCTTTCAATCATGATTATTTGATTAACAACATAAATTATTTGTCATGTAAGCAGTTTGCCAAATAGCCATTACCCCAAATCAAGTTACGGAGTATTACAAAAAAATATAACATGGGAGCTAAAAAATAAAAAGGCTGAAGTGAATCCCTTTGGAGGTTAAATTTGACATGTGGGCTTGACTAATCCATTTAATCTTTATTACGAAAGACAGTACATTTTAGATTGTTTTTTGAATTTTTAGGCAATTATACGTATCTAAATTTTTGATATTCATGGTGTAGGTCATTACTTGAGTGCAACTGCGCATATGTGGGCAAGCACTCATAATGAGACTATTAGAGCAAATATGGGTGCATTAGTGTCTTCCCTTAAGGAGTGTCAAGATGCAATGAATACAGGATATCTTTCGGCATTTCCAACTGAATTCTTCGACAGATATGAAGCTTTGCAATACGTTTGGGCACCGTACTACACTATTCACAAGGTACGGATTGCATGTTCTTATAGATTTATAACATGATATAAATTCTTTCATTTAATCTCTCTTAACGGTAGATAATGGTTTATATCATTGACAGGTTATGGCAGGGCTCTTGGATCAATACAACTTCGCTAATAACACTCAAGCCCTACAGATGGTCACGTCGATGGCCAATTACTTTTACCTTCGGGCTCAAAATGTAGTAAAACATTACACTATTGAACGGCTTTATGATGCACAAAATGAAGAGACCGGTGGCATGAATGATGTCCTTTACAAGCTATACACCGTCACGGTGTGTTATTTTTGATTTTTTTTTTTTTTTTTGCACAAGTTATAACTAGTGGTCAGACCTAAGTTGCATGATGGGTGTCTTGTTTAAAAAAATTTAAAAGAGAAAACAAATAGCAAAATTAAACTTAACATGGTTTAATAATGTGCCTTATAAATTTGCTTCGACTATAATTTGTTGATTATTTGTTAGTGGCTGACATATACTCCTTGAGAAGGATATAAATGTTAAGCCATGATAATTTAATTATGGAAAGTTGGTTTCGTTTGTATATTACAGATTTAAAGTAGTTTGTGAAGTTCTACCATCCATTTTTTCACTTGTTGCTGCTCGGATCTTAACTCTTTAACTTTTTCGGGTTGTTTACAGGGTGATCAGAAGCACTTATTGCTGGCTCATCTGTTTGATAAACCATGCTTTTTAGGATTACTTGCAATGAAGGTACTAAATAACCTGTTAGAGGTTTTCCCTATCTTGTGTTCATTTATCTATTGAATAGATTGCTCAACACTACTGTCCCTATTTTTTGTTGCGTAGGTTAATGATCTCTCTGGTTTTCATTCAAATACTCATATTCCGATTGTTGTTGGGGCTCAAAATCGGTATGAAATCACTGGTGATGAACTATACAAGGTTAGTGGCAACGTGCATTGCATGATATATTTATTGGCAATGCTTGTTTTTAACATCAATAATTTTTTATTATTCAGGAAATGGGGACATTTTTTTTGGATGTTGTAAACTCTACCCACAGTTATGCAACTGGGGGAACTTCATATAATGAGGCCTGGTACATGTGCTATCCCTTTGTCTTTCTTTAATAATTGCTTATTCATAGTAATTGCTTATTCATAAAATGGTGATTTCTTATTAGTAGTATTTGTCCTTACCACCAGGCAAGACCCAATGAGGTTAGGTGACATCTTAAACGTTGAGAATGAAGAGTCTTGTACAACTTATAATATGCTAAAGGTATCTTTGTGTAATACAATGCTCTTTAGCTTTTTATTTGTGGACATCAATAGAAACTCAATGCTTTAATCAATTCAATGCTAATCTTTCTAAAATTCTCTCTGGGAATTTGAATTTTAGGTTTCGCGTAATCTGTTTAGATGGACAAAACAAGTGATGTATGCAGATTACTATGAACGAGCACTCACAAATGGTGTGTTGGGTATTCAAAAAGGAACCGAGCCTGGTGTCATGATCTATATGCTTCCTCTAGGGCATGGAGTTTCCAAAGGAAAAAGTTTTCACGGTTGGGGTGATCAGTTCAATTCTTTCTGGTGCTGCTATGGAACAGGTACGAACTTTTAAAGTGCTTTCATTGTGAAATTTTTAAAAAAAGGGTTAACTAATGTGATTTTCTTTGTGCCCATCTTTTGCGTAGGAATTGAGTCATTCTCTAAGTTAGGAGATTCCATATACTTTGAGGAGACGACGAATGTACCTGGGCTCTATGTTATTCAGTACATACCTAGCTCACTCGATTGGACTGCTGCACAAATCTCCCTAATCCAAGTTGTTGATGATGTTACTTCCTTGAATCAAAGCCTCAAAGTAAAACTCACAGTTTCTGCAAAAAAGGTATCATCATATTCTGAAAAGAAAAAAAATAATAATAAATTCAAACACTATGTTGTATCAACTTCTTAGCACTATGAAAGACATTCTAATCCTGAATCCATTATTTAGGCTTCAAAGATAGCTACTCTAAATTTGCGGATACCTTCATGGACATCATCGAGTGGTTCAAAAGCCTCACTTAATGGAAACAATTTACCTTTGCCAAGTCCAGGTCTAATTATGTTATACCCTTTATCATTAATGATCATTATATTAGATAATGCAAAATCATGATTTACATCAATAAAATGGGAGATTGACTTTTTAATGGAAACAAACTTTTTATTTCCTGCTCAAATGTTTTTTTCTGTTGGCCAGGTAGTTTTCTAAACATATCTAAGAGTTGGGTCAACGGCGATGAAATTATATTGGAGTTTCCGCTAGTACTTAGAACAGAGTTTCTCAAAGGTAATTCTTTAAGCTTTTAACATGAGAATGTAACATTTTTTTCCGTCCTGCAAAACCATATATTTCGTACTTTTGAATAATAATTAGAGGTGAAAATATGAGAATGTGTTTTAAGCCATATTTATTTATAATACTGTTCAAAACTAGATTTTAAATCTGAAAACTGATCTGTTAAGAAAATTGTTCTTATGCATATTCACATATCAAAGGAAAAAGAAATGGATTAGTATTGTTTTAACTAATACTTTTCAATGACATTTCAGATGATCGTCCTGAGTATGCCTCACTTCAAGCAATTCTATATGGACCTTACTTGTTGGTAGGTCTATCAAATGGTGACTATGACATTCAAACAGGATCAGTGAAATCTATTTCAGACTGGATAACCCCTATTCCAGCTGACTATAATTCATATCTGGTTTCTTTCGCTAAAGAGAATGGAAACACGACATTCTTCGTATCGAAATATAACCAAGCACTGACAATGTTAGGATCTCATCAAGCTATGAATGATTCATATGTCCAGTCTACATTTAGGCTCATTTTGATAGACCCATCTCCGAGTCAAATAAAAAGTGCGGGACCAACAAGTCTTATTGGTAAGGTTGTCATGTTAGAGCCTTTTGATCTTCCAGGCTTGGTGGTCGCTCACCAAGGGGTAGGCAAAATACTCACTATAACAGGGGCAAATCATAATAAGCAATCTGCCGAATTTTTAATAGAAAAGGGGTTGAATGGCAGAGTTGGAACGATATCTTTGAAAACCAAAGAAGGTTGTTTTGTATATGGTGATAGTAGCTCCAAAACAAATCTAAGTTTGAAGCTAAGTTGCGAAAATAAAACTTCAGATCCTTCATTTAGGGATGCAGTGAGCTTTGTGTGGAACGAAGGTTTCAAGAAGTATAGCCCTATCAGCTTTTTGGCTAAAGGATTGAGAAAGAGTTATATTCTTGAACCATTATTGGAAATGAGGGATGAATATTATAACGTTTATTTCAACGTAATTATGTAGAAGTTTGATTTTTATTATAGTTACTAATGTTTTGATTCCAAGAATAAAAAAAAGTAGCAATTAAATAGCAAGTCCCAAATTTAAGGATTTTTTTAATTACATACTTTATTATTGTTTAATAGTTAATTTTTCTTCAATATTTCAAGCTAGTTTAAAAAATTAAAGAAGCACACTTATATACAATCACTCTAACCAGATTTGAAATAATTCCTTTGTCTTTTGCCATTTCGAAACAGAGGGAGTAGAACTTTACTTCACTATATTGTTTTCTAAACTTTTTATGCTTAAATTTTATTATTATTATTGTTAGAACACCAACTCAACCAAATTATTATTATTATTATTATTATTATTACTTTTTTTGGGAAATGCCTAATTCTCTATTATCAAGCTCGTTGTTCTCTCTAATTTCTTGTGCTCAATAACCCCAAGTCATGGCAAGGATCTGCTGCTTGAGGTCTTGACAGTCAGTCTTATATATATCATTTCCACAAGGTTCAATTGTTTCAAGGACCTTTGCCCCTATGTAAGCTCTTCTTTCGTTGGCCAATCATAAACAAACATGCCTGCTAAAACAATACTCTTGATTTTTCTAGAATATAGTCAACTTGCAACATTATTCAAGCTAAATCAAGAAAACTCTCCTAAAATATCATCACTCCACCGTGAGTTCTTTATTTGTGAGTTATATTATAATACGGAGTATTTTTTTTTCTCTAATAAATATGATCTTTGTACTCTCATTTTATTATAGTGGATTTATTTTTCAAGTGCTCATATTTTCTTATTAGCTTTTTATTGTCGTTTTATACGTTATCAATTTCTTGACTAACTAGCGCTCTTACTCTTACAACACCAATGGGTACTCAGGTAGTCATATGCCATATGGGTAGTTCAACAATGAAATTTCTCCAATGTTAAAATTTAATTCAAGAAAAAGGCACAATGCGACAACTTTTCCAGTGCTTGGTTATGTTGTGTGAAACTTATCCAATACAAATGTATTCCACATTACTACGTATCCTCTTAACATAGGAAAACTTAACATCATCACACAAGATCACTGAGAGCTATCTAACTTTAAACAAAATTCATTTCAATTAAGGTAAATAGTTACAATATGAATTTCTTTTTTTTTTTAAATACAATATGGATCAACATAATTCATTTAGAGACTAAAAAAATGTTTAAGTAGGATTTATAGTAGGCTTTTAGCATGGGTCAACCTACATTTATGATGGGCCATAGCCCCATACGGCCATACCCCAAATTGATACTACATCTAATTGTTTTTTTTTTTCTTTTTAATAAACATATAGTCAAATATTTCGTTCTTAGTTACGGAGTACATAGGTTCCCCATCTTCTCTCTTTTGAGGGAGGATTTGCTTTTTTATTTTATGGATGCTATAGAGTTGTTTTATGGATAAAATTTTGTGCGGGATTGAAAAAGAGATTAATATTTCGACAACAATCGAACGAATCAGACGGACATTTTCTGCACGGCTATAACAGATCGATAGACCCCCTCGCCGAAGAAGGCTGTAAATCACAGCGATATGAAAGAGGGTATGAAGAATGTACGATTTGCAACAACGATCGTATCTTTGCTTACATAATATTTTTATTTGATTCAATTATTATGTATTTGTTAGATCTAAATCTCTTTGTAAATGTCGTATGACTTATTTATGAATCAATTTTATTTCAAAAAAAAAAAGAAAGTTACGGAGTACATGATTGATTATCTTTATTCAAAAAAATAAAATAAAAAGTTAATTGTTTTTTTTTAAGCAAATTTACTTGATTATCTTGATTACACAAGTTTTGAAAGGTAATTTCACGAGTTTAAATTTTATAACATATATAATTCCTTTCCTATTAAAGTTTAAAGTGTTAGTCCAAAATTTTGATTAAATTTAAACTCTCTCAAGACAACATTAAGAGATGGTGACGATAATATCAAATTAATTTGAACTATGCTTAAAGTTATTCCATTTAAATCCGAATCGGAGTTCCTGAACAAGTGGGTCGAACCGAGACATCTTTATGATGTCTTATGATATCAAATCTTATCATATGACCCCAAGAGTCACCCCATACATTCAGTTTATTTTTTGAAAAAATATCAAAAATTGATCCAAAATTGTATATTATAACCTTCAATTTTGGACTTTTTTCACTTTTTTGGGGAAAAAAACTGCCGAAATGCTTACCATGGATCTTAATAAACCCCAGGAGTCTATTTGGATGGGTACAACCATCCAATATGCCTTTAAACGGTCAATTTACATGTATACAACTTGCACCGATTTCATAAACTCGAGCATACTACGGACATTTACAACAACATATAATGGTTAATAATGGTTCCAAACGTCATTATATGACCCCGAGATATATCCCCTAGTATCTCAAGACTTTTCGACACCGGGTACCGAAACCTCCAAAATTTCTCAAAAAGCGTGGATAATGCTTCAATTTTGGCAATTTTTGACTTTTTTTTGGCCCGAAAATAAAAATCGACGAGATGTTTACAATGGTCCCTAATACCCTCCGGGAGTCCAATTGGGTGGGTGGAACCATCCAATTTGCCTTTAAACGTTCAATTTATCCGCTTACAACTTGCTTCAATTTAATGAACTCAAATCTATCACGGACATTTATGACAATATATAATGATCATATATGGTTTCAAACGGCATTATATGATCCCGGTATGTATCTCCTACTATCTCAAGACTTTTCGACACCGGATCCTGAAACCTCCAAAATTTCTCAAAAAACGTGGATAATAGCTTACAATTTTGGAAAATTTTAACTTTTTTAAGCCCGGAAATTAAAATTGCTGAGATGTTTACCATGGTCCCTAATACTTTCCGGGAGTTCAATTGGGTGGGTGGAATCATCCAATTTGCCTTTAAACGTTCAATTTACCCGTTTTCGTATACACCTCTTGTACAGACTATAAGCTTCCATGGGGCCTTTATGTAGCCGAATAAAGGTCATATATGGGTCGAAACAATATTATATGACCCCAAGATGCATCTCGTAGTGTTTCGTGAATTTCCGACATCGGGTCCCAACACCTTCTAAATTGCTCCGATTTCGTGTATTATACCCTTCATATTTGGCTGCCATATATTATTTTTTCACCCAACGAGATTACGCATCCAAGTTTTTCCATGGGTTCTGTTTCGGGGTTTTCTGATGTCCTGCGGGAGAGTTACAATTCCGAGACTGGAACCAGACGCCTGTACCTGCAAAATAACGGAGACTCCTGTGAGCTCCGCCTCCAACGGTCAAGTTAGTAACTGATTAAGGAGTAATTAATACGGAAATTAAAGTGATTAGGTCTCTCTAGGTGAGAGTGATTAGCGTAGGTAATCTGCTTTGTTAGCGAGATCAGCCGGTTATTACTGTGTGTAATTAATGTGTTTGTTCCGTAATGTTTTTCGTAAACTTCTTGTCCTCTCCCTTAATGAGGATTAAGGGAGGTATTTATAACCTTGGGAAACGTGCCCATCCTAGGTTTAGGTAAACCTAGGGCCGATTGGGCTTCCCTCGGAAATTGGGCCTGGGTGGCCGGTTTCTCCATTAGGCATGGAGTATGCCACATGTAGTGACATAACAGGTCCAAGGTGGACGAATGAGCGCGTGCCACGTGGCAAGCCCTGACAGTTCCAACTAGGGGACACTTGGCAGGACCTGATTGGTCCACGTGGCGCATTCCGATTGGTGGGAGCAAAATCCCCTAATCATTTGCCCCTCACAGGTGGCACGTGACTGGTCGCGTGTTACCTGTGACAGGTGTCGCACTGTAACGGGCGACGGCCTGCTACAGGTGTCAGTCGGCGAAAGGACGAGAGATTTTCCCGCCCAAATTTTGAATTCTGAAAGTGACCCTTCGCCTTCTCACTTCGCCTATATAAGGGAGAGTTGCCTTGAGTCATTTTCACACTTTGAGAACTATTTGAGAACATTCGGACCCCTGAACTTGCTCTGACATTTTGGACTTTTTCTGCCTACCGCCTGTTCTGACAAGCCGACTGCACAGGATTTTCAAAACTTCATCAACCGTCACTCGTTCAGGTAACTCAGTTCTCTTACTCTTAATTTTCTTTTTATTTTCTGAAATGGCACCACGGAAGCACACGACACGACCTAGGTTAGTGATCACCGGGGACGGCTGAATCTAGGACTAGGAGTGCCGCCTGCCCTTTTCCGGACCCATCTTTGCCCTTTATACAAAGTCCGACTGTATCTGTGTCTATGCAGAGCAGGATGGCCAGAACGAAAAAGACAGCTAGGATCTCAAATTCAGACGGCTCCTCCCACAGGGTGCCGATTAGTGAAACATCTGACCAGGCGCCAGATGTGGAAGTGAGACAAGGCGGCCTGGATGCCGGCAATTCTGTGGGGGGAGTCATAGTGACCCCTTCCAATTTAACAGTTAACAAATCTGCTCCTTTTCAAAAAGAGGAGGCGGGCCCCTCCGGGAGAGGGGAAGAGTCGTCCTCTTCAGACTCGTCGGAGGACGATTCCGAGTCAAGCTCTTCTGGCCCGGCTTCTTTGGGTACAGAAGAGAAAAACAGCCGCCTGCAAGAGGCGAGACTTTCTCACGCAGTTGAGAAGGGGGACAATTGGGCGGAACCATCCGCCTCTTACCGAGAGCTAAACACCCCCTACTACTACACGGTACCTCGGGGCCGAATCACAGCCATGCAAGAGAAGGTGGAGAGCTTTATTGCAAACCACACCATGGGCCCCGACTTTCTAGTGTTTGTGCCGGATCCAGAAGACACAGTCGTCTGGCCGGCTGGTTCAAGTTCTGAAAGCTCCTGCTTTGGCTGCTACGAGGCGGCCATCAAGGCAGGGCTTCGCTTCCCATTACATCCGGCTGTTCAGCGGATTTTGGATGGGTATGAGTTGGGGTTATGGCAGTTAGCCCCAAACTCTTGGGTCAACGTACTCGGCTATGTGGCCGGGTGCGAACTGCACGGGGTGGAGCCGAGCTTCGAGGCTTTTGCCCATATGAACTATCTCAGCCGGACCCCTAAGACAGGCGGTACCGGCTGGTATCAATTGACAAGCCACAGGGGCTACCTCATGACGAGAGGTAAAGCAAACAAGTGGAAGGACTGGCGGAGCACCTTCCTCATCATTGAGAGTTCTAACATTGAGCAAAACAAGCGCTTCAATAGGTGGAACAAGAATCCGCCCCTTCTTGCAGGCGGCCGTAGCATGCCGCCTGTTCCCCCAAGGCTAAGAAAGAGATCCTTGATAAAGGACTCTTTAAAGTAGAGTCGAGGGTCGACTCTACTTCAGGGGTACGAGAGCAGGTACCCCTGCACTGCGTCCCGAGCTTCAAGTGGCTCTATGACGAGTACTTTTTGGCCGCCTGCGGCCTCAGCAGTCGGTGCTCAAGAGGTAGTCGGCCTGTCGAATACTCTGTTGTTTCATACATTTGTTGTTTATCTTTTATTAACTTTGTTGTTTGTTTTTGCAGCTGACGTCATGAGCAAAATCACCGCCTCCAAGACTGCGACGGCCATGTTGCGGGCCTCTATTATGCAACAAGCTTCAACCGACTCCCCCAAGAAGGGGGCACCCTTGGTGAGCTCCGAACCTTTCACCCTATTTTTGGAGTGTATGCATATACTGACTTTTTTCTTCTTCTTTTTTTTTTTTTTTTTTTTTAGACGGGTGCTCCAAGAGCTTCATCTTCCCAACAGCCGGACCCCAAGGCCCGGAAGACGACTGTTGGGAGCTCTCCTGGTTCTACCAGGAAACAGGTGGCGGCTGAGAAACAGCCGGCCACTTCTTCTAAAGCTCCAACTGGGCCGCCTAGAGGTATGAAGTTGTCCTTGTAAATTTTAGACTTGCTCCTTTTTTACCAAGTCTAATCCGTTTGTTTATGCTTGATGCAGCCGGCCCCCAGGAGCCTGACTTGGTAGAGATGGCCAAGTCTATGATCAGGGCAGTTCCTCCAGCTGAAAGGGAGGCGGTCAGGGGTGTCGGCACCCTTGACCTAGACGGGATTGCAGGGGTCCTTGCTGAGGTATACTTAGCATATTTTTGAGTATTTGAATTTCTGGACGCCTGTTTTCTTTTTTGTTTGGAAACTGACGCCTGTTTCTTTGTACTTAGGCCCTGCTCCGAGTGTACGGCCTTCGCAAGCCGCTTGATCAGAAGAACAAAGAGGTAAAGGCTGCAAAAGCTATGGCCGCCTCTGACTGTGATAAGGCAATGTTTCAAATTGCCCAAAATGAAGTACTGACCATTGATATTCTTTATTATCAGGCGCAGGCTACCGCCGCTGTACGGGCTCAGTTAGAGGCGGCCCAGAAGAAGAACGACGAGCTGGAGGCGACCATCACAAATCTCAAGGCCGAGCTGAAACCTCTTCGCCTGAAAATGTACTCTTACGAAGCCATGGAGAAATCCTTGGCCAACGTAAAGGAACGCCTGGTGACCCAGGAGAAGAGTCTTACCCAAGAGCTCTCGGAAAAGGCCGAGCAAGAGAAGAAAGAGCTGGTCCGGGAGATGATGGAAGACTCCGCTCAAATCCAGCGCATGACCTGGGGCCGCCTCTTCCCCAGTGCCGACTTTGCCTCTTGGGAAAGAACGTACCGCCAGTGCTCGGATGCATATAATCAACAGATCCTGGCGGCTGATGAAGAAGAGGCGTTGGGGGAAGAGTTGGAGGAGGAGGAGGAGCCGGTAGTGGCGCTTGTGCCGCTTGGGGGTAAGACATCAAAAAAGGATGCAGATGAAGCCGAGTCCAGCAAGAAGAGTGATGACCAGGCGGCAGCAACTAATACTGAACTGCCCCCTTCTTAAGCTTTATGTATTCTTTCCACGGCCTGCGTGCCGTTTGCTTTGTATTTACCCGGCCAGGGGGCCGGGGCTTTGAATATTTTGCTGGTCTTTAATGACCGGCTTATTTTTAATGAATTTTTGTTTTGCTTCAAATTTGTCTAAGTATTCCATATCTAATATCCAATTGTTTACTAGACCGACTGTTTTACATGGCCGAACGTTGCAGACAGGTACGGATAGTTAGTACGCCGCCTATGCCCCTGGACGGCTGGTTGTCTGTTTCCAGGATAGACGATCAGTCGGCCATTTATCCAATCGGTATTCGAACTATTTTGTCTGGATCCTTTTTAGGCAGGCGGGCCTGTCTTTTGTAAATTTAACCAAGTAGGAAAGTGGTCTGACCAAGTAGATAGAGTATTACCTAGTCGCCAAGGAATTGAGTAGTAGAGAAAACAAGCGGCGGGTACCGGTTGTTTTCCCTTTATTGCCAATGTTGTTGGCTTTTAACTCATAATTTTTTAACCTAGCAAGAGTAGCGATTGAGGGCCCCTGTTTGTTAAAAACAGGCGGACGACTCATACCTTTTAGGCTCCATACTAAGTTTGAGTGACTATTAAGTTAACATAGGAGTTACTTAGTCTTCGTCACAATCTAGATTGAGTAGTAGAGGTACCAGGCGGCGGAGGCCGGCTAATCCCTTGATTTGCCAATGTTTGTTGGCTATTAACTCAATAGGTTACCTAGTAGGAATAGGGGTTTGAGTGCCCCTGTTTGTTAAAACAGGCGGACGACTCAAACCTTTTAGGTTCCATACCAAATTTGAGGGAGTGACTTATGAGTTAACGTTGGAGTTACTCAGTCGCCGTCACTTTTGTTTGAGAAGTAGAGGTACCAGGTGGCGAAGGCCGGCTAGACCCCTTGATTCGCCAATGTTTGTTGGCTATTAACTCAATAGGTACCCCCTGTATTTATCCCAAGTAATACAGGCGGTCATCTGACTCAGATGTCAACTGCTACCACTGGTTTGGTTAGTGATAGAGTTATCCTTGTCTCAAAAACGGCTACGTGGTTGCCCTTGGGGACAGTCGTATAGGTGCCGTGTAATTAGTTTATAGAACAATGTTCCACCCAAAAGGGAGCTGCTCTCTGCGACGAATTTCATCCGGATGGATGCCGTCGGACGCCTGCTATGATGTTGGGATAGGTCGTATTAGTTTTGTAGATTTGATCAGTTGGTTTGGCGCCTGGTCTGATCATTCGGCCTGTGGCCTTGGTAAGTTCTTGGTGAATGTAGGTGCTAAGTAAAAGGAGGGTAGCCGCCTGTTAGGCACAGGGTCGGCAGGCCCTAATCTTTTTAGCTAAGTATTGTGAGTAAAATACTCAATGGAGAGTAGCCGACTGTAAAGGTACAGACGGCATGCCCCTATGAAGATAGAGTGAAAAACTCAATGGAGAGTAGCCGATTGTAAAGGTACAGACGGCATGCCCCTCTGAAGATAGAGTGAAAAACTCAATGGAGAGTAGCCAACTGTTTGTTAGTAAGCGTGCCCCTCTTAGTACAAATTGAATAGCAAGTGCACTTTTTATTAAGTAGCTCTTGACTATTTACATCATTCAAAAGAAATATTTCTTAAGATTATCTACATTCCAAGTTCGAGGCAACGGTTGTCCGTCTGGTGTTTCCAGACGGTAGGTACCGTCCCTGACTTCCTCATAGATTCGGTAGGGTCCTTCCCAGTTGGGAGTTAGTTTGCCAGACTCATTAGCCCTACCAACTGCTTCCATTTTTCTAAGTACAAAGTCCCCTATTTTGAGTGGACGCCTGTGTACTTTTTTGTTGTATGATCTAGTCATTCTCAGGCGATAGATTTCATGGCGCAAGACAACATTGCCCCTCTTTTCAGGAAGTGAGTCTAATGTCAGGCGCATGGCTTCCCAGTTTGCCTCTTTGTCATATAGCATTACTCGAAGAGTCGGCTCATAGTGTTCTATTGGAAGAACAGCTTCCGCACCATAAGTTAGGAGGAATGGAGTTTCTCCAGTCGCCCCTTTTTCAGTCGTCCTAATGGCCCAGAGAACATGTGGTAGTTCATCTGCCCATAGGCCGCCTTGCTCGTTCAATCTTTTTCTTGAGACCGTCTGAGATGATTTTATTAAAGGCTTCTACCTGGCCGTTTGCTTGTGGACGGCCGACAGATGCAAAGTAGTTTGCAATTCCTTGGTCACCCAACCAGCTTTTGAGAACAGGCGTCTCAAATTGGGGACCATTATCAAAAACCATAGACATGGGAACCCCGAACCGAGTGATGACATTTTTCCAAATGAATGAAATTACATCTTTCGTCTTGATTCCCTTTACAGCCTCCGCCTCTACCCATTTAGTGAAGTAGTCGACGGAAACAAGTATGTATCTCCTGCCGCCTGTAGTAGGCGTATATGGACCCAGAATGTCCATGCCCCACTTAGCAAACGGTAGTGGGCTGTGAATGGTAGTGAGGTCAGTAGCCGGACGGTGAATTAGTTTGCCAAACCTTTGGCACTTGTCACATTTTTTCACTATCTCCATTGCATCTGCTTCCAAAGTAGGCCAAAAGTAGCCCTGCTGCCTTGCCCTTTGAGCAAGCATCCTACCACCTATATGAGAAGCACAGTAACCAGAGTGAAGATCATCTAGTATCTCTCGTCCCATTTCTGGAGTAACACACTTTAAGAAGGGTTGAAGGTACCCCCTCTTGTGAAGTTCTCCCTTTATCATTTCAAAACAGGTGGCTCGTTTTTTCAGTGCTGCCGCCTGTTGAGGATCATCCGGCAGTGTACCGTTTGTCAGATATGCCCTGATTGAATCCATCCAGGTTGAGCTTCTGTCTAGGATTCCAATAGGGTTTTCCTCGATGCTTCTCTTCTCCATTACTTCCCAAAAAACAGTTCGAGGAGTATCGGAGGAGGCGGATGATGCTAATTTTGACAGTGCATCCGCCTGGTTGTTTTCTGATCTCGGCACTTGGATCAGATGGAAATCCTCAAGGGAGCCGACTGCTTGTCGGACCGCCTGTAAATACTTGATCATGGCCGGATGGGTTGCTTCGTATTCGCCATTGTACTGACTCACTATCAATTGTGAATCGGAACAGGCGTCTATTTTTCTTGCCCCTGCCGCCTTGCACATGCGGATCCCGGCTAGTAAAGCTTCATATTTTGCCTCATTGTTTGAAGCCTGAAAACTGAAGCGTAGAGCATACTCGTACCTGTCGCCCTCTGGCGACTGACATATGACGCCTGCTCCACAACCATTTGAAGTAGAGCTTCCGTCCACATATACCTTCCATACTTGGTCTGGAACTTGAGAGTCAGGAGGACGAGTCATCTCTACAACAAAGTCAGCAAAGGCTTGCCCCTTCACTGCTTTTCTAGGCTCGAAAGTAACTTCGAGGCTCTGTATTTCTATGGCCCATTTGATCATTCGGCCTGACGACTCCATGATGGTCAGTGGCCAAAAAAGTAGGGCTTCAATTTTTTAACAGCCATGAAGAGTGCAAGACCGAATTTCTCCACTAGGGGATACCTCAACTCGGCATTTTTCAGTACGTGACTGACAAAGTAGACCGGGAGCTGACAGCCGTCCCTTTCAGCAAGGAGAACAGCGCTTAACGCATGATCAGAGACGGCCAGGTACATGTAGAGAACCTCTTTGGGCAAAGGGCTAACCAGCCTCGGCAAGGAATGCAAGTGAGCTTTTAATTTTTGGAAAGCGGCCTCAGCATCCGACCCCCATTCAAACCTTGCCTTTTTCTTAATTGCCTGGAAAAAGTATAGGCATTTGTCGCCTGATCGGCTTAGAAATCTTCCCAAGGCTGCCAGACAACCTGTTAACTTCTGAACCTCTCGGATGGTACAAGGCAACTGCATGTCAATGACCGCCTGCACCTTCTCAGGGTTCGCCTCTATTCCTCTCTTATTGATAAGGAATCCGAGAAATTTCCCAGACTCAACTCCAAATACACATTTCTTGGGATTGAGCATGACATGGTGCCGCCTGAGTGTGGCGAAAGTTTCTCGGAGGTCCGACAGATGATCTTTCTGAAGTTTAGTCTTGACAATCATATCATCAATGTATGCCTCGACGTTTCTCCCAATCTGATCAAAGAACACAGTGTTTATCATTCGTTGGAAGGTAGCCGGGGCATTCTTAAGACCAAACGGCATGACCGTGTAACAGTATAACCCCTGATCAGTGACGAAGCCGTCTTCTCCTGATCTTTCTTCCATAAAGGAATTTGATGGAAACCAGAATAGGCGTCCATAAAACTCATCAAGGCATGGCCGGCTGTTGAGTCGACCAGGTTATCAATTTTAGGCAGAGGGTAACTGTCTTTGGGGCACGCCTTGTTTAAGTCTGTGTAGTCTACACACATTCGCCAGGTGCCATTCGGCTTTTTAACAAGCACCACATTTGCAACCCAGTCTGGGAAGTAACATTCCCGAATGAACCCTGCATCAAGTAATTTTTTAACTTCGGCGGCTGCCGCCTGACTTCTTTCTTCGCCATGGTTCCGCTTCTTTTGCCGTACCGGCTTCTTTTTCGGATCCACGGCGAGTTTATGTACCGCCAGATCAGGACTAATGCCTGGCATTTCATGGACTTCGAATGCAAAGATGTCCTTGTATTCTTTCAATAGGTTGTGAAAGTCGTCACCAAGGTTTCCCAGAGCAGTCGTCCCAACTTTGACTGTTCGGTCAGGACGTGAGTCGTCTAAGACCAGGTCCGTATGCTCACCAGCCGGCTGAGGACGGAACTCATCCGGCCGCTCCTCTGCCAATGATTGCTATTTTCTTGCTTTTCTTGCGGCCCCTGTCTGGGATGCCTTTCTCTTTTTGCCGCCTGCTTCTTGAACAGGCGCACTCTCCTTGACATTGTCAAGGTCTGTTTTTTCACCGCTTGACCCAGTGGCCATAACAGTGGGCTTGACATCCGAGAGATAGCACTCTCGGGCCATCCTCTGATCTCCCCTTAGGGAGCCGACTGTTCTATTATCCCTCTCAAACTTGAGCAACATAAGAGATGGGATTATAACAGCCTTGGAATTATTCAGGGTTGGTCGACCAAGAATCATGTTGTAGGCCGAGAGTTCTTCTACTTCTAGGAACCGGACTACCATGTGTCGTCCTTCCCCTTTTTCGCCCAGGCGAATGGGTAAATCTACTCGTCCCAGTGGGTGGACGACTCCTCCTCCAAACCTTACTAAAGGGTGGGAGGCCGGATGTATGCAGTCAGTCTGATATTTCAGTTTCGACAGACATTTGCTGCTGATGAGATCTGAGGAGCTCCCGGTATCTATGAGGATTCGGCCAACTCTCTGGTTGGCCACTTTACATTCAATAACGAGAGGGTCGTCATGCGGCCCCCTTACCCCTCTTAGATCTTCTTCAGTGATGACAATCTCAGGAAATGTATATTTGGACGGTCGTTCTTGGTGAACGGAATTTACATCTAACCGCCTTATATTATCTTTGGTGCCCCTAATAGTGGGGCCGCCTCCTGAGAAGCCGCCTGCAATGGTGTAGACGACTGCATCATCTGTATCGGAGCTGTCGGCCTGTTGATTCTTTTTGGCCGACTGCTTTTTTGAGGAAGTGTTCCCCGTAGATTTCTTGACATAAGTGTCAAGATCACCTTGCTCAGCCAGGCGGTCTAGGTACCGCATAAGACTGATGCAGTCATTGGTGTGATGACCAACGTCATCATGATAAGCACAGATTTTATCTTGGTTCCGGTTGTTTGCAGAACCCTTCATGGGGACCGGCTTCTCAATTGAGATCCGTCCCTTGATTTCTTTTAGGATAAACTGGTTATCCTTGTTAAACGCATACTTTGGGGAGTATGGTTTGAATTCTTTTTTCTTTTTCTGGGTCGGCTGTTTAGAGGAATCTGCCGCCCAGACCTCTTTTCTTTTCTCATCTTTGTTTGACGACTGTTTCTGTCGTCCTTCTCTTTTGTCGAACCTTTTCCCGTCCGACTGTTTTATCGTACAAAGATCAGTCGCCTGTATATAGGCTTCTGCTTCAATTAAGGCCTCTTGAAGAGTCGCCACCCTTTTTCGAACCAAATCAAATTTGAAGGTAGACCCGTCTTTGAGACCTCTGAAAAAGTCAGTATAAGCTACCTCATCCGGTAACCCTTGAATCTGTATTCTCATCAAGTTAAACCGCCTGATGTAAGAACGAAGCCCCTCCTTCTCGCCCTGCTGAATTGTTCCCAAATCAAGGGTCGTTTTCTTCGCAGGGATGTTCATGGCGAAGTTGGAGGCAAATAAGTAAGCAAGCGTCCTGAAGCTATTTACACAACCAGTCGGCAGGTTGTCGAACCATTGCTGTGCGATTCCTTTGAGAATCGCTGGGAAACACTTGCACCAAGTGGGATCATCCAACCCTTGAAGGTACATCAGGTTGGTGAATGTCATCAGATGGTCTTCTGGGTTAGTAGTGTCGTCATAAGCGCCTACTAGTACATTTTTCACTTTGGCCGGCTGAGCGGCTTCAGTAATTTCCTTGGAGAAGGCCGACGGCTGTTCACCAAGTCTAAGCAACCGTAGTTGCCAGTCCATAGGTTGGACGTTTTTTGCTGCAGGTCCACCAAATGGAGGTGGTTGCATAAAATACTGTTGTTGCGGCACAAATGGTAAGTTTGGTACCGCCTGGGCACTATGAAAGCCGGACTGACGGGAGGTGCCGCCTGACTGACTCTCATGGTACGACTGAGTATGCCTCATCGAGGCATTTCGCAAACTGTCTTGTAAGTTTGAAGTAGAGGCCGACTCTGACAATCGGTCACTCTTCTTCTGCTCTAGCAGTAGCCGAGCATCTGTGAATGTTTGCTTCGACCCGTCCGCCTGAATATGACGAACAGGTTTCCTATTTCCTGTAGGATAACGAAATTTTGTGAAATCAAGGGCAGGTGGCTCCCGCTTCCTAGATTTAGGATGAGGAGTCGCCTCTCGCCCTTGAACTGGCTTCCTCTTCAGTGAAGTGGAGGGTTTCTTGGCCGACTGCTCCTTGACTGGAGTAGTCGACTTCTTGTTGATCAACTCTTGAATCTCTCCCTTGAAGTCCCTCATGAAGGTCATGAGTTCGTTCCTTGTGATGGGAGCAGACCCATCAGTCGGCTGTTGCCGAACAGGCGGTGCGCCTGCTGGCTCGCTTCCTGTTTGAAGATGCTCCCGTTCCCTCCTTTCGGTATGACGGGTAAGTCGGGCCCTTAGGGTCCCGTCTGAAGCTGTATGAGCTTCAACTTCAAATTCACTTTCGGTATCATGGTCCGACTGAACTTGAGGGTCGTCTAGGGGACGCCTCTCTTCAGGAGTCGGTACAGACTTGGATGCCATCTCTGAAGTACTCTCCCCACAGACGGCGCCAAATGTTTCGGGTTTTTCTGATGTCCTGCGGGAGAGTTACAATTCCGAGACTGGAACCGGACGCCTGTACCTGCAAAATAACGGAGACTCCTGTGAGCTCCGCCTCCAACGGTCAAGTTAGTACCTGATTAAGGAGTAATTTATGCGGAAATTAAAGTAATAAGGTCTCTCTAGGTGAGAGTGTTTAATGTAGGTAATCTGCTTTGCTAGCGAGATCAGCCGGTTATTACTGTGTGTAATTAATGTGTTTGTTCCGTAATGTTCTTGTAATCCCCCTTAATGAGGATTAAGGGAGGTATTTATAACCTTGGGAAACGTGCCCATCATAGGTTTAGGTAAACCTAGGGCCGATTGGGCTTCCCTCGGAAATTGGGCCTGGGTGGCCGGTTTCTCCATTAGGCATGGAATATGCCACATGTCGTGACATAACAGGTCCAAGGTGGACGAATAAGCGCGTGCCACGTGGCAAGCCCTGACAGTTCCAACCAGGGGACACTTGGCAGGACCTGATTGGTCCACGTGGCGCATTCCGATTGGTGGGAGCAAAATCCCCTAATCAGGAAAAGTTTTGTTTTATAAAAAAAAAAAAAAAAAAAAAGAGGGAAAATGGATTTGCCACTGGTTCTAACCAAACCGGTGGGAAAAGTATGTTTCTCGCACCGGTTCTAACAAAACCGGTGGGAAAAGTGTTATGAAATTAAAAAAAAAACCGCTTATATTCTTCTTTCTTTCTCCTTCAATTCCTTGATCTTTCCTCCTCTCTCGTCTGCGCTACCTCTCTCTCCTCTCCCTCTCCTCCATTAAAACGAACCTCTCTGTACTCTTTCCTCTCTTTGTACTCCTTCATATCTTTCTCGTCGTACTCCTTCCTCTCTCCCTCGTCCATTTAAGCGTTTCTCGCTGTACTCTTTCCTCTCTCTCTCCTCCATTTAAGCGTACTCGAAATTCTCCATTGAAGGGGCTTATGAGCTTTCTCTCCTCCATTGAAGCAGTCTCTAAGGTTAGATGCTTCTTTTTCTTTAATCATCTAATATTAATTTTGACAATCTAGTGTTAATCATGTATTTAATTGTTAGTATATACTCAATTTAGGGTTATTTGAAGTTGGAAAATTGAACTATTGGTTATACAAAGTCGAAGAATTTTACGTAATTTTTGGAGTCTAGTTTGATAATTGAGTCAATTTTGGTTGCTAATTTGTGAATTTTAGTTTATTTATTTTATTTTATAGGAAAAACACAAATTCACAAATTCTGGGGGTGGGGGAATGGTTTCAGGGGTAGAGTTTCGAGTCTACGGCAGTTTCGGGTCAGGGAAAGGGGTGGGGGTTTCTGGTGGGGAAAGGGATGGGAGTTAGGGTGGTTTCGGGTTAAGGAATTCAAGTTTTGGGCGGTTTCGTTGGTGGGGCTGGGGCGGGGGGTCTATTGCGCTTATGTGGCTCTGGAAGGAGGGTGGTTTTGGTGGTGGTACAGGGGGAGGGGGTGGCTGTCGGGGCTGGGTTGGGGAGTGGTTGTTGGGCTGAAACGCAGTCATGAGATAGACAGGAGAATAGGGTTTTGGGAGGGTTGAAGGTGAAGGATGTTGTTAGTGGGGAGGTTAAGGATGTGCAGGTTTCTTATTTTTCGGTGTTTAGAGAGACATAAAGAGCAATGATATAAATCGAAATGATGACCGGATTACGGAATGCACATTGTGGATTTGTGGTACAATCGTATAAGTGTTGTGATATGTTTTGTTGATGATGTTATCAGGGAGATGATTTGTGTGTTAGCTACTACTACATTGACAGTGAGCTCAATGCTTATGCCATATCTTCTGCTCAGGTCAACTGCTTAGCTTGCTTATCTATTTTTATACAACTATTGTACGAATACACAAAGGAAGTACGGAATTATGTTGAGTACATTTGATAATTCGGCTCCATGGAAAGTCGAAAAACCTTTAAACTGTTGCCATGCTTCGGTGATTGTAAGTTGTAATTGCTCTGTGTAAATGGATCATTTTGTAAAAAAAAAAATAAAAAAATAAAAATAAGTTGTTTGGATGAACTATTTTAATGTTAATTTGTTTTATGGAATGAGCGTTACCCTTGGCCCTAAATCTCCAAGACGATACAGAAAAAGTGTCAGTGGGATGTCTTTGTGGATTGACGGCTTTAAGAGAAGTAATGTTGTTTCTACATCTGGTATACTTGAGTTTGCTTACAGGTTTGCTTTCCGAAATTTACTTAAGTTTTTAGTGACAATGTTAAAATTATTCCGTTGAGACATTAAAAATAAGGAATTGGCAATCCTCTTTATGTGATCATAGGGACAAAACCGAATTGGGTAGTGAAGATGAGAAATCTTATCAGTCCGATCAGTGCCATTTTTATAGATTGATCAATGGATTTTGTAAATGTTGCTAACAAATCAATTATGTTTCATAACTTGATGCTTGAATCTTGGTGTTTATTACATATATGCTGCTGTTTTGATTCTTTGTAATTTACGTGAGAATCGTAAAAGGAGGTATTAATTGCTTTCTTATGGTAATAAATAATTGTCATAGTAGACCTCATTACAGCTTATAATGTCATATTACTGTGTTTGGCTGGTGTCATTGCTTTGCTAAGAATGTATAATTCAAGTATAATTTACATCTTAATATGATTTTTGGTCTCAGTATCTCAAGTGCTCTCTTTCTCCACCCTCTTTGTCAATCTATCCTTGTTGGAGAGTAATTTCTTGTAGATTCAAAGCATGGTGAAACTACTGATATGAACAGAACTCTGATTGCACTTTACTTGATGACTATAAGAGTATAAGCTGGCTACTTCTTTTGTAGGGATTTGCAGAAGGCGACTCAGAATTTCACAACATTGGTTGGCCAGGGTGCATATGGTCCTGTGTACAAAGCTCAGATGTCAACTGGTGAAATAGTTGCTGTGAAGGTGCTGGCAATTGATGTCAAAGCAAGGGGAGCGAGAATTTGACATAGAGGTAATGTCATATTTTAATCAGTGCAGCTTATTAGCGGCAATATAATCTATACCAAGGTTCATCCTTAGATGTCCTGTGTGGTAGACAAGTTGCTGTCTCTTTTTATGCTGTAGTTATTTTGCTGATTGATTCTTGATCTCACCTTCTTTTTTGCATGCTCTTGTTTCTCAGGTTAAGCTGTTAGGAAGGTTGCATCACAGGAACCTCTTGAATTTGCTTGGATATTGTACAAAGAAGGGTAGTATCCGAATTGGGTTGAAATTTGTTGTGAAATAGAACTATAGGACTTGAATTACAATCTTGGGTTGATTATTCCAGTTTTAGGTGAGCTGCCATCGGCAATGAGGACAGCAGCTTGGGTGGGGAAATGGCATTTGATACTACAAAGACAAACACCATTGCCACCAATGTCACTGTGCTCTACTCTGCATCAGTTTTGCATTCTTGCCACCCTTGAAGTCCTGAGTTCTATTAGTTTTTGTATACTGTCAGACAGCATATGTTAATATTTATATGTCCAAAAATATATATGTTAGTGTTTATATGTCCATTTTTTTTTTAGTTTTTTAAAGTGTAATATTACAAGTTATTGAGGCAAATATATGTGTTTTATGTATATTATGATTATATATACGTATTTGGTACAATTTAAGTGAAAAAAATGCAAAAAAAAAAAAAATTAATTTTTTGGGGCATTTTTGCCACCGGGTCAGTGTGAAAATCAGTGGGAAATGTTATAGTTTTGCCACCGGTTCACTTGAAAACCGGTGGGAAAAGTCCTCCAGCTATAAGATAAGTCACATGTTTTTGCCACCGGTTCACTTCAAAACCGGTGGGAAAAGTGGTTTTTGCCACCGGTTTTGAACCCGTGGGAAATCAAGAACGGTTCAAAACCGGTGGGGAATGAGTGGTTTGAACCGGTGGGGATTGGGGTTTTTTGCCTAGTGTTTGCTTGAATGTGTTTGACTTTCATTTGATTCAATTAGCTTTGTAGAATGCATTTGACTTTCATTTGATTTGAAAAGCTTTGTTTGAATGTGTTTGACTTTCATTTGATTCAATTAGCTTTGTTGAATGCATTTGACTTTCATTTAATTCAAAAATCTTTGTTTGAAAATGTTTGACTTTCATCTGATTTAAATAGCTTTGTTTAATTGTGTTTGATTTTCATTAGATTCTTTTTTTTTTTTTTTTTGAAAAGGTAAGAAAATTATTAATACCAAAAGACGAGGGACAAGCCCTCAAGTACAACCCCAGACCTAGGAGAGACCACCTTCTAGGAAGGGTGCCTCAAAGCTAGGATGGGCTAGGCACAAAGTTGGAAGGCACAACAGCCCATAAGTTCTAGCACAAAGCAAACAAACCAAGACAAACTAAAAAAAAAAAAAAAAACAAAGCTAAAAGGCCCAAAACAAAAGGGCCTATCGAGGAATACAACTTCTAAGCATAAACAGCCATTTACAATGCTGTTTTTTCCACTTACTACCAATATTTTGCTGAATTCTGTCAACAATCTCTGTGCACATTTTAGTGCATAATCTTCTCGGAGGAGGAACAGCAGCATTCCAGAAGGTGTGATTCCGTGCATACCAGAGGTAGTACACCAAACCAGTAAGGACAGCAAAGCCCACCTTTCTCTTAATAGGGTCTTTAAACAATTTTTTCCAACATTTCCAGGTGCTGTTAATATCAACATGATTATCTGAAATCTGCAAGAAATGACAGATAATATTCATACATCTTCTGCTGTAAGGGCAGTTGAAAAATAGGTGACTATGATCTTCCCTCTGATCTCCACAAAGATAGCAAGTAGCAGAGTCACTAACACCTATTCTCAGTAATTTATCTCTTGTTCTCAGTCTGTCCAAAATAGCCATCCAAGCTATAATAGAATGTCTAGGAACATTGTAATGATTCCAGATCCAGCTATCCCAATCTATAGTCTGTGAACCTCTCTGTAACCAGGCATATCCATCTGAGATAGAGTACTTCCCCTCTTTCCAGTGTTCAGAGTCAAAACCATCCTTTAACTCATCCTTAACACAGCAGATCCTCTTCCAAGCCTAGCCATCAGCTTTCTTGGGGACATAGGACCACCAATTAGTCTCTTTCAAGTAGACATTGTGGATCCATTTAACCCATAATGAGTCTTGTTTCTGAGCCACCTTCCAAACAAACTTGCCTAGGGTAGCCTTATTCCACAGCTCACAATCTCTGATCCCCATACCACCAGTCTTCTTAGCTTGACAAATCCAACTCCAAGCAACAGGAGGGCATTTAGACAATGAAGCTGACCCACACCATAAGAATGCCCTGCATAGCTGATTTATCTTGTTAATGACTATCTTGGGAAACAGAATACATTGTGCCCAGTAGGTGTGTAGGCTCATAAGAACAGAATTTATGAGCACACTCTTGCAGCATAAGAAAGGTTCCTACTGGACCACCTAGTCATCCTAGCCAGCATACTGTCAATTAACCCATCAAAATCACTAACCTTCATGTATCTGCTATTCAAAGGTATACCCAAGTATTTAAAAGGCATACAGCCTTCCACAAACCCCGAGTGATGTAAAATCTCCTTCTTAATATCAGGATGAACATTACCAAAATAGATGGCAGTCTTATCAGAGTTAGCTAGCAACCCCGAGACCTTTTCAAACATTTTCAGAGCTCTTGTAAGATAGCTCACTGATTTTTTATCCCCATAAGCAAAGAGCATTAAATCATCAGCAAACACCAGATGATTAAGTTTCAACTGTTTGCACCTATAGTGAAACTTGAAACCCTTCTTGTGCCATACCTTCCTTAGCAGCCTGGTTAAATACTCCATTACAATCACAAAGAGAAGAGGAGACATGGGATCTCCCTGTCTCACACCTCTCTTACCCGGAAAGAAACCATGCATACCCCCATTTAGAAAGATGGAATAAGAGGGAGAGGTCACACATTCCATAATCCAGTGAACAAGCTGAGTAGGGAAACCAAAACAGCCTAGCATATCCTCAATAAAGCTCCAGTAAACTGAATCATAGGCTTTTCGAAGATCAACCTTCACAATACACCTAGGATACTTCCTTTTATTATTATAATCTTTAAGAATGTCTTGACAAATAAGCACATTGTCTAAAATTGACCTACCAACAATAAAAGCACCTTGGGACTCATCAATTAGCACAGGTAACACCTCTTTCATCCGAGAGCACAACATTTTCGAGATAATTTTGTAGAGAACATTACAGCATGCTATTGGTCGAAACTTTCATTAGATTCAATTATCTTTGTAGAATGCAATTGACTTTTATTTGATTAAATTAGCTTTGTTGAATTTATTAGACTTTAATTTGAATCAAAAAGCTTTGGTTGACCGTGTTTGACTTTCATTTGATTCAATTAGCTTTATTGAATGCATTTGACTTTTATTTGATTCAAAAAGATTTGTTTGAATGTGTTTGACTTTCATTTAATTCAATTAGCTTTGCTTGAATGTGTTTAACTTTCATTTGATTCAATTAGCTTTGTAGAATGCATATGACTTTCATTTGATTAAATTAGCTTTGTTGAATGCATTTGACTTTCATTTGATTTAAAACGCTTTGTTTGAAAATATTTGACTTTCATTTGATTTAATAAGCTTTGTTTGAATGTGTTTGACTTTAATTTGATTCAAAAAGCTTTGTTTGAATTTGTTTGACTTTCATTTGATTCAATTAGCTTTGTTTGAATGTGTTTGACTTCCATTTGATTCGTTTAGCTTTGTAGAATGCATTTAACATTCATTTGATTCAATTAGCTTTGTTGAATGCATTTGACTTTCATTTAATTCAGAAAGCTTTGATTGAGAATGTGTTTGACTTCCATTTGACTCAATTAGTTTTATAGAATGCATTTGACTTTCATTTGATTCGAAAAGCTTTATTTGAATGTGTTTGACTTTCATTTGATTTAAATAGCTTTGTTTAATTGTGTTTGACTTTCGTTTGATTCATTTAGCTTTGTAGAATGCATTAAACTTTAATTGGATTCAATAAGGATTTATTTGAATGTGTTTGACTTTCATGTGATTCAATTAGCTTGAATGAATTCATTTGACTTTCATTTGATTCAAAAAGCTTTGTTTGAATGTGTTTGACTTTCATTTGATTCAATTAGGTTTGTTTGAATGTTTTTGACTTTCATTCGATTCAATTAGCTTTGATGAATGCATTTGAGTTTCATTTGATTCAAAAAGCTCTATTTGAATGTGTTTGACTTTCATTTGACAAAATTAGGTTTGTTTGAATGTGTTTACCTTTCATTTGATTCAATTAGGTTTGTTAGAATGTGTTTGACTTTCATTTGATTCAATTAGCTTTGTTTAATGCATTAGAATTTCATTTGATTCAAAAAGCTTTGTTTGAATGTGTTTGACTTTCATTTGATTCAAATGTGTTTGACTTTCATTTGATTAAATTATCTTTGTTGAATGCATTAGACTTTAATTTGAATCAAAAAGCTTTGGTTGACTGTGTTTGACTTTCATTTGATTCAATTAGCTTTATTGAATGCATTTGACTATCATTTGATTCAAATAGATTTGTTTGAATGTGTTTGACTATCATTTGATTCAATGACCTTTGCTTGAATGTGTTTGACTTTCATTTAATTCAATTAGCTTTGTAGAACGCATTTTACTTTTATTTCATTAAATTAGCTTTGCTGAATCTATTAAACTTTCATTTGATTCAGAAAGCTTTGCTTGAATGTGTTTGACTTTTATTTGATTCAATTAGCTTTATAGAATGCATTTAGCTATCATTTGATTCAAAAAGCTTTGTTTGAATTTGTTTGACTTTCATTTGATTCAATTAACTTTGTTTGAATATGTTTAACTTTCATTTGATTTAATTAGCTTTGTTGAATGTTTTGACTTTCATTTGATTCAAAAAGCTTTGTTTGAGTGTGTTAGACTTTCATTTTATTTATATAGCTTTGTTTAATTGTGCTTGACTTTCAATTAATTCAATTAGCTTTGTAGAATGCATTAGTCTTTAATTTGATTCAAACAGCTTTGTTTGAATTTGTTTGTCTTTCATTTAATTCAATTAGCTTTGTTTCAATGTGTTTGACTTTCATTTAATTCAATTAGCTTTGCTTGAATGTTTTTTACTTTCATTTGATTCCTTTAGCTTTGTAGAATGCATTTGACTTTCATTTTATTCAATTAGCTTTGTTGAATGCATTTGACTTTCATTTGATTCAATTAGTTTTATAGAATGCATTTGACTTTCATTTGATTCGAAAAGCATTGTTTGAATTTGTTTGACTTTCATTTGATTCAATTAACTTTGTTTGAATGTGTTTGACTTTCGTTTGATTCAATTAGCTTTGTTGAATGCATTTGACTTTCATTTGATTCAAAAAGCTTTGTTTGAATGTGTTTGACTTTCATTTGATTTAAATAGCTTTGTTTAATTGTGTTTGACTTTCATTTGATTCAATTAGCTTTGTAGAATGCATTAGACTTTAATTTGATTCAAAAAGCTTTATTTGAATTTTAATGTTATTGACTTTCATTTGATTCAATTAGCTTGAATGAATTAATTTGACTTTCATTTGATTTAAAAAGCTTTGTTTGAATGTGTTTGAATTTCATTTGATTCAATTAGGTTTGTTTGAATGTGTTTGACTTTCATTCGATTCAATTAGCTTTGATGAATGCATTTGAGTTTCATTTGATTCAAAAAGCTCTATTTGAATGTGTTTGACTTTCATTTGACTCAATTAGGTTTGTTTGAATGTGTTTAACTTTCATTTGATTCAATTAGCTTTGTTAGAATGTGTTTGACTTTCATTTGATTCAATTAGCTTTGTTTAATGCATTAGACTTTAATTTGATTCAAAAAGCTTTGTTTGAATGTGTTTGTCTTTCATTTGATTCAATCAACTTTTTTTAAATGTGTTTGACTTTTATTTGATTAAATTAGCTTTGTTGAATGCATTTGACTTTCATTTTATTAAATTAGCTTTGTTGAATGCATTAGACTTTAATTTGAATCAAAAAGCTTTGGTTGACTGTGTTTGACTTTCATTTGATTCAATTTGCTTTATTGAATGCATTTGACTACTATTTGATTCAAATAGGTTTGTTTGAATGTGTTTCACTTTCATTTGATTCAATTACCTTTGCTTGAATGTGTTTGACTTTCATTTAATTAAATTAGCTTTGTAGAACGCATTTTACTTTTATTTCATTAAATTATCTTTGTTGAATGCATTAAACTTTCATTTGATTCAGAAAGCTTTGCTTGAATGTGTTTGACTTTCATTCGATTCAATTAGCTTTATAGAATGCATTTGACTTTCATTTGATTCAAAAAGCTTTGTTTGAATGTGTGTGTTTGACTTTCATTTGATTCAATTAACGTTGTTTGAATGTGTTTGACTTTCATTTGATTCAATTAGCTTTGTTGAAAGCATTTGACTTTCATTTGATTCAAAAAGCTTTGTTTAAATGTGTTTGACTTTCATTTGATTCAATTAGGTTTGTTTGAATGTGTTTGACTTTCATTTTGATTCAATTAGCTTTGTAGAATGCATTAGACTTTAATTTGATTCAAAAAGCTTTATTTGAATGTGTTTGACTTTCATTTGATTTAATTAGCTTGAATGAATTCATTTGACTTTCATTTAATTCAAAAAGCTTTGTTTGAAAATGTTTGACTTTCATTTGATTTAAATAGCTTTGTTTAATTGTGTTTGACTTTCCTCAGATTCAATTAGCTTTGTAGAATGCAATTGACTTTTATTTGATTAAATTATCTTTGTTGAATGTATTTGATTTTAATTTGAATCAAAAAGCTTTGGTTGACTGTATTTGACTTTCATTTGATTCAATTAGCTTTATTGAATGCATTTAACTTTTATTTGATTCAAAAAGATTTGTTTGAATGTGTTTGACTTTCAATTAATTCAATTAGCTTTGCTTGAATGTGTTTAACTTTCATTTGATTCAATTAGCTTTGTAGAATGAATATGACTTTCATTTGATTAAATTACCTTTGCTGAATGCATTTGACTTTCATTTGATTTAAAACGCTTTGTTTGAAAGTGATTGACTTTCATTTGATTTAATAAGCTTTGTTTGAATGTGTTTGACTTTAACTTGATTCAAAAAGATTTGTTTGAATGTGTTTGACTTTCATTTGATTCAATTAGCTTTGTTTGAATGAGTTGAACTTCCATTTGATTCGTTTAGCTTGGTAGAATACATTTAACATTCATTTGATTCAATTAGCTTTGTAGAATGCATTAGACTTTAATTTGATTCAAAAAGCTTTATTTGAATGTGTTTGACTTTCATTTGATTCAATGAGCTTGAATGAATTCATTTGACTTTCATTTGATTTAAAAAGCTCTGTTTGAATGTGTTTGAATTTCATTTGACTCAATTAGGTTTGTTTGAATGTGTTTGACTTTCACTTGATTCAATTACCTTTGTTGAATGCATTTGACTTTCATTTGATTCAAAAAGCTTTGTTTGAATGTGTTTGACTTTCATTTGATTTAAAT
Organism: Chenopodium quinoa; assembly: GCF_001683475.1. NCBI lineage: Eukaryota > Viridiplantae > Streptophyta > Magnoliopsida > Caryophyllales > Amaranthaceae > Chenopodium > Chenopodium quinoa. Next base: position 1,163,053 of record NW_018744311.1, on the reverse strand, counting down.
AGCTTTGTATAATGTGTTTGACTTTCGTTTGATTCAATTAGCTTTATAGAATGCATTAAACTTTAATTTGATTCAAAAAGCTTTTTTTTGAATGTGTTTGACTTTCATTTGATTCAATTAGCTTGAATGAATTCATTTAACTTTCATTTGATTCAAAAAGCTTTGTTCAAATGTGTTTGACTTTCATTTGATTCAATTAGGTTTGTTTGAATGTGTTTGACTTTCATTAGATTCAATTAGCTTTGATGAATGCATTTGACTTTCATTTGATTCAAAAAGCTCTATTTGAATGTGTTTGACTTTCATTTGACTCAATTAGGTTTGTTTGAATGTGTTTAACTTTCATTTGATTCAATTAGCTTTGTTTAATGCATTAGACTTTAATTTGATTCAAAAAGCTTTGTTTGAATGTGTTTGACTTTCATTTGATTCAAAAAGCTTTGTTTGAATGTGTTTGACTTTCATTTGATTTTATTAGCTTTGTTTGAATGAGTTGAACTTCCATTTGATTCGTTTAGCTTGGTAGAATACATTTAACATTCATTTGATTCAATTAGCTTTGTAGAATTCATTAGACTTTAACTTGATTCAAAAAGCTTTATTTGAATGTGTTTGACTTTCATTTGATTCAATTAGCTTGAATGAATTAATTTGACTTTCATTTGATTCAAAAAGCTCTGTTTAAATGTGTTTGACTTTCATTTGACTCAATTAGGTTTGTTTGAATGTGTTTGACTTTCATTTGATTCAATTACCTTTGTTGAATGCATTTGACTTTCATTTGATTCAAAAAGCTTTGTTTGAATGTGTTTGACTTTCATTTGATTTAAATAGCTTTGTATAATTGTGTTTGACTTTCGTTTGATTCAATTAGCTTTGTAGAATGCATTAAACTTTAATTTGATTTAAAAAGCTTTTTTTGAATGTGTTTGACTTTCATTTGATTCAATTAGCTTGAATGAATTCATTTAACTTTCATTTGATTCAAAAAGCTTTGTTTAAATGTGTTTGACTTTCATTTGATTCAATTAGGTTTGTTTGAATGTGTTTGACTTTCATTAGATTCAATTAGCTTTGATGAATGCATTTGACTTTCATTTGATTCAAAAAGCTCTCTTTGAATGAGTTTGACTTTCATTTGACTCAATTAGGTTTGTTTGAATGTGTTTAACTTTCATTTGATTCAATTAGCTTTGTTTAATGCATTAGACTTTAATTTGATTCAAAAAGCTTTGTTTGAATGTGTTTGACTTTCATTTGATTCAAAAAGCTTTGTTTGAATGTGTTTGACTTTCATTTGACTCAATTAGGTTTGTTTGAATGTGTTTGACTTTCATTTGATTCAATTACCTTTGTTGAATGCATTTGACTTTCATTTGATTCAAAAAGCTTTGTTTGAATGTGTTTGACTTTCATTTGATTTAAATAGCTTTGTATAATTGTGTTTGACTTTCGTTTGATTCAATTAGCTTTGTAGAATGCATTAAACTTTAATTTGATTTAAAAAGCTTTTTTTGAATGTGTTTGACTTTCATTTGATTCAATTAGCTTGAATGAATTCATTTAACTTTCATTTGATTCAAAAAGCTTTGTTTAAATGTGTTTGACTTTCATTTGATTCAATTAGGTTTGTTTGAATGTGTTTGACTTTCATTAGATTCAATTAGCTTTGATGAATGCATTTGACTTTCATTTGATTCAAAAAGCTCTCTTTGAATGAGTTTGACTTTCATTTGACTCAATTAGGTTTGTTTGAATGTGTTTAACTTTCATTTGATTCAATTAGCTTTGTTTAATGGATTAGACTTTAATTTGATTCAAAAAGCTTTGTTTGAATGTGTTTGACTTTCATTTGATTCAAAAAGCTTTGTTTGAATGTGTTTGACTTTCATTTGATTCAATCAGCTTTTTTTGAATGTGTTTGACTTTTATTTGAATAAATTAGCTTTGTAGAATGCATTTGACTTTCATTTTATTAAATTAGCTTTGTAGAATGCATTAGACTTTAATTTGAATCAAAAAGCTTTGGTTGAATGTGTTTGACTTTCATTTGATTCAATTAGCTTGAATGAATTCATTTGACTTTCATTTAATTCAAAAAGCTTTGTTTGAAAATGTTTGACTTTCATTTGATTTAAATACATTTGTTTAATTGTGTTTGACTTTCCTCAGATTCAATTAGCTTTGTAGAATGCAATTGACTTTTATTTGATTAAATTAGCTTTGTTGAATGTATTTGACTTTAATTTGAGTCAAAAAGCTTTGGTTGACTGTGTTTGACTTTCATTTGATTCAATTAGCTTTATTGAATGCATTTAACTTTTATTTGATTCAAAAAGATTTGTTTGAATGTGTTTGACTTTCAATTAATTCAATTAGCTTTGCTTGAATGTGTTTAACTTTCATTTGATTCAATTAGCTTTGTAGAATGAATATGACTTTCATTTGATTAAATTAGCTTTGCTGAATGCATTTGACTTTCATTTGATTTAAAACGCTTTGTTTGAAAGTGATTGACTTTCATTTGATTTAATAAGCTTTGTTTGAATGTGTTTGACTTTAACTTGATTCAAAAAGATTTGTTTGAATGTGTTTGACTTTCATTTGATTCAATTAGCTTTGTTTGAATGAGTTGAACTTCCATTTGATTCGTTTAGCTTGGTAGAATACATTTAACATTCATTTGATTCAATTAGCTTTGTAGAATGCATTAGACTTTAATTTGATTCAAAAAGCTTTATTTGAATGTGTTTGACTTTCATTTGATTCAATGAGCTTGAATGAATTCATTTGACTTTCATTTGATTTAAAAAGCTCTGTTTGAATGTGTTTGAATTTCATTTGACTCAATTAGGTTTGTTTGAATGTGTTTGACTTTCACTTGATTCAATTACCTTTGTTGAATGCATTTGACTTTCATTTGATTCAAAAAGCTTTGTTTGAATGTGTTTGACTTTCATTTGATTTAAATAGCTTTGTATAATGTGTTTGACTTTCGTTTGATTCAATTAGCTTTGTAGAATGCATTAAACTTTAATTTGATTTAAAAAGCTTTTTTTGAATGTGTTTGACTTTCATTTGATTCAATTAGCTTGAATGAATTCATTTAACTTTCATTTGATTCAAAAAGCTTTGTTTAAATGTGTTTGACTTTCATTTGATTCAATTAGGTTTGTTTGAATGTGTTTGACTTTCATTAGATTCAATTAGCTTTGATGAATGCATTTGACTTTCATTTGATTCAAAAAGCTCTATTTGAATGTGTTTGACTTTCATTTGACTCAATTAGGTTTGTTTGAATGTGTTTAACTTTCATTTGATTCAATTAGCTTTGTTTAATGCATTAGACTTTAATTTGATTCAAAAAGCTTTGTTTGAATGTGTTTGACTTTCATTTGATTCAAAAAGCTTTGTTTGAATGTGTTTGACTTTCATTTGATTCAATTAGCTTCGTTTGAATGAGTTGAACTTCCATTTGATTCGTTTAGCTTGGTAGAATACATTTAACATTCATTTGATTCAATTAGCTTTGTAGAATTCATTAGACTTTAACTTGATTCAAAAAGCTTTATTTGAATGTGTTTGACTTTCATTTGATTCAATTAGCTTGAATGAATTAATTTGACTTTCATTTGATTCAAAAAGCTCTGTTTGAATGTGTTTGACTTTCATTTGACTCAATTAGGTTTGTTTGAATGTGTTTGACTTTCATTTGATTCAATTACCTTTGTTGAATGCATTTGACTTTCATTTGATTCAAAAAGCTTTGTTTGAATGTGTTTGACTTTCATTTGATTTAAATAGCTTTGTATAATTGTGTTTGACTTTCGTTTGATTCAATTAGCTTTGTAGAATGCATTAAACTTTAATTTGATTTAAAAAGCTTTTTTTGAATGTGTTTGACTTTCATTTGATTCAATTAGCTTGAATGAATTCATTTAACTTTCATTTGATTCAAAAAGCTTTGTTTAAATGTGTTTGACTTTCATTTGATTCAATTAGGTTTGTTTGAATGTGTTTGACTTTCATTAGATTCAATTAGCTTTGATGAATGCATTTGACTTTCTTTTGATTCAAAAAGCTCTCTTTGAATGAGTTTGACTTTCATTTGACTCAATTAGGTTTGTTTGAATGTGTTTAACTTTCATTTGATTCAATTAGCTTTGTTTAATGCATTAGACTTTAATTTGATTCAAAAAGCTTTGTTTGAATGTGTTTGACTTTCATTTGATTCAAAAAGCTTTGTTTGAATGTGTTTGACTTTCATTTGATTCAATCAGCTTTTTTTGAATGTGTTTGACTTTTATTTGAATAAATTAGCTTTGTAGAATGCATTTGACTTTCATTTTATTAAATTAGCTTTGTAGAATGCATTAGACTTTAATTTTGAATCAAAAAGCTTTGGTTGAATGTGTTTGACTTTCATTTGATTCAATTAGCTTGAATGAATTCATTTGACTTTCATTTAATTCAAAAAGCTTTGTTTGAAAATGTTTGACTTTCATTTGATTTAAATACATTTGTTTAATTGTGTTTGACTTTCCTCAGATTCAATTAGCTTTGTAGAATGCAATTGACTTTTATTTGATTAAATTAGCTTTGTTGAATGTATTTGACTTTAATTTGAGTCAAAAAGCTTTGGTTGACTGTGTTTGACTTTCATTTGATTCAATTAGCTTTATTGAATGCATTTAACTTTTATTTGATTCAAAAAGATTTGTTTGAATGTGTTTGACTTTCAATTAATTCAATTAGCTTTGCTTGAATGTGTTTAACTTTCATTTGATTCAATTAGCTTTGTAGAATGCATATGACTTTCATTTGATTAAATTAGCTTTGTTGAATGCATTTGACTTTCATTTGATTTAAAACGCTTTGTTTGAAAGTGATTGACTTTCATTTGATTTAATAAGCTTTGTTTGAATGTGTTTGACTTTAATTTGATTCAAAAAGATTTGTTTGAATGTGTTTGACTTTCATTTGATTCAATTAGCTTTGTTTGAATGAGTTGACCTTCCATTTGATTCGTTTAGCTTGGTAGAATACATTTAACATTCATTTGATTCAATTAGCTTTGTAGAATGCATTAGACTTTAATTTGATTCAAAAAGCTTTATTTGAATGTGTTTGACTTTCATTTGATTCAATTAGCTTGAATGAATTCATTTGACTTTCATTTGATTCAAAAAGCTCTGTTTAAATGTGTTTGACTTTCATTTGACTCAATTAGGTTTGTTTGAATGTGTTTAACTTTCATTAGATTCAATTACCTTTGTTGAATGCATTTGACTTTCATTTGATTCAAAAAGCTTTGTTTGAATGTGTTTGACTTTCATTTGATTTAAATAGCTTTGTTTGATTGTGTTTGACTTTAATTTGATTCAATTAGCTTTGTAGAATAAATTTGACTTTTATTTGATTCAAAAAGATTTGTTTGAATGTGTTTGAATTTCAATTGATTCAATTAGCTTTGGATGAATGTGTTTGTCTTTCATTTGATTCAATTAGCTTTGTAGAATGCATTTGACTTTAATTTGATTCAAAAAGATTTGTTTGAATGTGTTTGACTTTAATTTGATTCAATTAGCTTTGTTTGAATGAGTTGACCTTCCATTTGATTCATTTATCTTGGTAGAATACATTTAACATTCATTTGATTCAATTAGCTTTGTAGAATGCATTAGACTTTAATTTGATTCAAAAAGCTTTATTTGAATGTGTTTGACTTTCATTTGATTCAATTAGCTTGAATGAATTCATTTGACTTTCATTTGATTCAAAAAGCTCTGTTTAAATGTGTTTGACTTTCATTTGACTCAATTAGGTTTGTTTGAATGTGTTTAACTTTCATTAGATTCAATTACCTTTGTTGAATGCATTTGACTTTCATTTGATTCAAAAAGCTTTGTTTGAATGTGTTTGACTTTCATTTGATTTAAATAGCTTTGTATAATTGTGTTTGACTTTCGTTTGATTCAATTAGCTTTGTAGAATGCATTAAACTTTAATTTGATTCAAAAAGCTTTTTATGAATGTGTTTGACTTTCATTTGATTCAATTAGCTTGAATGAATTCATTTAACTTTCATTTGATTCAAAAAGCTTTGTATAAATGTGTTTGACTTTCATTTGATTCAATTAGGTTTGTTTGAATGTGTTTGACTTTCATTAGATTCAATTAGCTTTGATGAATGCATTTGACTTTCATTTGATTCAAAAAGCTCTATTTGAATGTGTTTGACTTTCATTTGACTCAATTAGGTTTGTTTGAATGTGTTTAACTTTCATTTGATTCAACTAGCTTTGTTTAATGCATTAGACTTTAATTTGATTCAAAAAGCTTTGTTTGAATGTGTTTGACTTTCATTTGATTAAAAAAGCTTTGTTTGAATGTGTTTGACTTTCATTTGATTCAATTAGCTTTGTTTGAATGAGTTGAACTTCCATTTGATTTGTTTAGCTTGGTAGAATACATTTAACATTCATTTGATTCAATTAGCTTTGTAGAATGCATTAGACTTTAATTTGATTCAAAAAGCTTTATTTGAATGTGTTTGACTTTCATTTGATTCAATTAGCTTGAATGAATTCATTTGACTTTCATTTGATTCAAAAAGCTTTATTTGAATGTGTTTGACTTTCATTTGACTCAATTAGGTTTGTTTAAATGTGTTTGACTTTCATTAGATTCAATTAGCTTTGATGAATGCATTTGACTTTCATTTGATTCAAAAAGCTCTATTTGAATGTGTTTGACTTTCATTTGACTCAATTAGGTTTGTTTGAATGTGTTTAACTTTCATTTGATTCAATTAGCTTTGTTTAATGAATTAGACTTTAATTTGATTCAAAAAGCTTTGTTTGAATGTGTTTGACTTTCATTTGATTCAAAAAGCTTTGTTTGAATGTGTTTGACTTTCATTTGATTCACTTAGCTTTGTTTGAATGAGTTGAACTTCCATTTGATTCGTTTAGCTTGGTAGAATACATTTAACATTCATTTGATTCAATTAGCTTTGTAGAATGCATTAGACTTTAATTTGATTCAAAAAGCTTTATTTGAATGTGTTTGACTTTCATTTGATTCAATTAGCTTGAATGAATTCATTTGACTTTCATTTGATTCAAAAAGCTCTGTTTGAATGTGTTTGACTTTCATTTGACTCAATTAGGTTTGTTTGAATGTGTTTGACTTTCATTTGATTCAATTACCTTTGTTGAATGCATTTGACTTTCATTTGATTCAAAAAGCTTTGTTTGAATGTGTTTGACTTTCATTTGATTTAAATAGCTTTGTATAATTGTGTTTGACTTTTGTTTGATTCAATTAGCTTTGTAGAATGCATTAAACTTTAATTTGATTCAAAAAACTTTTTTTGAATGTGTTTGACTTTCATTTGATTCAATTAGCTTGAATGAATTCATTTAACTTTCATTTGATTCAAAAATCTTTGTTTAAATGTGTTTGACTTTCATTTGATTCAATTAGGTTTGTTTGAATGTGTTTGACTTTGATTAGATTTAATTAGCTTTGATGAATGCATTTGACTTTCATTTGATTCAAAAAGCTCTATTTGAATGTGTTTGACTTTCATTTGACTCAATTAGGTTTGTTTGAATGTGTTTAACTTTCATTTGATTCAATTAGCTTTGTTTAATGCATATGACTTAAATTTGATTCAAAAAGCTTTGTTTGAATGTGTTTGACTTTCATTTGATTCAAAAAGCTTTGTTTGAATGTGTTTGACTTTCATTTGATTCAATTAGCTTCGTTTGAATGAGTTGAACTTCCATTTGATTCGTTTAGCTTGGTAGAATACATTTAACATTCATTTGATTCAATTAGCTTTGTAGAATTCATTAGACTTTAACTTGATTCAAAAAGCTTTATTTGAATGTGTTTGACTTTCATTTGATTCAATTAGCTTGAATGAATTAATTTGACTTTCATTTGATTCAAAAAGCTCTGTTTGAATGTGTTTGACTTTCATTTGACTCAATTAGGTTTGTTTGAATGTGTTTGACTTTCATTTGATTCAATTACCTTTGTTGAATGCATTTGACTTTCATTTGATTCAAAAAGCTTTGTTTGAATGTGTTTGACTTTCATTTGATTTAAATAGCTTTGTATAATTGTGTTTGACTTTCGTTTGATTCAATTAGCTTTGTAGAATGCATTAAACTTTAATTTGATTTAAAAAGCTTTTTTTGAATGTGTTTGACTTTCATTTGATTCAATTAGCTTGAATGAATTCATTTAACTTTCATTTGATTCAAAAAGCTTTGTTTAAATGTGTTTGACTTTCATTTGATTCAATTAGGTTTGTTTGAATGTGTTTGACTTTCATTAGATTCAATTAGCTTTGATGAATGCATTTGACTTTCTTTTGATTCAAAAAGCTCTCTTTGAATGAGTTTGACTTTCATTTGACTCAATTAGGTTTGTTTGAATGTGTTTAACTTTCATTTGATTCAATTAGCTTTGTTTAATGCATTAGACTTTAATTTGATTCAAAAAGCTTTGTTTGAATGTGTTTGACTTTCATTTGATTCAAAAAGCTTTGTTTGAATGTGTTTGACTTTCATTTGATTCAATCAGCTTTTTTTGAATGTGTTTGACTTTTATTTGAATAAATTAGCTTTGTAGAATGCATTTGACTTTCATTTTATTAAATTAGCTTTGTAGAATGCATTAGACTTTAATTTTGAATCAAAAAGCTTTGGTTGAATGTGTTTGACTTTCATTTGATTCAATTAGCTTGAATGAATTCATTTGACTTTCATTTAATTCAAAAAGCTTTGTTTGAAAATGTTTGACTTTCATTTGATTTAAATACATTTGTTTAATTGTGTTTGACTTTCCTCAGATTCAATTAGCTTTGTAGAATGCAATTGACTTTTATTTGATTAAATTAGCTTTGTTGAATGTATTTGACTTTAATTTGAGTCAAAAAGCTTTGGTTGACTGTGTTTGACTTTCATTTGATTCAATTAGCTTTATTGAATGCATTTAACTTTTATTTGATTCAAAAAGATTTGTTTGAATGTGTTTGACTTTCAATTAATTCAATTAGCTTTGCTTGAATGTGTTTAACTTTCATTTGATTCAATTAGCTTTGTAGAATGCATATGACTTTCATTTGATTAAATTAGCTTTGTTGAATGCATTTGACTTTCATTTGATTTAAAACGCTTTGTTTGAAAGTGATTGACTTTCATTTGATTTAATAAGCTTTGTTTGAATGTGTTTGACTTTAATTTGATTCAAAAAGATTTGTTTGAATGTGTTTGACTTTCATTTGATTCAATTAGCTTTGTTTGAATGAGTTGACCTTCCATTTGATTCGTTTAGCTTGGTAGAATACATTTAACATTCATTTGATTCAATTAGCTTTGTAGAATGCATTAGACTTTAATTTGATTCAAAAAGCTTTATTTGAATGTGTTTGACTTTCATTTGATTCAATTAGCTTGAATGAATTCATTTGACTTTCATTTGATTCAAAAAGCTCTGTTTAAATGTGTTTGACTTTCATTTGACTCAATTAGGTTTGTTTGAATGTGTTTAACTTTCATTAGATTCAATTACCTTTGTTGAATGCATTTGACTTTCATTTGATTCAAAAAGCTTTGTTTGAATGTGTTTGACTTTCATTTGATTTAAATAGCTTTGTTTGATTGTGTTTGACTTTAATTTGATTCAATTAGCTTTGTAGAATAAATTTGACTTTTATTTGATTCAAAAAGATTTGTTTGAATGTGTTTGAATTTCAATTGATTCAATTAGCTTTGGATGAATGTGTTTGTCTTTCATTTGATTCAATTAGCTTTGTAGAATGCATTTGACTTTAATTTGATTCAAAAAGATTTGTTTGAATGTGTTTGACTTTAATTTGATTCAATTAGCTTTGTTTGAATGAGTTGACCTTCCATTTGATTCATTTATCTTGGTAGAATACATTTAACATTCATTTGATTCAATTAGCTTTGTAGAATGCATTAGACTTTAATTTGATTCAAAAAGCTTTATTTGAATGTGTTTGACTTTCATTTGATTCAATTAGCTTGAATGAATTCATTTGACTTTCATTTGATTCAAAAAGCTCTGTTTAAATGTGTTTGACTTTCATTTGACTCAATTAGGTTTGTTTGAATGTGTTTAACTTTCATTAGATTCAATTACCTTTGTTGAATGCATTTGACTTTCATTTGATTCAAAAAGCTTTGTTTGAATGTGTTTGACTTTCATTTGATTTAAATAGCTTTGTATAATTGTGTTTGACTTTCGTTTGATTCAATTAGCTTTGTAGAATGCATTAAACTTTAATTTGATTCAAAAAGCTTTTTATGAATGTGTTTGACTTTCATTTGATTCAATTAGCTTGAATGAATTCATTTAACTTTCATTTGATTCAAAAAGCTTTGTATAAATGTGTTTGACTTTCATTTGATTCAATTAGGTTTGTTTGAATGTGTTTGACTTTCATTAGATTCAATTAGCTTTGATGAATGCATTTGACTTTCATTTGATTCAAAAAGCTCTATTTGAATGTGTTTGACTTTCATTTGACTCAATTAGGTTTGTTTGAATGTGTTTAACTTTCATTTGATTCAACTAGCTTTGTTTAATGCATTAGACTTTAATTTGATTCAAAAAGCTTTGTTTGAATGTGTTTGACTTTCATTTGATTAAAAAAGCTTTGTTTGAATGTGTTTGACTTTCATTTGATTCAATTAGCTTTGTTTGAATGAGTTGAACTTCCATTTGATTTGTTTAGCTTGGTAGAATACATTTAACATTCATTTGATTCAATTAGCTTTGTAGAATGCATTAGACTTTAATTTGATTCAAAAAGCTTTATTTGAATGTGTTTGACTTTCATTTGATTCAATTAGCTTGAATGAATTCATTTGACTTTCATTTGATTCAAAAAGCTTTATTTGAATGTGTTTGACTTTCATTTGACTCAATTAGGTTTGTTTAAATGTGTTTGACTTTCATTAGATTCAATTAGCTTTGATGAATGCATTTGACTTTCATTTGATTCAAAAAGCTCTATTTGAATGTGTTTGACTTTCATTTGACTCAATTAGGTTTGTTTGAATGTGTTTAACTTTCATTTGATTCAATTAGCTTTGTTTAATGAATTAGACTTTAATTTGATTCAAAAAGCTTTGTTTGAATGTGTTTGACTTTCATTTGATTCAAAAAGCTTTGTTTGAATGTGTTTGACTTTCATTTGATTCACTTAGCTTTGTTTGAATGAGTTGAACTTCCATTTGATTCGTTTAGCTTGGTAGAATACATTTAACATTCATTTGATTCAATTAGCTTTGTAGAATGCATTAGACTTTAATTTGATTCAAAAAGCTTTATTTGAATGTGTTTGACTTTCATTTGATTCAATTAGCTTGAATGAATTCATTTGACTTTCATTTGATTCAAAAAGCTCTGTTTGAATGTGTTTGACTTTCATTTGACTCAATTAGGTTTGTTTGAATGTGTTTGACTTTCATTTGATTCAATTACCTTTGTTGAATGCATTTGACTTTCATTTGATTCAAAAAGCTTTGTTTGAATGTGTTTGACTTTCATTTGATTTAAATAGCTTTGTATAATTGTGTTTGACTTTTGTTTGATTCAATTAGCTTTGTAGAATGCATTAAACTTTAATTTGATTCAAAAAACTTTTTTTGAATGTGTTTGACTTTCATTTGATTCAATTAGCTTGAATGAATTCATTTAACTTTCATTTGATTCAAAAATCTTTGTTTAAATGTGTTTGACTTTCATTTGATTCAATTAGGTTTGTTTGAATGTGTTTGACTTTGATTAGATTTAATTAGCTTTGATGAATGCATTTGACTTTCATTTGATTCAAAAAGCTCTATTTGAATGTGTTTGACTTTCATTTGACTCAATTAGGTTTGTTTGAATGTGTTTAACTTTCATTTGATTCAATTAGCTTTGTTTAATGCATATGACTTAAATTTGATTCAAAAAGCTTTGTTTGAATGTGTTTGACTTTCATTTGATTCAAAAAGCTTTGTTTGAATGTGTTTGACTTTCATTTGTTTCAAAAAGCTTTGTTTGAATGTGTTTGACTTTCATTTGATTCAATCAGCTTTTTTTGAATGTGTTTGACTTTTATTTGATTAAATTAGCTTTGTAGAATGCATTTGACTTTCATTTTATTAAATTAGCTTTGTTGAATGCATTAGACTTTAATTTGAATAAAAAAGCTTTGGTTGACTGTGTTTGACTTTCATTTGATTCAATTAGCTTTATTGAATGCATTTAACTTTTATTTGATTCAAAAAGATTTGTTTGAATGTGTTTGACTTTCAATTAATTCAATTAGCTTTGCTTGAATGTGTTTAACTTTCATTTGATTCAATTAGCTTTGTAAAATGCATATGACTTTCATTTGATTAAATTAGCTTCGTTGAATGCATTTGACTTTCATTTGATTTAAAACGCTTTGTTTGAAAGTGATTGACTTTCATTTGATTTAATAAGCTTTGTTTGAATGTGTTTGACTTTAATTTGATTCAAAAAGATTTGTTTGAATGTGTTTGACTTTCATTTGATTCAATTAGCTTTGTTTGAATGAGTTTGACTTCCATTTGATTCGTTTAGCTTTGTAGAATGCATTTAACATTCATTTGATTCAATTAGCTTTGTAGAATGCATTAGACTTTAATTTGATGCAAAAAGCTTTATTTGAATGTGTTTGACCTTCATATGATTCAATTAGCTTAAATGAATTCATTTGACTTTCATTTGATTCAAAAAGCTCTGTGTGAATGTGTTTGACTTTCATTTGACTCAATTAGGTCTGTTTGAATGTGTTTGACTTTCATTTGATTCAATTACCATTGTTAAATGCATTTGACTTTCATTTGATTCAAAAAGCTTTGTTTGAATGTGTTTGACTTTCATTTGATTTAAATAGCTTTGTATAATTGTGTTTGACTTTCGTTTGATTCAATTAGCTTTGTAGAACGCATTAAACTTTAATTTGATTCAAAAAACTTTATTTGAATGTGTTTGACTTTCATTTAATTCAATTAGCTTGAATGAATTCATTTAACTTTCATTTGATTCAAAAAGCTTTGTTTAAATGTGTTTGACTTTCATTTGACTCAATTAGGTTTGTTTGAATGTGTTTAACTTTCATTTGATTCAATTAGCTTTGTTAGAATGTGTTTGACTTTTATTTGATTCAATTAGCTTTGTTTAATGCATTAAACTTTAATTTGATTCAAAAAGCTTTGTTTGAATGTGTTTGACTTTCATTTGATTCAATCAGCTTTTTTTGAATGCATTTAACTTTTATTGGATTCAAAAAGATTTGTTTGAATGTGTTTGACTTTCATTTAATTCAATTAGCTTTGCTTGAATGTGTTTAACTTTCATTTGATTCAATTAGCTTTGTTAGAATGTGTTTGACTTTCATTTGATTCAATTAACTTTGTAGAATGCATTAAACTTTAATTTGATTCAAAAAGCTTTATTTGAATGTGTTTGACTTTCATTTGATTCAATTAGCTTGAATGAATTCATTTAACTTTCATTTGATTCAAAAAGCTTTGTTTAAATGTGTTTGACTTTCATTTGATTCAATTAGGTTTGTTTGAATGTGTTTGACTTTGATTAGATTCAATTAGCTTTGATGAATGCATTTGACTTTCATTTGATTCAAAAAGCTCTATTTGAATGTGTTTGACTTTCATTTGACTCAATTAGGTTTGTTTGAATATGTTTAACTTTCATTTGATTCAATTAGCTTTGTTTAATGCATTAGACTTTAATTTGATTCAAAAAGCTTTGTTTGAATGTGTTTGACTTTCATTTGATTCAAAAAGCTTTGTTTGAATGTGTTTGACTTTCATTTGATTCAATCAGCTTTTTTTGAATGTGTTTGACTTTTATTTGATTAAATTAGCTTTGTAGAATGCATTTGACTTTCATTTTATTAAATTAGCTTTGTAGAATGCATTAGACTTTAATTTGAATCAAAAAGCTTTGGTTGACTGTGTTTGACTTTCATTTGATTCAATTAGCTTTATTGAATGCATTTAACTTTTATTTGATTCAAAAAGATTTGTTTGAATGTGTTTGACTTTCATTTAATTCAATTAGCTTTGCTTGAATGTGTTTAACTTTCATTTGATTCAATTAGCTTTGTAGAATGCATATGACTTTCATTTGATTAAATTAGCTTCGTTGAATGCATTTGACTTTCATTTGATTTAAAACGCTTTGTTTGAAAGTGTTTGACTTTCATTTGATTTAATAAGCTTTCTTTGAATGTGTTTGACTTTAGTTTGATTCAAAAAGCTTTGTTTGAATTTGTTTGACTTTCATTTGATTCAATTAGCTTTGTTTGGATGTGTTTGACTTCCATTTGATTCGTTTAGCTTTGTAGAATGCATTTAACATTCATTTGATTCAATTAGCTTTGCAGAATGCATTAGACTTTAATTTGATGCAAAAAGCTTTCTTTGAATGTGTTTGACCTTCATATGATTCAATTAGCTTGAATGAATTCATTTGACCTTCATTTGATTCAAAAAGCTCTGTTTGAATGTCTTTGACTTTCATTTGACTCAATTAGGTCTGTTTGAATGTGTTTGATTTTCATTTGATTCAATTACCATTGTTGAATGCATTTGACTTTCATTTGATTCAAAAAGCTTTGTTTGAATGTGTTTGACTTTCATTTGATTTAAATAGCTTTGTATAATTGTGTTTGACTTTCGTTTGATTCAATTAGCTTTGTAGAATGCATTAAACTTTAATTTGATTCAAAAAGCTTTATTTGAATGTGTTTGACTTTCATTTAATTCAATTACCTTGAATGAATTCATTTAAATTTCATTTGATTCAAAAAGCTTTGTTTAAATGTGTTTGACTTTCATTTGATTCTGAGGTTTGTTTGAATGTGTTTGACTTTCATTCGTTTAATTAGCTTTGATGAATGCATTTGAGTTTCATTTGATTCAAAAAGCTCTATTTGAATGTGTTTGACTTTCATTTGACTCAATTAGGTTTGTTTGAATGTGTTTAACTTTCATTTGATTCAATTAGCTTTGTTAGAATGTGTTTGACTTTCATTTGATTCAATTAGCTTTGTTTAATGCATTAGACTTTAATTTGATTCAAAAAGCTTTGTTTGAATGTGTTTGACTTTCATTTGATTCAATCAGCTTTTTTTTGAATGCATTTAACTTTTATTGGATTCAAAAAGATTTGTTTGAATGTGTTTGACTTTCATTTAATTCAATTAGCTTTGCTTGAATGTGTTTAACTTTCATTTGATTCAATTAGCTTTGTAGAATGCATATGACTTAAATTTGATTCAAAAAGCTTTGTTTGAATGTGTTTGACTTTCATTTGATTCAAAAAGCTTTGTTTGAATGTGTTTGACTTTCATTTGTTTCAAAAAGCTTTGTTTGAATGTGTTTGACTTTCATTTGATTCAATCAGCTTTTTTTGAATGTGTTTGACTTTTATTTGATTAAATTAGCTTTGTAGAATGCATTTGACTTTCATTTTATTAAATTAGCTTTGTTGAATGCATTAGACTTTAATTTGAATAAAAAAGCTTTGGTTGACTGTGTTTGACTTTCATTTGATTCAATTAGCTTTATTGAATGCATTTAACTTTTATTTGATTCAAAAAGATTTGTTTGAATGTGTTTGACTTTCAATTAATTCAATTAGCTTTGCTTGAATGTGTTTAACTTTCATTTGATTCAATTAGCTTTGTAAAATGCATATGACTTTCATTTGATTAAATTAGCTTCGTTGAATGCATTTGACTTTCATTTGATTTAAAACGCTTTGTTTGAAAGTGATTGACTTTCATTTGATTTAATAAGCTTTGTTTGAATGTGTTTGACTTTAATTTGATTCAAAAAGATTTGTTTGAATGTGTTTGACTTTCATTTGATTCAATTAGCTTTGTTTGAATGAGTTTGACTTCCATTTGGTTCGTTTAGCTTGGTAGAATACATTTAACATTCATTTGATTCAATAAGCTTTGTAGAATGCATTAGACTTTAATTTGATGCAAAAAGCTTTATTTGAATGTGTTTGACCTTCTTATGATTCAATTAGCTTGAATGAATTCATTTGACTTTCATTTGATTCAAAAAGCTCTGTTTGAATGTGTTTGACTTTCATTTGACTCAATTAGGTCTGTTTGAATGTGTTTGACTTTCATTTGATTCAATTACCATTGTTGAATGCATTTGACTTTCATTTGATTCAAAAAGCTTTGTTTGAATGTGTTTGACTTTCATTTGATTTAAATAGCTTTGTATAATTGTGTTTGACTTTCGTTTGAATCAATTAGCTCTGTAGAATGCATTAAACTTTAATTTGATTCAAAAAGCTTTATTTGAATGTGATTGACTTTCATTTGATTCAATTAGCTTGAATGAATTCATTTAACTTTCATTTGATTCAAAAAGCTTTGTTTAAATGTGTTTGACTTTCATTTGATTCAATTAGGTTTGTTTGAATGTGTTTGACTTTCATTCGATTCAATTAGCTTTGATGAATGCATTTGAGTTTCATTTGATTCAAAAAGCTCTATTTGAATGTGTTTGACTTTCATTTGACTCAATTAGGTTTGTTTGAATGTGTTTAACTTTCATTTGATTCAATTAGCTTTGTTAGAATGTGTTTGACTTTCTTTTGATTCTATTAGCTTTGTTTAATGCATTAGACTTTAATTTGATTCAAAAAGCTTTGTTTGAATTTGTTTGACTTTCATTTGATTCAATCAGCTTTTTTTGAATGCATTTAACTTTTATTTGATTCAAAAAGATTTGTTTGAATGTGTTTGACTTTCATTTAATTCAATTAGCTTTGCTTGAATGTGTTTAACTTTCATTGATTCAATTAGCTTTGTAGAATGCATATGACTGTAATTTGATTCAAAAAGCTTTGTTTGAATGCATTAGACTTTAATTTGATTCAAAAAGCTTTGTTTGAATGTGTTTGACTTTCATTTGATTCAAAAAGCTTTGTTTGAATGTGTTTGACTTTCATTTGATTCAATCAGCTTTTTTTGAATGTGTTTGACTTTAATTTGATTAAATTAGCTTTGTAGAATGCATTTGACTTTCATTTTATTAAATTAGCTTTGTAGAATGCATTAGACTTTAATTTGAATCAAAAAGCTTTGGTTGATTGTGTTTGACTTTCATTTGATTCAATTAGCTTTATTGAATGCATTTAAATTTTATTTGATTCAAATAGATTTGTTTGAATGTGTTTGACTTTCATTTAATTCAATTAGCTTTGCTTGAATGTGTTTAACTTTCATTTGATTCAATTAGCTTTGTAAAATGCATATGACTTTCATTTGATTAAATTAGCTTCGTTGAATGCATTTGACTTTCATTTGATTTAAAACGCTTTGTTTGAAAGTGTTTGACTTTCATTTGATTTAATAAGCTTTCTTTGAATGTGTTTGACTTTAATTTGATTCAAAAAGCTTTGTTTGAATTTGTTTGACTTTCATTTGATTCAATTAGCTTTGTTTGAATGTGTTTGACTTCCATTTGGTTCGTTTAGCTTTGTAGAATGCATTTACCATTCATTTGATTCAATTAGCTTTGTAGAATGCATTAGACTTTAATTTGATGCAAAAAGCTTTATTTGAATGTGTTTGACCTTCATATGATTCAATTAGCTTGAATGAATTCATTTGACTTTCATTTGATTCAAAAAGCTTTGTTTGAATGTGTTTGACTTTCATTTGACTCAATTAGGTCTGTTTGAATGTGTTTGACTTTCATTTGATTCAATTACCATTGTTGAATGCATTTGACTTTCATTTGATTCAAAAAGCTTTGTTTGAATGTGTTTGACTTTCATTTGATTTAAATAGCTTTGTATAATTGTATTTGACTTTCGCTTGATTCAATTAGCTTTGTAGAATGCATTAAACTTTAATTTGATTTAAAAAGCTTTATTTGAATGTGTTTGACTTTTATTTGATTCAATTAGCTTGAATGAATTCATTTAACTTTCATTTGATTCAAAAAGCTTTGTTTAAATGTGTTTGACTTTCATTTGATTCAATTAGGTTTGTTTGAATGTGTTTGACTTTCATTCGATTCAATTAGCTTTGATGAATGCATTTGAGTTTCATTTGATTCAAAAAGCTCTATTTGAATGTGTTTGACTTTCATTTGACTCAATTAGGTTTGTTTGAATGTGTTTAACTTTCATTTGATTCAATTAGCTTTGTTTAATGCATTAGACTTTAATTTGATTCAAAAAGCTTTGTTTGAATGTGTTTGACTTTCATTTGATTCAAAAAGCTTTGTTTGAATGTGTTTGACTTTCATTTGATTCAATCAGCTTTTTTTGAATGTGTTTGACTTTTATTTGATTAAATTAGCTTTGTAGAATGCATTTTACTTTCATTTTATTAAATTAGCTTTGTAGAATGCATTAGACTTTAATTTGAATCAAAAAGCTTTGGTTGACTGTGTTTGACTTTCATTTGATTCAATTAGCTTTATTGAATGCATTTAACTTTTATTTGATTCAAAATGATTTGTTTGAATGTGTTTGACTTTCATTTAATTCAATTAGCTTTGCTTGACTGTGTTTAACTTTCATTTGATTCAATTAGCTTTGTAGAATGCATTAGACTTTAATTTGATTCAAAAAGCTTTGTTTGAATGTGTTTGACTTTCATTTGATTCAAAAAGCTTTGGTTGAATGTGTTTGACTTTCATTTGTTTCAAAAAGCTTTGTTTGAATGTGATTGACTTTCATTTGATTCAATCAGCTTTTTTTGAATGTGTTTGACTTTTATTTGATTAAATTAGCTTTGTAGAATGCATTTGACATTCATTTTATTAAATTAGCTTTGTTGAATGCATTAGACTTTAATTTGAATAAAAAAGCTTTGGTTGACTGTGTTTGACTTTCATTTGATTCAATTAGCTTTATTGAATGCATTTAACTCTTATTTGATTCAAAAAGATTTGTTTGAATGTGTTTGACTTTCAATTAATTCAATTAGCTTTGCTTGAATGTGTTTAACTTTCATTTGATTCAATTAGCTTTGTAGAATGCATATGACTTTCATTTGATTAAATTAGCTTTGTTGAATGCATTTTACTTTCATTTGATTTAAAACGCTTTGTTTGAAAGTGATTGACTTTCATTTGATTTAATAAGCTTTGTTTGAATGTGTTTGACTTTCATTTGATTTAAATAGCTTTGTATAATTGTGTTTGACTTTCGCTTGATTCAATTAGCTTTGTAGAATGCATTAAACTTTAATTTGATTCAAAAAGCTTTATTTGAATGTGTTTGACTTTCATTTGATTCAATTAGCTTGAATGAATTCATTTAACTTTCATTTGATTCAAAAATCTTTGTTTAAATGTGTTTGACTTTCATTTGATTCAATTAGGTTTGTTTGAATGTGTTTGACTTTCATTCGATTCAATTAGCTTTGATGAATGCATTTGAGTTTCATTTGATTCAAAAAGCTCTATTTGAATGTGTTTGACTTTCATTTGACTCAATTAGGTTTGTTTGAATGTGTTTAACTTTCATTTGATTCAATTAGCTTTGTTAGAATGTGTTTGACTTTCATTTGATTCAATTAGCTTTGTTTAATGCATTAGACTTTAATTTGATTCAAAAAGCTTTGTTTGAATGTGTTTGACTTTCATTTTATTCAATCAGCTTTTTTTGAATGCATTTAACTTTTATTTGATTCAAAAAGATTTGTTTGAATGTGTTTGACTTTCATTTAATTCAATTAGCATTGCTTGAATGTGTTTAACTTTCATTTGATTCAAAAAGATTTGTTTGAATGTGTTTGACTTTCAATTAATTCAATTAGCTTTGCTTGAATGTGTTTAACTTTCATTTGATTCAATTAGCTTTGTAGAATGCATATGACTTTCATTTGATTAAATTAGCTTTGTTGAATGCATTTGACTTTCATTTGATTTAAAACGCTTTGTTTGAAAGTGATTGACTTTCATTTGATTTAATAAGCTTTGTTTGAATGTGTTTGACTTTAATTTGATTCAAAAAGATTTGTTTGAATGTGTTTGACTTTCATTTGATTCAATTAGCTTTGTTTGAATGAGTTTGACTTCCATTTGATTCGTTTAGCTTGGTAGAATACATTTAACATTCATTTGATTCAATTAGCTTTGTAGAATGCATTAGACTTTAATTTGATTCAAAAAGCTTTATTTGAATGTGTTTAAATTTCATTTGATTCAATTAGCTTGAATGAATTCATTTGACTTTCATTTGACTCAATTAGGTCTGTTTGAATGTGTTTGACTTTCATTTGATTCTATTACCATTTTTGAATGCATTTGACTTTCATTTGATTCAAAAAGCTTTGTTTGAATGTGTTTGACTTTCATTTGATTTAAATAGCTTTGTATAATTGTGTTTGACTTTCGTTTGATTCAATTAGCTTTGTAGAATGCATTAAACTTTAATTTGATTCAAAAAGCTTTATTTGAATGTGTTTGACTTTCATTTGATTCAATTAGCTTGAATGAATTCATTTAACTTTCATTTGATTCAAAAAGCTTTGTTTAAATGTGTTTGATTTTCATTCGATTCAATTAAGTTTGTTTGAATGTGTTTGACTTTCATTCGATTCAATTAGCTTTGATGAATGCATTTGAGTTTCATTTGATTCAAAAAGCTCTATTTGAATGTGTTTCCCTTTCATTTGACTCAAAAAGCTTTGTTTAAATGTGTTTGACTTTCATTTGATTCAATTAGGTTTGTCTGAATGTGTTTGACTTTAATTTGATTCAAAAAGCTTTGTTTGAATGTGTTTGACTTTCATTTGATTCAAAAAGCTTTGTTTGAATGTGTTTGACTTTCATTTGATTCAATCAGCTTTTTTTGAATGTGTTTGACTTTTATTTGATTAAATTAGCTTTGTAGAATGCATTTGACTTTCATTTGATTCAATTAGCTTTTTTTAATGCATTAGACTTTAATTTGATTCAAAAAGCTTTGTTTGAATGTGTTTGACTTTCATTTGATTCAATCAGCTTTTTTTGAATGCATTTAACTTTTATTTGATTTAAAAAGATTTGTTTGAATGTGTTTGACTTTCATTTAATTCAATTAGCTTTGCTTGAATGTGTTTAACTTTCATTTGATTCAATTAGCTTTGTAGAATGCATATGACTTTCATTTGAATAAATTAGCTTTGTTGAATGCATTTGACTTTCATTTGATTTAAAACGCTTTGTTTGAAATTGTTTGACTTTCATTTCATTTAATAAGCTTTCTTTGAATGTGTTTGACTTTAATTTTATTCAAAAAGCTTTGTTTGAATTTGTTTGACTTTCATTTGATTCAATTAGCTTTGTTTGAATGTGTTTGACTTCCATTTGATTCGTTTAGCTTTGTAGAATGCATTTACCATTCATTTGATTCAATTAGCTTTGTAGAATGCATTAGACTTTAATTTGATGCAAAAAGCTTTATTTGAATGTGTTTGACCTTCATATGATTCAATTAGCTTGAATGAATTCATTTGACTTTCATTTGATTCAAAAAGCTCTGTTTGAATGTGTTTGACTTTCATTTGACTCAATTAGCTTTGTAGAATGCATTTGACTTTCATTTTATTAAATTAGCTTTGTAGAATGCATTAGACTTTAATTTGAATCAAAAAGCTTTGGTTGACTGTGTTTGACTTTCATTTGATTCAATTAGCTTTATTGAATGCATTTAACTTTTATTTGATTCAAAAAGATTTGTTTGAATGTGTTTGACTTTCATTTAATTCAATTAGCTTTGCTTGACTGTGTTTAACTTTCATTTGATTCAATTAGCTTTGTAGAATGCATTAGACTTTAATTTGATTCAAAAAGCTTTGTTTGAATGTGTTTGACTTTCATTTGATTCAAAAAGCTTTGGTTGAATGTGTTTGACTTTCATTTGTTTCAAAAAGCTTTGTTTGAATGTGATTGACTTTCATTTGATTCAATCAGCTTTTTTTGAATGTGTTTGACTTTTATTTGATTAAATTAGCTTTGTAGAATGCATTTGACATTCATTTTACTCAAATTAGCTTTGTTGAATGCATTAGACTTTAATTTGAATAAAAAAGCTTTGGTTGACTGTGTTTGACTTTCATTTGATTCAATTAGCTTTATTGAATGCATTTAACTCTTATTTGATTTAAAAAGATTTGTTTGAATGTGTTTGACTTTCAATTAATTCAATTAGCTTTGGTTGAATGTGTTTGACTTTCATTTGTTTCAAAAAGCTTTGGTTGAATGTGTTTGACTTTCATTTGATTCAAAAAGCTCTATTTGAATGTGTTTGACTTTCATTTGACTCAATTAGCTTTCCTTGAATGTGTTTGACTTTCATTTGACTCAATTAGCTTTCCTTGAATGTGTTTGACTTTCATTTGATTCAAAAAGCTTTGTTTGAATGTGTTTGACTTTCATTTGATTTAAATAGCTTTGTATAATTGTGTTTGACTTTCGTTTGATTCAATTAGCTTTGTAGAATGCATTAAACTTTAATTTGATTCAAAAAGCTTTATTTGAATGTGTTTGACTTTCATTTAATTCAATTACCTTGAATGAATTCATTTAAATTTCATTTGATTCAAAAAGCTTTGTTTAAATGTGTTTGACTTTCATTTGATTCAATTAGGTTTGTTTGAATGTGTTTGACTTTCATTCGTTTAATTAGCTTTGATGAATGCATTTGAGTTTCATTTGATTCAAAAAGCTCTATTTGAATGTGTTTGACTTTCATTTGACTCAATTAGGTTTGTTTAAATGTGTTTAACTTTCATTTGATTCAATTAGCTTTGTTAGAATGTGTTTGACTTTCATTTGATTCAATTAGCTTTGTTTAATGCATTAGACTTTAATTTGATTCAAAAAGCTTTGTTTGAATGTGTTTGACTTTCATTTGATTCAATCAGCTTTTTTTGAATGCATTTAACTTTTATTGGATTCAAAAAGATTTGTTTGAATGTGTTTGACTTTCATTTAATTCAATTAGCTTTGCTTGAATGTGTTTAACTTTCATTTGATTCAATTAGCTTTGTAGAATGCATATGACTTAAATTTGATTCAAAAAGCTTTGTTTGAATGTGTTTGACTTTCATTTGATTCAAAAAGCTTTGTTTGAATGTGTTTGACTTTCATTTGTTTCAAAAAGCTTTGTTTGAATGTGTTTGACTTTCATTTGATTCAATCAGCTTTTTTTGAATGTGTTTGACTTTTATTTGATTAAATTAGCTTTGTAGAATGCATTTGACTTTCATTTTATTAAATTAGCTTTGTTGAATGCATTAGACTTTAATTTGAATAAAAAAGCTTTGGTTGACTGTGTTTGACTTTCATTTGATTCAATTAGCTTTATTGAATGCATTTAACTTTTATTTGATTCAAAAAGATTTGTTTGAATGTGTTTGACTTTCAATTAATTCAATTAGCTTTGCTTGAATGTGTTTAACTTTCATTTGATTCAATTAGCTTTGTAAAATGCATATGACTTTCATTTGATTAAATTAGCTTCGTTGAATGCATTTGACTTTCATTTGATTTAAAACGCTTTGTTTGAAAGTGATTGACTTTCATTTGATTTAATAAGCTTTGTTTGAATGTGTTTGACTTTAATTTGATTCAAAAAGATTTGTTTGAATGTGTTTGACTTTCATTTGATTCAATTAGCTTTGTTTGAATGAGTTTGACTTCCATTTGGTTCGTTTAGCTTGGTAGAATACATTTAACATTCATTTGATTCAATAAGCTTTGTAGAATGCATTAGACTTTAATTTGATGCAAAAAGCTTTATTTGAATGTGTTTGACCTTCTTATGATTCAATTAGCTTGAATGAATTCATTTGACTTTCATTTGATTCAAAAAGCTCTGTTTGAATGTGTTTGACTTTCATTTGACTCAATTAGGTCTGTTTGAATGTGTTTGACTTTCATTTGATTCAATTACCATTGTTGAATGCATTTGACTTTCATTTGATTCAAAAAGCTTTGTTTGAATGTGTTTGACTTTCATTTGATTTAAATAGCTTTGTATAATTGTGTTTGACTTTCGTTTGAATCAATTAGCTCTGTAGAATGCATTAAACTTTAATTTGATTCAAAAAGCTTTATTTGAATGTGATTGACTTTCATTTGATTCAATTAGCTTGAATGAATTCATTTAACTTTCATTTGATTCAAAAAGCTTTGTTTAAATGTGTTTGACTTTCATTTGATTCAATTAGGTTTGTTTGAATGTGTTTGACTTTCATTCGATTCAATTAGCTTTGATGAATGCATTTGAGTTTCATTTGATTCAAAAAGCTCTATTTGAATGTGTTTGACTTTCATTTGACTCAATTAGGTTTGTTTGAATGTGTTTAACTTTCATTTGATTCAATTAGCTTTGTTAGAATGTGTTTGACTTTCTTTTGATTCTATTAGCTTTGTTTAATGCATTAGACTTTAATTTGATTCAAAAAGCTTTGTTTGAATTTGTTTGACTTTCATTTGATTCAATCAGCTTTTTTTGAATGCATTTAACTTTTATTTGATTCAAAAAGATTTGTTTGAATGTGTTTGACTTTCATTTAATTCAATTAGCTTTGCTTGAATGTGTTTAACTTTCATTGATTCAATTAGCTTTGTAGAATGCATATGACTGTAATTTGATTCAAAAAGCTTTGTTTGAATGCATTAGACTTTAATTTGATTCAAAAAGCTTTGTTTGAATGTGTTTGACTTTCATTTGATTCAAAAAGCTTTGTTTGAATGTGTTTGACTTTCATTTGATTCAATCAGCTTTTTTTGAATGTGTTTGACTTTAATTTGATTAAATTAGCTTTGTAGAATGCATTTGACTTTCATTTTATTAAATTAGCTTTGTAGAATGCATTAGACTTTAATTTGAATCAAAAAGCTTTGGTTGATTGTGTTTGACTTTCATTTGATTCAATTAGCTTTATTGAATGCATTTAAATTTTATTTGATTCAAATAGATTTGTTTGAATGTGTTTGACTTTCATTTAATTCAATTAGCTTTGCTTGAATGTGTTTAACTTTCATTTGATTCAATTAGCTTTGTAAAATGCATATGACTTTCATTTGATTAAATTAGCTTCGTTGAATGCATTTGACTTTCATTTGATTTAAAACGCTTTGTTTGAAAGTGTTTGACTTTCATTTGATTTAATAAGCTTTCTTTGAATGTGTTTGACTTTAATTTGATTCAAAAAGCTTTGTTTGAATTTGTTTGACTTTCATTTGATTCAATTAGCTTTGTTTGAATGTGTTTGACTTCCATTTGGTTCGTTTAGCTTTGTAGAATGCATTTACCATTCATTTGATTCAATTAGCTTTGTAGAATGCATTAGACTTTAATTTGATGCAAAAAGCTTTATTTGAATGTGTTTGACCTTCATATGATTCAATTAGCTTGAATGAATTCATTTGACTTTCATTTGATTCAAAAAGCTTTGTTTGAATGTGTTTGACTTTCATTTGACTCAATTAGGTCTGTTTGAATGTGTTTGACTTTCATTTGATTCAATTACCATTGTTGAATGCATTTGACTTTCATTTGATTCAAAAAGCTTTGTTTGAATGTGTTTGACTTTCATTTGATTTAAATAGCTTTGTATAATTGTATTTGACTTTCGCTTGATTCAATTAGCTTTGTAGAATGCATTAAACTTTAATTTGATTTAAAAAGCTTTATTTGAATGTGTTTGACTTTTATTTGATTCAATTAGCTTGAATGAATTCATTTAACTTTCATTTGATTCAAAAAGCTTTGTTTAAATGTGTTTGACTTTCATTTGATTCAATTAGGTTTGTTTGAATGTGTTTGACTTTCATTCGATTCAATTAGCTTTGATGAATGCATTTGAGTTTCATTTGATTCAAAAAGCTCTATTTGAATGTGTTTGACTTTCATTTGACTCAATTAGGTTTGTTTGAATGTGTTTAACTTTCATTTGATTCAATTAGCTTTGTTTAATGCATTAGACTTTAATTTGATTCAAAAAGCTTTGTTTGAATGTGTTTGACTTTCATTTGATTCAAAAAGCTTTGTTTGAATGTGTTTGACTTTCATTTGATTCAATCAGCTTTTTTTGAATGTGTTTGACTTTTATTTGATTAAATTAGCTTTGTAGAATGCATTTTACTTTCATTTTATTAAATTAGCTTTGTAGAATGCATTAGACTTTAATTTGAATCAAAAAGCTTTGGTTGACTGTGTTTGACTTTCATTTGATTCAATTAGCTTTATTGAATGCATTTAACTTTTATTTGATTCAAAATGATTTGTTTGAATGTGTTTGACTTTCATTTAATTCAATTAGCTTTGCTTGACTGTGTTTAACTTTCATTTGATTCAATTAGCTTTGTAGAATGCATTAGACTTTAATTTGATTCAAAAAGCTTTGTTTGAATGTGTTTGACTTTCATTTGATTCAAAAAGCTTTGGTTGAATGTGTTTGACTTTCATTTGTTTCAAAAAGCTTTGTTTGAATGTGATTGACTTTCATTTGATTCAATCAGCTTTTTTTGAATGTGTTTGACTTTTATTTGATTAAATTAGCTTTGTAGAATGCATTTGACATTCATTTTATTAAATTAGCTTTGTTGAATGCATTAGACTTTAATTTGAATAAAAAAGCTTTGGTTGACTGTGTTTGACTTTCATTTGATTCAATTAGCTTTATTGAATGCATTTAACTCTTATTTGATTCAAAAAGATTTGTTTGAATGTGTTTGACTTTCAATTAATTCAATTAGCTTTGCTTGAATGTGTTTAACTTTCATTTGATTCAATTAGCTTTGTAGAATGCATATGACTTTCATTTGATTAAATTAGCTTTGTTGAATGCATTTTACTTTCATTTGATTTAAAACGCTTTGTTTGAAAGTGATTGACTTTCATTTGATTTAATAAGCTTTGTTTGAATGTGTTTGACTTTCATTTGATTTAAATAGCTTTGTATAATTGTGTTTGACTTTCGCTTGATTCAATTAGCTTTGTAGAATGCATTAAACTTTAATTTGATTCAAAAAGCTTTATTTGAATGTGTTTCACTTTCATTTGATTCAATTAGCTTGAATGAATTCATTTAACTTTCATTTGATTCAAAAATCTTTGTTTAAATGTGTTTGACTTTCATTTGATTCAATTAGGTTTGTTTGAATGTGTTTGACTTTCATTCGATTCAATTAGCTTTGATGAATGCATTTGAGTTTCATTTGATTCAAAAAGCTCTATTTGAATGTGTTTGACTTTCATTTGACTCAATTAGGTTTGTTTGAATGTGTTTAACTTTCATTTGATTCAATTAGCTTTGTTAGAATGTGTTTGACTTTCATTTGATTCAATTAGCTTTGTTTAATGCATTAGACTTTAATTTGATTCAAAAAGCTTTGTTTGAATGTGTTTGACTTTCATTTTATTCAATCAGCTTTTTTTGAATGCATTTAACTTTTATTTGATTCAAAAAGATTTGTTTGAATGTGTTTGACTTTCATTTAATTCAATTAGCTTTGCTTGAATGTGTTTAACTTTCATTTGATTCAAAAAGATTTGTTTGAATGTGTTTGACTTTCAATTAATTCAATTAGCTTTGCTTGAATGTGTTTAACTTTCATTTGATTCAATTAGCTTTGTAGAATGCATATGACTTTCATTTGATTAAATTAGCTTTGTTGAATGCATTTGACTTTCATTTGATTTAAAACGCTTTGTTTGAAAGTGATTGACTTTCATTTGATTTAATAAGCTTTGTTTGAATGTGTTTGACTTTAATTTGATTCAAAAAGATTTGTTTGAATGTGTTTGACTTTCATTTGATTCAATTAGCTTTGTTTGAATGAGTTTGACTTCCATTTGATTCGTTTAGCTTGGTAGAATACATTTAACATTCATTTGATTCAATTAGCTTTGTAGAATGCATTAGACTTTAATTTGATTCAAAAAGCTTTATTTGAATGTGTTTAAATTTCATTTGATTCAATTAGCTTGAATGAATTCATTTGACTTTCATTTGACTCAATTAGGTCTGTTTGAATGTGTTTGACTTTCATTTGATTCTATTACCATTTTTGAATGCATTTGACTTTCATTTGATTCAAAAAGCTTTGTTTGAATGTGTTTGACTTTCATTTGATTTAAATAGCTTTGTATAATTGTGTTTGACTTTCGTTTGATTCAATTAGCTTTGTAGAATGCATTAAACTTTAATTTGATTCAAAAAGCTTTATTTGAATGTGTTTGACTTTCATTTGATTCAATTAGCTTGAATGAATTCATTTAACTTTCATTTGATTCAAAAAGCTTTGTTTAAATGTGTTTGATTTTCATTCGATTCAATTAAGTTTGTTTGAATGTGTTTGACTTTCATTCGATTCAATTAGCTTTGATGAATGCATTTGAGTTTCATTTGATTCAAAAAGCTCTATTTGAATGTGTTTCCCTTTCATTTGACTCAAAAAGCTTTGTTTAAATGTGTTTGACTTTCATTTGATTCAATTAGGTTTGTCTGAATGTGTTTGACTTTAATTTGATTCAAAAAGCTTTGTTTGAATGTGTTTGACTTTCATTTGATTCAAAAAGCTTTGTTTGAATGTGTTTGACTTTCATTTGATTCAATCAGCTTTTTTTGAATGTGTTTGACTTTTATTTGATTAAATTAGCTTTGTAGAATGCATTTGACTTTCATTTGATTCAATTAGCTTTTTTTAATGCATTAGACTTTAATTTGATTCAAAAAGCTTTGTTTGAATGTGTTTGACTTTCATTTGATTCAATCAGCTTTTTTTGAATGCATTTAACTTTTATTTGATTTAAAAAGATTTGTTTGAATGTGTTTGACTTTCATTTAATTCAATTAGCTTTGCTTGAATGTGTTTAACTTTCATTTGATTCAATTAGCTTTGTAGAATGCATATGACTTTCATTTGAATAAATTAGCTTTGTTGAATGCATTTGACTTTCATTTGATTTAAAACGCTTTGTTTGAAATTGTTTGACTTTCATTTCATTTAATAAGCTTTCTTTGAATGTGTTTGACTTTAATTTGATTCAAAAAGCTTTGTTTGAATTTGTTTGACTTTCATTTGATTCAATTAGCTTTGTTTGAATGTGTTTGACTTCCATTTGATTCGTTTAGCTTTGTAGAATGCATTTACCATTCATTTGATTCAATTAGCTTTGTAGAATGCATTAGACTTTAATTTGATGCAAAAAGCTTTATTTGAATGTGTTTGACCTTCATATGATTCAATTAGCTTGAATGAATTCATTTGACTTTCATTTGATTCAAAAAGCTCTGTTTGAATGTGTTTGACTTTCATTTGACTCAATTAGCTTTGTAGAATGCATTTGACTTTCATTTTATTAAATTAGCTTTGTAGAATGCATTAGACTTTAATTTGAATCAAAAAGCTTTGGTTGACTGTGTTTGACTTTCATTTGATTCAATTAGCTTTATTGAATGCATTTAACTTTTATTTGATTCAAAAAGATTTGTTTGAATGTGTTTGACTTTCATTTAATTCAATTAGCTTTGCTTGACTGTGTTTAACTTTCATTTGATTCAATTAGCTTTGTAGAATGCATTAGACTTTAATTTGATTCAAAAAGCTTTGTTTGAATGTGTTTGACTTTCATTTGATTCAAAAAGCTTTGGTTGAATGTGTTTGACTTTCATTTGTTTCAAAAAGCTTTGTTTGAATGTGATTGACTTTCATTTGATTCAATCAGCTTTTTTTGAATGTGTTTGACTTTTATTTGATTAAATTAGCTTTGTAGAATGCATTTGACATTCATTTTACTCAAATTAGCTTTGTTGAATGCATTAGACTTTAATTTGAATAAAAAAGCTTTGGTTGACTGTGTTTGACTTTCATTTGATTCAATTAGCTTTATTGAATGCATTTAACTCTTATTTGATTTAAAAAGATTTGTTTGAATGTGTTTGACTTTCAATTAATTCAATTAGCTTTGGTTGAATGTGTTTGACTTTCATTTGTTTCAAAAAGCTTTGGTTGAATGTGTTTGACTTTCATTTGATTCAAAAAGCTCTATTTGAATGTGTTTGACTTTCATTTGACTCAATTAGCTTTCTGATGTGGATTTGAACCCCTTAACTTAATAAAGAATCTAAAATCACACAAGTAACACAAGCCCTTCGAATTTCCTAAGAAAATCGAACAACTTAAGAATAACGAACCGGATATGACTTTGAAAACGACCACTCCTGGAACGAATTCAACGCCTCTCAAATTACCTAGACCACTCCTGGAACTAAGTACTTTGATGAACAAAACTTAGACTACTCCTAGAACTAAGAATTGAACGTTCTAATTATCAAAACAACTCCTTGAATTGAAAACTAGCAAAAGAATTTGTAAGCAATTAAGCAAAACAAACAATAAACTTGTATTGAATTTTCTGGTTTTGGTTGTGTACACAAAGCCACGAAAAATCCCTTATTTATAGACTAAACTAACTATTCCTAAGTCTATTCGAACTAGGAAAAAAACCCTAGCCTTGATCCCCAAGTATCCTAGATAGAATAGGAAAACCAATTCTAATGGAACTAGGAAACTAGTAATAAGACTAGTTCTAATTAAACTAAAACTTCTTAAAACAATTCCTAATTGACTTAGAAATTATTTTAAACTAAAATAACAGAAATTAAGAAGATTCCTAATTGCTTAAACCAAGAAAAACCCTTTCAAGTGAAAGGTAAAAACTTGCAAGCAAAAACTCTAGAAAAAACTAAGTTAGGAAAATCTTTCTTTTCGTACTGCCGCCGAACCACCGTCTCACGCGCTGCCATCATCGACACGCGCCCCACCAACGTGTAGCTGGACTCAGGCCGGAGCTAGGGAGCCGGCGCGTGGCACCCAGATCGGCGCGTCGCCGCCGCTGCTGTCGTTGGAACCTAACTGGTCCTTGACTTTTTCTTCAATGGCTGCGCATGTTAACCATTCTTGATTCTTTACTCCAAGCTCGAACCCTATTGGCCTTAAAACCAATATGATTGGCTCTTCAAAAGAATTTCCCTCTTGATCCACATCATTCTCCCCCTCTTCAAAAGAATTTGTCCTCAAATTCGCATCATCCATGTAAGGAGAACAATTCCATGAAACCATCCAAATTCGACGAATACAAGCCAAAAGAACTATTACATCAACGCTAGCAATTTTAAGCAATGTAACAACATCACCACGAGCAAGGCAATATTTTAGAAACAACCAATTCTCAATTTGGTCCTTGGTCTTCGAAGTTGACCATAAGAACACTTTAGGCTTCATGATATTTTTCTCATGTATGACTAACAATTTCTTCTCTTTATGCATGCCTAATGAATCCACCACTTCTAAAGAAACCATTAAATTATTATCTTGATTCACGAATGGCTCCTCAATAGTATCAAAAACCTTTTCCGACACCACCATTGGTAGATCATTATGAATAATCTGATCTTGAACAACGTCACACACAATTGGAACATCAATTGTTTCACTCACCTTTTCTTCGAGCTCTTTAGCACCTACATGTTCCTCTTCCTTATCCTTTTGACAATCTTCCTCCATCTCTTTAACTTTAACGCGGCATGGAATAATAGTTAAAGGAATAAGTTTGAACCTCTTGTTTCCCACCTTGACCGAATATGTGTTGGCCACACCATCATGTTTAACATGTCGATCAAATTGCCATGGTCTTCCTAAAAGAACGTGACAAGCACTCATAGGAATCACATCGCACCATAATTCTTCCTTGTAATTGCCAATGGAAAAGCTTACTAAGGCTTGTTTCTTCACATGAAGTCCCTTAGAATCATCAAGCCAACTCAACTTGTAAGGATTCTCATGTACTCTTGTTGGAAGGTTGAGCTTAGTAACCATCTCTGTGGACGCCACATTGGTACATGAACCACTATCAATGATCACCTTGCATGATCTATCTCCTACTTTGCAACGAGTATGGAATAAGTTTTCACGTTGAGATTTGTTAGGGTTTGCTTCGGCATGGAGGATCTTCCTTAACACAAGCACTTGTTCATCATCTTCGGGATCAATCTCATCCTCTTCTTCCGAGTCAACAACCTTTTCCTCCTTATTATGAATTGACTCCTCTTCACACTCAAAGGTTATGTGTTCCTCTTCTTCTTTCATTTGTTGATATTGTTTGATTGTAAGAGCTTTCTTAGTAGGACATTGATCCGACCTATGTCCCTTTCCTTGACACTTGAAGCACCTAATTCGACTTTCAAATTCCTCTTTAGACACCTTGACAACCTTCTTTTTTCCACTCGTCGAACTTTCTCCCTTGTGCTCGTTAGAAAAATTTGTGGAACTAGGCTTGAAAGGTTTCGAAAAACTTTTATTTGCCTCGGTTTTTTTCTTATCCTCGAGCCAATGACTTCCAATCTTCAAAGCTAATTTGCACACATCATTGAATGACTCATAAGTACTCAATTCAATCTTCTTAGCAATAGGTCGATTAAGACCCTTAAGGAATCGAGCAATCCGCAATGGTTCTTTCTCCTCCAAATCACAAAGAGAGGTTAGTTTATCAAATTCAGCAATATATTCATTAACACTCTTAGTATCTTGTGTCAACATAGTGAGTTTCACATATAGAATTTGTTCGAAATCATGTGGAAGGTATTTAGAACGCATCTTCTTCTTCAAAACTGTCCATGTCTTGATCTTATCCTTCCCTGCTCTAGCACGTCGAGTCTTTAAATTATCGAACCAAATTCCCGCATTCTTAGTGAGTCGTATATAAGCAATTTTGAAACGTTGAGAATCATCAAAACCTTTATAATCTGAAATTTTCTCTAAGTGTCTCGCCCACTCAAGAAAATCTTCGGGGCTTCCTAGACCCGTAAAATCATCAAGCTTGATACCTTTATCATCGATCTTATTCTTATTATGAGTGTCATCATCACTACTAGAAGCATCACTATCACTATCATGCCGTTTTTTCTTCTTTTTCTTTTTATCAAGCAATAATTGTGAAAAAGCATTAAAACGTGCCTCCGTATTATCTTGCAATCTTGCAAATTCATCCATGAGTTTGCTCAAAGCTTCCTCCATAATTATAAGACAAAAAAAAGACTTAAAAGAACCCTTATCCACACAGGTATATCCCACAAAAATCGCAACACAACTTGGAACAAAATCGCACACAACGAGCAGTAAGTATTAAATCGGACCAAAACTGACACAGTTTCGGAAAACAGTCCAGTTTAATAGCAAACGAACTCGAAAAATTCCGAAATTTCACAGGCAGAAATTAGACAAAATTTCACCCAAAATCAAAAAAAGAATCACCTGAAAAGACCTTGTAACGAAGGAGAACGAGCCTTCTGAAGTTGACAGAAAAACTGGTTATCCGAGAACAAGTGCGATTTGATGAACGAATTGTTGAACGATCAAAAACCCCTGAAATCCGATACCAATTTGATGTGGATTTGAACCCCTTAACTTAATAAAGAATCTAAAATCACACAAGTAACACAAGCCCTTCGAATTTCCTAAGAAAATCGAACAACTTAAGAATAACGAACCGGATATGACTTTGAAAACGACCACTCCTGGAACGAATTCAACGCCTCTCAAATTACCTAGACCACTCCTGGAACTAAGTACTTTGATGAACAAAACTTAGACTACTCCTAGAACTAAGAATTGAACGTTCTAATTATCAAAACAACTCCTTGAATTGAAAACTAGCAAAAGAATTTGTAAGCAATTAAGCAAAACAAACAATAAACTTGTATTGAATTTTCTGGTTTTGGTTGTGTATACAAAGCCACGAAAAATCCCTTATTTATAGACTAAACTAACTATTCCTAAGTCTATTCGAACTAGGAAAAAAACCCTAGCCTTGATCCCCAAGTATCCTAGATAGAATAGGAAAACCAATTCTAATGGAACTAGGAAACTAGTAATAAGACTAGTTCTAATTAAACTAAAACTTCTTAAAACAATTCCTAATTGACTTAGAAATTATTTTAAACTAAAATAACAGAAATTAAGAAGATTCCTAATTGCTTAAACCAAGAAAAACCCTTTCAAGTGAAAGGTAAAAACTTGCAAGCAAAAACTCTAGAAAAAACTAAGTTAGGAAAATCTTTCTTTTCGTACTGCCGCCGAACCACCGTCTCACGCGCTGCCATCATCGACACGCGCCCCACCAACGTGTAGCTGGACTCAGGCCGGAGCTAGGGAGCCGGCGCGTGGCACCCAGATCGGCGCGTCGCCGCCGCTGCTGTCGTTGGAACCTAACTGGTCCTTGACTTTTTCTTCAATGGCTGCGCATGTTAACCATTCTTGATTCTTTACTCCAAGCTCGAACCCTATTGGCCTTAAAACCAATATGATTGGCTCTTCAAAAGAATTTCCCTCTTGATCCACATCACTTTCCTTGAATGTGTTTGACTTTCATTTGACTCAATTAGCTTTCCTTGAATGTGTTTGACTTTCATTTGATTCAAAAAGCTTTGTTTGAATGTGTTTGACTTTCATTTGATTTAAATAGCTTTGTATAATTGTGTTTGACTTTCGTTTGATTCAATTAGCTTTGTAGAATGCATTAAACTTTAATTTGATTCAAAAAGCTTTATTTGAATGTGTTTGACTTTCATTTAATTCAATTACCTTGAATGAATTCATTTAAATTTCATTTGATTCAAAAAGCTTTGTTTAAATGTGTTTGACTTTCATTTGATTCAATTAGGTTTGTTTGAATGTGTTTGACTTTCATTCGTTTAATTAGCTTTGATGAATGCATTTGAGTTTCATTTGATTCAAAAAGCTCTATTTGAATGTGTTTGACTTTCATTTGACTCAATTAGGTTTGTTTGAATGTGTTTAACTTTCATTTGATTCAATTAGCTTTGTTAGAATGTGTTTAACTTTCATTTGATTCAATTAGCTTTGTTTAATGCATTAGACTTTAATTTGATTCAAAAAGCTTTGTTTGAATGTGTTTGACTTTCATTTGATTCAATCAGCTTTTTTTGAATGCATTTAACTTTTATTGGATTCAAAAAGATTTGTTTGAATGTGTTTGACTTTCATTTAATTCAATTAGCTTTGCTTGAATGTGTTTAACTTTCATTTGATTCAATTAGCTTTGTAGAATGCATATGACTTAAATTTGATTCAAAAAGCTTTGTTTGAATGTGTTTGACTTTCATTTGATTCAAAAAGCTTTGTTTGAATGTGTTTGACTTTCATTTGTTTCAAAAAGCTTTGTTTGAATGTGTTTGACTTTCATTTGATTCAATCAGCTTTTTTTGAATGTGTTTGACTTTTATTTGATTAAATTAGCTTTGTAGAATGCATTTGACTTTCATTTTATTAAATTAGCTTTGTTGAATGCATTAGACTTTAATTTGAATAAAAAAGCTTTGGTTGACTATGTTTGACTTTCATTTGATTCAATTAGCTTTATTGAATGCATTTAACTTTTATTTGATTCAAAAAGATTTGTTTGAATGTGTTTGACTTTCAATTAATTCAATTAGCTTTGCTTGAATGTGTTTAACTTTCATTTGATTCAATTAGCTTTGTAAAATGCATATGACTTTCATTTGATTAAATTAGCTTCGTTGAATGCATTTGACTTTCATTTGATTTAAAACGCTTTGTTTGAAAGTGATTGACTTTCATTTGATTTAATAAGCTTTGTTTGAATGTGTTTGACTTTAATTTGATTCAAAAAGATTTGTTTGAATGTGTTTGACTTTCATTTGATTCAATTAGCTTTGTTTGAATGAGTTTGACTTCCATTTGGTTCGTTTAGCTTGGTAGAATACATTTAACATTCATTTGATTCAATAAGCTTTGTAGAATGCATTAGACTTTAATTTGATGCAAAAAGCTTTATTTGAATGTGTTTGACCTTCTTATGATTCAATTAGCTTGAATGAATTCATTTGACTTTCATTTGATTCAAAAAGCTCTGTTTGAATGTGTTTGACTTTCATTTGACTCAATTAGGTCTGTTTGAATGTGTTTGACTTTCATTTGATTCAATTACCATTGTTGAATGCATTTGACTTTCATTTGATTCAAAAAGCTTTGTTTGAATGTGTTTGACTTTCATTTGATTTAAATAGCTTTGTATAATTGTGTTTGACTTTCGTTTGAATCAATTAGCTCTGTAGAATGCATTAAACTTTAATTTGATTCAAAAAGCTTTATTTGAATGTGATTGACTTTCATTTGATTCAATTAGCTTGAATGAATTCATTTAACTTTCATTTGATTCAAAAAGCTTTGTTTAAATGTGTTTGACTTTCATTTGATTCAATTAGGTTTGTTTGAATGTGTTTGACTTTCATTCGATTCAATTAGCTTTGATGAATGCATTTGAGTTTCATTTGATTCAAAAAGCTCTATTTGAATGTGTTTGACTTTCATTTGACTCAATTAGGTTTGTTTGAATGTGTTTAACTTTCATTTGATTCAATTAGCTTTGTTAGAATGTGTTTGACTTTCTTTTGATTCTATTAGCTTTGTTTAATGCATTAGACTTTAATTTGATTCAAAAAGCTTTGTTTGAATTTGTTTGACTTTCATTTGATTCAATCAGCTTTTTTTGAATGCATTTAACTTTTATTTGATTCAAAAAGATTTGTTTGAATGTGTTTGACTTTCATTTAATTCAATTAGCTTTGCTTGAATGTGTTTAACTTTCATTGATTCAATTAGCTTTGTAGAATGCATATGACTGTAATTTGATTCAAAAAGCTTTGTTTGAATGCATTAGACTTTAATTTGATTCAAAAAGCTTTGTTTGAATGTGTTTGACTTTCATTTGATTCAAAAAGCTTTGTTTGAATGTGTTTGACTTTCATTTGATTCAATCAGCTTTTTTTGAATGTGTTTGACTTTAATTTGATTAAATTAGCTTTGTAGAATGCATTTGACTTTCATTTTATTAAATTAGCTTTGTAGAATGCATTAGACTTTAATTTGAATCAAAAAGCTTTGGTTGATTGTGTTTGACTTTCATTTGATTCAATTAGCTTTATTGAATGCATTTAAATTTTATTTGATTCAAATAGATTTGTTTGAATGTGTTTGACTTTCATTTAATTCAATTAGCTTTGCTTGAATGTGTTTAACTTTCATTTGATTCAATTAGCTTTGTAAAATGCATATGACTTTCATTTGATTAAATTAGCTTCGTTGAATGCATTTGACTTTCATTTGATTTAAAACGCTTTGTTTGAAAGTGTTTGACTTTCATTTGATTTAATAAGCTTTCTTTGAATGTGTTTGACTTTAATTTGATTCAAAAAGCTTTGTTTGAATTTGTTTGACTTTCATTTGATTCAATTAGCTTTGTTTGAATGTGTTTGACTTCCATTTGGTTCGTTTAGCTTTGTAGAATGCATTTACCATTCATTTGATTCAATTAGCTTTGTAGAATGCATTAGACTTTAATTTGATGCAAAAAGCTTTATTTGAATGTGTTTGACCTTCATATGATTCAATTAGCTTGAATGAATTCATTTGACTTTCATTTGATTCAAAAAGCTTTGTTTGAATGTGTTTGACTTTCATTTGACTCAATTAGGTCTGTTTGAATGTGTTTGACTTTCATTTGATTCAATTACCATTGTTGAATGCATTTGACTTTCATTTGATTCAAAAAGCTTTGTTTGAATGTGTTTGACTTTCATTTGATTTAAATAGCTTTGTATAATTGTATTTGACTTTCGCTTGATTCAATTAGCTTTGTAGAATGCATTAAACTTTAATTTGATTTAAAAAGCTTTATTTGAATGTGTTTGACTTTTATTTGATTCAATTAGCTTGAATGAATTCATTTAACTTTCATTTGATTCAAAAAGCTTTGTTTAAATGTGTTTGACTTTCATTTGATTCAATTAGGTTTGTTTGAATGTGTTTGACTTTCATTCGATTCAATTAGCTTTGATGAATGCATTTGAGTTTCATTTGATTCAAAAAGCTCTATTTGAATGTGTTTGACTTTCATTTGACTCAATTAGGTTTGTTTGAATGTGTTTAACTTTCATTTGATTCAATTAGCTTTGTTTAATGCATTAGACTTTAATTTGATTCAAAAAGCTTTGTTTGAATGTGTTTGACTTTCATTTGATTCAAAAAGCTTTGTTTAAATGTGTTTGACTTTCATTTGATTCAATCAGCTTTTTTTGAATGTGTTTGACTTTTATTTGATTAAATTAGCTTTGTAGAATGCATTTGACTTTCATTTTATTAAATTAGCTTTGTAGAATGCATTAGACTTTAATTTGAATCAAAAAGCTTTGGTTGACTGTGTTTGACTTTCATTTGATTCAATTAGCTTTATTGAATGCATTTAACTTTTATTTGATTCAAAATGATTTGTTTGAATGTGTTTGACTTTCATTTAATTCAATTAGCTTTGCTTGACTGTGTTTAACTTTCATTTGATTCAATTAGCTTTGTAGAATGCATTAGACTTTAATTTGATTCAAAAAGCTTTGTTTGAATGTGTTTGACTTTCATTTGATTCAAAAAGCTTTGGTTGAATGTGTTTGACTTTCATTTGTTTCAAAAAGCTTTGTTTGAATGTGATTGACTTTCATTTGATTCAATCAGCTTTTTTTGAATGTGTTTGACTTTTATTTGATTAAATTAGCTTTGTAGAATGCATTTGACATTCATTTTATTAAATTAGCTTTGTTGAATGCATTAGACTTTAATTTGAATAAAAAAGCTTTGGTTGACTGTGTTTGACTTTCATTTGATTCAATTAGCTTTATTGAATGCATTTAACTCTTATTTGATTCAAAAAGATTTGTTTGAATGTGTTTGACTTTCAATTAATTCAATTAGCTTTGCTTGAATGTGTTTAACTTTCATTTGATTCAATTAGCTTTGTAGAATGCATATGACTTTCATTTGATTAAATTAGCTTTGTTGAATGCATTTTACTTTCATTTGATTTAAAACGCTTTGTTTGAAAGTGATTGACTTTCATTTGATTTAATAAGCTTTGTTTGAATGTGTTTGACTTTCATTTGATTTAAATAGCTTTGTATAATTGTGTTTGACTTTCGCTTGATTCAATTAGCTTTGTAGAATGCATTAAACTTTAATTTGATTCAAAAAGCTTTATTTGAATGTGTTTGACTTTCATTTGATTCAATTAGCTTGAATGAATTCATTTAACTTTCATTTGATTCAAAAATCTTTGTTTAAATGTGTTTGACTTTCATTTGATTCAATTAGGTTTGTTTGAATGTGTTTGACTTTCATTCGATTCAATTAGCTTTGATGAATGCATTTGAGTTTCATTTGATTCAAAAAGCTCTATTTGAATGTGTTTGACTTTCATTTGACTCAACTAGCTTTGTTTGAATGTGTTTGACTTTCATTTGATTCAATTAGCTTTGTTTAATGCATTAGACTTTAATTTGATTCAAAAAGCTTTGTTTGAATGTGTTTGACTTTCATTTTATTCAATCAGCTTTTTTTGAATGCATTTAACTTTTATTTGATTCAAAAAGATTTGTTTGAATGTGTTTGACTTTCATTTAATTCAATTAGCTTTGCTTGAATGTGTTTAACTTTCATTTGATTCAAAAAGATTTGTTTGAATGTGTTTGACTTTCAATTAATTCAATTAGCTTTGCTTGAATGTGTTTAACTTTCATTTGATTCAATTAGCTTTGTAGAATGCATATGACTTTCATTTGATTAAATTAGCTTTGTTGAATGCATTTGACTTTCATTTGATTTAAAACGCTTTGTTTGAAAGTGATTGACTTTCATTTGATTTAATAAGCTTTGTTTGAATGTGTTTGACTTTAATTTGATTCAAAAAGATTTGTTTGAATGTGTTTGACTTTCATTTGATTCAATTAGCTTTGTTTGAATGAGTTTGACTTCCATTTGATTCGTTTAGCTTGGTAGAATACATTTAACATTCATTTGATTCAATTAGCTTTGTAGAATGCATTAGACTTTAATTTGATTCAAAAAGCTTTATTTGAATGTGTTTAAATTTCATTTGATTCAATTAGCTTGTATGAATTCATTTGACTTTCATTTGACTCAATTAGGTCTGTTTGAATGTGTTTGACTTTCATTTGATTCTATTACCATTTTTGAATGCATTTGACTTTCATTTGATTCAAAAAGCTTTGTTTGAATGTGTTTGACTTTCATTTGATTTAAATAGCTTTGTATAATTGTGTTTGACTTTCGTTTGATTCAATTAGCTTTGTAGAATGCATTAAACTTTAATTTGATTCAAAAAGCTTTATTTGAATGTGTTTGACTTTCATTTGATTCAATTAGCTTGAATGAATTCATTTAACTTTCATTTGATTCAAAAAGCTTTGTTTAAATGTGTTTGATTTTCATTCGATTCAATTAAGTTTGTTTGAATGTGTTTGACTTTCATTCGATTCAATTAGCTTTGATGAATGCATTTGAGTTTCATTTGATTCAAAAAGCTCTATTTGAATGTGTTTCCCTTTCATTTGACTCAAAAAGCTTTGTTTAAATGTGTTTGACTTTCATTTGATTCAATTAGGTTTGTCTGAATGTGTTTGACTTTAATTTGATTCAAAAAGCTTTGTTTGAATGTGTTTGACTTTCATTTGATTCAAAAAGCTTTGTTTGAATGTGTTTGACTTTCATTTGATTCAATCAGCTTTTTTTGAATGTGTTTGACTTTTATTTGATTAAATTAGCTTTGTAGAATGCATTTGACTTTCATTTGATTCAATTAGCTTTTTTTAATGCATTAGACTTTAATTTGATTCAAAAAGCTTTGTTTGAATGTGTTTGACTTTCATTTGATTCAATCAGCTTTTTTTGAATGCATTTAACTTTTATTTGATTTAAAAAGATTTGTTTGAATGTGTTTGACTTTCATTTAATTCAATTAGCTTTGCTTGAATGTGTTTAACTTTCATTTGATTCAATTAGCTTTGTAGAATGCATATGACTTTCATTTGAATAAATTAGCTTTGTTGAATGCATTTGACTTTCATTTGATTTAAAACGCTTTGTTTGAAATTGTTTGACTTTCATTTCATTTAATAAGCTTTCTTTGAATGTGTTTGACTTTAATTTGATTCAAAAAGCTTTGTTTGAATTTGTTTGACTTTCATTTGATTCAATTAGCTTTGTTTGAATGTGTTTGACTTCCATTTGATTCGTTTAGCTTTGTAGAATGCATTTACCATTCATTTGATTCAATTAGCTTTGTAGAATGCATTAGACTTTAATTTGATGCAAAAAGCTTTATTTGAATGTGTTTGACCTTCATATGATTCAATTAGCTTGAATGAATTCATTTGACTTTCATTTGATTCAAAAAGCTCTGTTTGAATGTGTTTGACTTTCATTTGACTCAATTAGCTTTGTAGAATGCATTTGACTTTCATTTTATTAAATTAGCTTTGTAGAATGCATTAGACTTTAATTTGAATCAAAAAGCTTTGGTTGACTGTGTTTGACTTTCATTTGATTCAATTAGCTTTATTGAATGCATTTAACTTTTATTTGATTCAAAAAGATTTGTTTGAATGTGTTTGACTTTCATTTAATTCAATTAGCTTTGCTTGACTGTGTTTAACTTTCATTTGATTCAATTAGCTTTGTAGAATGCATTAGACTTTAATTTGATTCAAAAAGCTTTGTTTGAATGTGTTTGACTTTCATTTGATTCAAAAAGCTTTGGTTGAATGTGTTTGACTTTCATTTGTTTCAAAAAGCTTTGTTTGAATGTGATTGACTTTCATTTGATTCAATCAGCTTTTTTTGAATGTGTTTGACTTTTATTTGATTAAATTAGCTTTGTAGAATGCATTTGACATTCATTTTATGAAATTAGCTTTGTTGAATGCATTAGACTTTAATTTGAATAAAAAAGCTTTGGTTGACTGTGTTTGACTTTCATTTGATTCAATTAGCTTTATTGAATGCATTTAACTCTTATTTGATTTAAAAAGATTTGTTTGAATGTGTTTGACTTTCAATTAATTCAATTAGCTTTGGTTGAATGTGTTTGACTTTCATTTGTTTCAAAAAGCTTTGGTTGAATGTGTTTGACTTTCATTTGATTCAAAAAGCTCTATTTGAATGTGTTTGACTTTCATTTGAC
The DNA here is from genome assembly GCF_001683475.1 of Chenopodium quinoa. Lineage (NCBI taxonomy): Eukaryota > Viridiplantae > Streptophyta > Magnoliopsida > Caryophyllales > Amaranthaceae > Chenopodium > Chenopodium quinoa. Next base: position 1,120,852 of record NW_018744311.1, on the reverse strand, counting down.
TCAATTAGCTTTCCTTGAATGTGTTTGACTTTCATTTGATTCAATTAGCTTGAATGAATTCATTTAACTTTCATTTGATTCAAAAAGCTTTGTTTAAATGTGTTTGACTTTCATTCGATTCAATTAAGTTTGTTTGAATGTGTTTGACTTTCATTCGATTCAATTAGCTTTGATGAATGCATTTGAGTTTCATTTGATTCAAAAAGCTCTATTTGAATGTGTTTCCCTTTCATTTGACTCAAAAAGCTTTGTTTAAATGTGTTTGACTTTCATTTGATTCAATTAGGTTTGTCTGAATGTGTTTGACTTTAATTTGATTCAAAAAGCTTTGTTTGAATGTGTTTGACTTTCATTTGATTCAAAAAGCTTTGTTTGAATGTGTTTGACTTTCATTTGATTCAATCAGCTTTTTTTTAATGTGTTTGACTTTTATTTGATTAAATTAGCTTTGTAGAATGCATTTGACTTTCATTTGATTCAATTAGCTTTTTTTAATGCATTAGACTTTAATTTGATTCAAAAAGCTTTGTTTGAATGTGTTTGACTTTCATTTGATTCAATCAACTTTTTTTGAATGCATTTAACTTTTATTTGATTTAAAAAGATTTGTTTGAATGTGTTTGACTTTCATTTAATTCAATTAGCTTTGCTTGAATGTGTTTAACTTTCATTTGATTCAATTAGCTTTGTAGAATGCATATGACTTTCATTTGAATAAATTAGCTTTGTTGAATGCATTTGACTTTCATTTGATTCAATTAGTTTTATTGAATGCATTTAACTTTTATTTGATTCAAAAAGATTTGTTTGAATGTGTTTGACTTTCATTTAATTCAATTAGCTTTGCTTGACTGTGTTTAACTTTCATTTGATTCAATTAGCTTTGTAGAATGCATTAGACTTTAATTTGATTCAAAAAGCTTTGTTTGAATGTGTTTGACTTTCATTTGATTTAAATAGCTTTGTATAATTGTGTTTGACTTTCGCTTGATTCAATTAGCTTTGTAGAATGCATTAAACTTTAATTTGATTCAAAAAGCTTTATTTGAATGTGTTTGACTTTCATTTGATTCAATTAGCTTGAATGAATTCATTTAACTTTCATTTGATTCAAAAATCTTTGTTTAAATGTGTTTGACTTTCATTTGATTCAATTAGGTTTGTTTGAATGTGTTTGACTTTCATTCGATTCAATTAGCTTTGATGAATGCATTTGAGTTTCATTTGATTCAAAAAGCTCTATTTGAATGTGTTTGACTTTCATTTGACTCAATTAGGTTTGTTTGAATGTGTTTAACTTTCATTTGATTCAATTAGCTTTGTTAGAATGTGTTTGACTTTCATTTGATTCAATTAGCTTTGTTTAATGCATTAGACTTTAATTTGATTCAAAAAGCTTTGTTTGAATGTGTTTGACTTTCATTTGATTCAATCAGCTTTTTTTGAATGCATTTAACTTTTATTTGATTCAAAAAGATTTGTTTGAATGTGTTTGACTTTCGTTTAATTCAATTAGCTTTGCTTGAATGTGTTTAACTTTCATTTGATTCAATTAGCTTTGTAGAATGCATATGACTTTCATTTGATTAAATTAGCTTTGTTGAATGCATTTGACTTTCATTTGATTTAAAACGCTTTGTTTGAAAGTGTTTGACTTTCATTTGATTTAATAAGCTTTCTTTGAATGTGTTTGACTTTAATTTGATTCAAAAAGCTTTGTTTGAATTTGTTTGACTTTCATTTGAGTCAATTAGCTTTGTTTGAATGTGTTTGACTTCCATTTGATTCGTTTAGCTTTGTAGAATGCATTTAACATTCATTTGATTCAATTAGCTTTGTAGAATGCATTAGACTTTAATTTGATGCAAAAAGCTTTATTTGAATGTGTTTGACTTTCATATGATTCAATTGGCTTGAATGAATTCATTTGACTTTCATTTGATTAAAAAAGCTCTGTTTGAATGTGTTTGACTTTGATTTGACTCAATTAGGTTTGTTTGAATGTGTTTGACTTTCATTTGTTTCAATTACCGTTGTTTAATGCATTAGACTTTAATTTGATTCAAATAGCTTTGTTTGAATGTGTTTGACTTTCATTTGATTCAATCAGCTTTTTTTGAATGCATTTAACTTTTATTTGATTCAAAAATATTTGTTTGAATGTGTTTGACTTTCATTTAATTCAATTAGCTTTGCTTGAATGTGTTTAACTTTCATTTGATTCAATTAGCTTTGTAGAATGCATATGACTTTCATTTGATTAAATTAGCTTTGTTGAATGCATTTGACTTTCATTTGATTTAAAACGCTTTGTTTGAAATTGTTAGACTTTCATTTCATTTAATAAGCTTTCTTTGAATGTGTTTGACTTTAATTTGATTCAAAAAGCTTTGTTTGAATTTGTTTGACTTTCATTTGATTCAATTAGCTTTGTTTGAATGTGTTTGACTTCCATTTGATTCGTTTAGCTTTGTAAAATGCATTTAACATTCATTTGATTCAATTAGCTTAGTAGAATGCATTAGACTTTAATTTGATGCAAAAAGCTTTATTTGAATGTGTTTGACTTTCATATGATTCAATTGGCTTGAATTAATTCATTTGACTTTCATTTGATTCAAAAAGCTCTGTTTGAATGTGTTTGACTTTCATTTGACTCAATTAGGTTTGTTTGAATGTGTTTGACTTTCATTTGTTTCAATTACCGTTGTTTAATGCATTAGACTTTAATTTGATTCAAAAAGCTTTGTTTGAATGTGTTTGACTTTCATTTGATTCAATCAGCTTTTTTTTAATGCATTTAACTTTTATTTGATTCAAAAAGATTTGTTTGAATGTGTTTGACTTTCATTTAATTCAATTAGCTTTGCTTGAATGTGTTTAACTTTCATTTGATTCAATTAGCTTTGTAGAATGCATATGAGTTTCATTTGATTAAATTAGCTTTGTTGAATGCATTTGACTTTCATTTGATTTAAAACGCTTTGTTTGAAAGTGTTTGACTTTCATTTTATTTAATAAGCTTTCTTTGATTGTGTTTGACTTTAATTTGATTCAAAAAGCTTTGTTTGAATTTGTTTGACTTTCATATGATTCAATTAGCTTTGTTTGAATGTGTTTGACTTCCATTTGATTCGTTTAGCTTTATAGAATTCATTTAACATTCATTTGATTCAATTAGCTTTGTAGAATGCATTAGACTTTAATTTGATGCAAAAAGCTCTGTTTGAATGTGTTTGACTTTCTTTTGACTCAATTAGGTTTGTTTGAATGTGTTTGACTTTCATTTGTTTCAATTACCGTTGTTGAATGCATTTGACTTTCGTTTGATTCAAAAAGCTTTGTTTAAATGTGTTTGACTTTCATTTGATTCAATTAGGTTTGTTTGAATGTGTTTGACTTTCATTCGATTCAATTAGCTTTGATGAATGCATTTGAGTTTCATTTAATTCAAAAAGCTCTATTTGAATGTGTTTGACTTTCATTTGACTAAATTCGGTTTGTTTGAATGTGTTTAACTTTCATTTGATTCAATTAGCTGTGTTAGAATGTGTTTGACTTTCATTTGATTCAATTAGCTTTGTTTAATGCATTAGACTTTAATTTGATTCAAAAAGCTTTTTTTGAATGTGTTTGACTTTCATTTGATTCAATCAGCTTTTTTTGAATGCATTTAACTTTTATTTGATTCAAAAAGCTTTGTTTGAATGTGTTTGACTTTCATTTGATTCAAAAAGCTCTATTTGAATGTGTTTGACTTTCATTTGACTCAATTAGCTTTCCTTGAATGTGTTTGACTTTCATTTGATTCAATTAGCTTGAATGAATTCATTTAACTTTCATTTGATTCAAAAAGCTTTGTTTAAATGTGTTTGACTTTCATTCGATTCAATTAAGTTTGTTTGAATGTGTTTGACTTTCATTCGATTCAATTAGCTTTGATGAATGCATTTGAGTTTCATTTGATTCAAAAAGCTCTATTTGAATGTGTTTCCCTTTCATTTGACTCAAAAAGCTTTGTTTAAATGTGTTTGACTTTCATTTGATTCAATTAGGTTTGTCTGAATGTGTTTGACTTTAATTTGATTCAAAAAGCTTTGTTTGAATGTGTTTGACTTTCATTTGATTCAAAAAGCTTTGTTTGAATGTGTTTGACTTTCATTTGATTCAATCAGCTTTTTTTGAATGTGTTTGACTTTTATTTGATTAAATTAGCTTTGTAGAATGCATTTGACTTTCATTTGATTCAATTAGCTTTTTTTAATGCATTAGACTTTAATTTGATTCAAAAAGCTTTGTTTGAATGTGTTTGACTTTCATTTGATTCAATCAACTTTTTTTGAATGCATTTAACTTTTATTTGATTTAAAAAGATTTGTTTGAATGTGTTTGACTTTCATTTAATTCAATAAGCTTTGCTTGAATGTGTTTAACTTTCATTTGATTCAATTAGCTTTGTAGAATGCATATGACTTTCATTTGAATAAATTAGCTTTGTTGAATGCATTTGACTTTCATTTGATTTAAAACGCTTTGTTTGAAATTGTTTGACTTTCATTTCATTTAATAAGATTTCTTTGAATGTGTTTGACTTTAATTTGATTCAAAAAGCTTTGTTTGAATTTGTTTGACTTTCATTTGATTCAATTAGCTTTGTTTGAATGTGTTTGACTTCCATTTGATTCGTTTAGCTTTGTAGAATGCATTTACCATTCATTTGATTCAATTAGCTTTGTAGAATGCATTAGACTTTAATTTGATGCAAAAAGCTTTATTTGAATGTGTTTGACCTTCATATGATTCAATTAGCTTGAATGAATTCATTTGACTTTCATTTGATTCAAAAAGCTCTGTTTGAATGTGTTTGACTTTCATTTGACTCAATTAGGTCTGTTTGAATGTGTTTGACTTTCATTTGATTCAATTACCATTGTTGAATGCATTTGACTTTCATTTGATTCAAAAAGCTTTGTTTGAATGTGTTTGACTTTCATTTGATTTAAATAGCTTTGTATAATTGTGTTTGACTTTCGCTTGATTCAATTAGCTTTGTAGAATGCATTAAACTTTAATTTGATTCAAAAAGCTTTATTTGAATGTGTTTGACTTTCATTTGATTCAATTAGCTTGAATGAATTCATTTAACTTTCATTTGATTCAAAAAGCTTTGTTTAAATGTGTTTGACTTTCATTTGATTCAATTAGGTTTGTTTGAATGTGTTTGACTTTCATTCGATTCAATTAGCTTTGATGAATGCATTTGAGTTTCATTTGATTCAAAAAGCTCTATTTGAATGTGTTTGACTTTCATTTGACTCAATTAGGTTTGTTTGAATGTGCTTAACTTTCATTTGATTCAATTAGCTTTGTTAGAATGTGTTTGACTTTCATTTGATTCAATTAGCTTTGTTTAATGCATTAGACTTTAATTTGATTCAAAAAGCTTTGTTTGAATGTGTTTGACTTTCATTTGATTCAATCAGCTTTTTTTGAATGCATTTAACTTTTATTTGATTCAAAAATATTTGTTTGAATGTGTTTGACTTTCATTTAATTCAATTAGCTTTGCTTGAATGTGTTTAACTTTCATTTGATTCAATTAGCTTTGTAGAATGCATATGACTTTCATTTGATTAAATTAGCTTTGTTGAATGCATTTGACTTTCATTTGATTTAAATCGCTTTGTTTGAAATTGTTAGACTTTCATTTCATTTAATAAGCTTTCTTTGAATGTGTTTGACTTTAATTTGATTCAAAAAGCTTTGTTTGAATTTGTTTGACTTTCATTTGATTCAATTAGCTTTGTTTGAATGTGTTTGACTTCCATTTGATTCGTTTAGCTTTGTAAAATGCATTTAACATTCATTTGATTCAATTAGCTTTGTAGAATGCATTAGACTTTAATTTGATGCAAAAAGCTTTATTTGAATGTGTTTGACTTTCATATGATTCAATTGGCTTGAATGAATTCATTTGACTTTCATTTGATTCAAAAAGCTCTGTTTGAATGTGTTTGACTTTCATTTGACTCAATTAGGTTTGTTTGAATGTGTTTGACTTTCATTTGTTTCAATTACCGTTGTTTAATGCATTAGACTTTAATTTGATTCAAAAAGCTTTGTTTGAATGTGTTTGACTTTCATTTGATTCAATCAGCTTTTTTTGAATGCATTTAACTTTTATTTGATTCAAAAAGATTTGTTTGAATGTGTTTGACTTTCATTTAATTCAATTAGCTTTGCTTGAATGTGTTTAACTTTCATTTGATTCAATTAGCTTTGTAGAAGCATATGAGTTTCATTTGATTAAATTAGCTTTGTTGAATGCATTTGACTTTCATTTGATTTAAAACGCTTTGTTTGAAATTGTTAGACTTTCATTTCATTTAATAAGCTTTCTTTGAATGTGTTTGACTTTAATTTGATTCAAAAAGCTTTGTTTGAATTTGTTTGACTTTCATTTGATTCAATTAGCTTTGTTTGAATGTGTTTGACTTCCATTTGATTCGTTTAGCTTTATAGAATTCATTTAACATTCATTTGATTCAATTAGCTTTGTAGAATGCATTAGACTTTAATTTGATGCAAAAAGCTTTGTTTGAATGTGTTTGACTTTCATTTGACTCAATTAGGTTTGTTTGAATGTGTTTGACTTTCATTTGTTTCAATTACCGTTGTTGAATGCATTTGACTTTCGTTTGATTCAAAAAGCTTTGTTTAAATGTGTTTGACTTTCATTTGATTCAATTAGGTTTGTTTGAATGTGTTTGACTTTCATTCGATTCAATTAGCTTTGATGAATGCATTTGAGTTTCATTTAATTCAAAAAGCTCTATTTGAATGTGTTTGACTTTCATTTGACTAAATTCGGTTTGTTTGAATGTGTTTAACTTTCATTTGATTCAATTAGCTGTGTTAGAATGTGTTTGACTTTCATTTGATTCAATTAGCTTTGTTTAATGCATTAGACTTTAATTTGATTCAAAAAGCTTTGTTTGAATGTGTTTGACTTTCATTTTATTCAATCAGCTTTTTTTGAATGCATTTAACTTTTATTTGATTCAAAAAGATTTGTTTGAATGTGTTTGACTTTCATTTAATTCAATTAGCTTTGCTTGAATGTGTTTAACTTTCATTTGATTCAAAAAGATTTGTTTGAATGTGTTTGACTTTCAATTAATTCAATTAGCTTTGCTTGAATGTGTTTAACTTTCATTTGATTCAATTAGCTTTGTAGAATGCATATGACTTTCATTTGATTAAATTAGCTTTGTTGAATGCATTTGACTTTCATTTGATTTAAAACGCTTTGTTTGAAAGTGATTGACTTTCATTTGATTTAATAAGCTTTGTTTGAATGTGTTTGACTTTAATTTGATTCAAAAAGATTTGTTTGAATGTGTTTGACTTTCATTTGATTCAATTAGCTTTGTTTGAATGAGTTTGACTTCCATTTGATTCATTTAGCTTGGTAGAATACATTTAACATTCATTTGATTCAATTAGCTTTGTAGAATGCATTAGACTTTAATTTGATTCAAAAAGCTTTATTTGAATGTGTTTAAATTTCATTTGATTCAATTAGCTTGAATGAATTCATTTGACTTTCATTTGACTCAATTAGGTCTGTTTGAATGTGTTTGACTTTCATTTGATTCTATTACCATTTTTGAATGCATTTGACTTTCATTTGATTCAAAAAGCTTTGTTTGAATGTGTTTGACTTTCATTTGATTTAAATAGCTTTGTATAATTGTGTTTGACTTTCGTTTGATTCAATTAGCTTTGTAGAATGCATTAAACTTTAATTTGATTCAAAAAGCTTTATTTGAATGTGTTTGACTTTCATTTGATTCAATTAGCTTGAATGAATTCATTTAACTTTCATTTGATTCAAAAAGCTTTGTTTAAATGTGTTTGACTTTCATTCGATTCAATTAAGTTTGTTTGAATGTGTTTGACTTTCATTCGATTCAATTAGCTTTGATGAATGCATTTGAGTTTCATTTGATTCAAAAAGCCCTATTTGAATGTGTTTCCCTTTCATTTGACTCAAAAAGCTTTGTTTAAATGTGTTTGACTTTCATTTGATTCAATTAGGTTTGTCTGAATGTGTTTGACTTTAATTTGATTCAAAAAGCTTTGTTTGAATGTGTTTGACTTTCATTTGATTCAAAAAGCTTTGTTTGAATGTGTTTGACTTTCATTTGATTCAATCAGCTTTTTTTGAATGTGTTTGACTTTTATTTGATTAAATTAGCTTTGTAGAATGCATTTGACTTTCATTTGATTCAATTAGCTTTTTTTAATGATTAGACTTTAATTTGATTCAAAAAGCTTTGTTTGAATGTGTTTGACTTTCATTTGATTCATCAGCTTTTTTTGAATGCATTTAACTTTTATTTGATTTAAAAAGATTTGTTTGAATGTGTTTGACTTTCATTTAATTCAATTAGCTTTGCTTGAATGTGTTTAACTTTCATTTGATTCAATTAGCTTTGTAGAATGCATATGACTTTCATTTGAATAAATTAGCTTTGTTGAATGCATTTGACTTTCATTTGATTTAAAACGCTTTGTTTGAAATTGTTTGACTTTCATTTCATTTAATAAGCTTTCTTTGAATGTGTTTGACTTTAATTTGATTCAAAAAGCTTTGTTTGAATTTGTTTGACTTTCATTTGATTCAATTAGCTTTGTTTGAATGTGTTTGACTTCCATTTGATTCGTTTAGCTTTGTAGAATGCATTTACCATTCATTTGATTCAATTAGCTTTGTAGAATGCATTAGACTTTAATTTGATGCAAAAAGCTTTATTTGAATGTGTTTGACCTTCATATGATTCAATTAGCTTGAATGAATTCATTTGACTTTCATTTGATTCAAAAAGCTCTGTTTGAATGTGTTTGACTTTCATTTGACTCAATTAGCTTTGTAGAATGCATTTGACTTTCATTTTATTAAATTAGCTTTGTAGAATGCATTAGACTTTAATTTGAATCAAAAAGCTTTGGTTGACTGTGTTTGACTTTCATTTGATTCAATTAGCTTTATTGAATGCATTTAACTTTTATTTGATTCAAAAAGATTTGTTTGAATGTGTTTGACTTTCATTTAATTCAATTAGCTTTGCTTGACTGTGTTTAACTTTCATTTGATTCAATTAGCTTTGTAGAATGCATTAGACTTTAATTTGATTCAAAAAGCTTTGTTTGAATGTGTTTGACTTTCATTTGATTCAAAAAGCTTTGGTTGAATGTGTTTGACTTTCATTTGTTTCAAAAAGCTTTGTTTGAATGTGATTGACTTTCATTTGATTCAATCAGCTTTTTTTGAATGTGTTTGACTTTTATTTGATTAAATTAGCTTTGTAGAATGCATTTGACATTCATTTTATTAAATTAGCTTTGTTGAATGCATTAGACTTTATTTTGAATAAAAAAGCTTTGGTTGACTGTGTTTGACTTTCATTTGATTCAATTAGCTTTATTGAATGCATTTAACTCTTATTTGATTCAAAAAGATTTGTTTGAATGTGTTTGACTTTCAATTAATTCAATTAGCTTTGGTTGAATGTGTTTGACTTTCATTTGTTTCAAAAAGCTTTGGTTGAATGTGTTTGACTTTCATTTGATTCAAAAAGCTCTATTTAAATGTGTTTGACTTTCATTTGACTCAATTAGCTTTCCTTGAATGTGTTTGACTTTCATTTGATTCAATTAGCTTGAATGAATTCATTTAACTTTCATTTGATTCAAAAAGCTTTGTTTAAATGTGTTTGACTTTCATTCGATTCAATTAAGTTTGTTTGAATGTGTTTGACTTTCATTCGATTCAATTAGCTTTGATGAATGCATTTGAGTTTCATTTGATTCAAAAAGCTCTATTTGAATGTGTTTCCCTTTCATTTGACTCAAAAAGCTTTGTTTAAATGTGTTTGACTTTTATTTGATTCAATTAGGTTTGTCTGAATGTGTTTGACTTTAATTTGATTCAAAAAGCTTTGTTTGAATGTGTTTGACTTTCATTTGATTCAAAAAGCTTTGTTTGAATGTGTTTGACTTTCATTTGATTCAATCAGCTTTTTTTGAATGTGTTTGACTTTTATTTGATTAAATTAGCTTTGTAGAATGCATTTGACTTTCATTTGATTCAATTAGCTTTTTTTAATGCATTAGACTTTAATTTGATTCAAAAAGCTTTGTTTGAATGTGTTTGACTTTCATTTGATTCAATCAGCTTTTTTTGAATGCATTTAACTTTTATTTGATTTAAAAAGATTTGTTTGAATGTGTTTGACTTTCATTTAATTCAATTAGCTTTGCTTGAATGTGTTTAACTTTCATTTGATTCAATTAGCTTTGTAGAATGCATATGACTTTCATTTGAATAAATTAGCTTTGTTGAATGCATTTGACTTTCATTTGATTTAAAACGCTTTGTTTGAAATTGTTTGACTTTCATTTCATTTAATAAGCTTTCTTTGAATGTGTTTGACTTTAATTTGATTCAAAAAGCTTTGTTTGAATTTGTTTGACTTTCATTTGATTCAATTAGCTTTGTTTGAATGTGTTTGACTTCCATTTGATTCGTTTAGCTTTGTAGAATGCATTTACCATTCATTTGATTCAATTAGCTTTGTAGAATGCATTAGACTTTAATTTGATGCAAAAAGCTTTATTTGAATGTGTTTGACCTTCATATGATTCAATTAGCTTGAATGAATTCATTTGACTTTCATTTGATTCAAAAAGCTCTGTTTGAATGTGTTTGACTTTCATTTGACTCAATTAGGTCTGTTTGAATGTGTTTGACTTTCATTTGATTCAATTACCATTGTTGAATGCATTTGACTTTCATTTGATTCAAAAAGCTTTGTTTGAATGTGTTTGACTTTCATTTGATTTAAATAGCTTTGTATAATTGTGTTTGACTTTCGCTTGATTCAATTAGCTTTGTAGAATGCATTAAACTTTAATTTGATTCAAAAAGCTTTATTTGAATGTGTTTGACTTTCATTTGATTCAATTAGCTTGAATGAATTCATTTAACTTTCATTTGATTCAAAAATCTTTGTTTAAATGTGTTTGACTTTCATTTGATTCAATTAGGTTTGTTTGAATGTGTTTGACTTTCATTCGATTCAATTAGCTTTGATGAATGCATTTGAGTTTCATTTGATTCAAAAAGCTCTATTTGAATGTGTTTGACTTTCATTTGACTCAATTAGGTTTGTTTGAATGTGTTTAACTTTCATTTGATTCAATTAGCTTTGTTAGAATGTGTTTGACTTTCATTTGATTCAATTAGCTTTGTTTAATGCATTAGACTTTAATTTGATTCAAAAAGCTTTGTTTGAATGTGTTTGACTTTCATTTGATTCAATTAGGTTTGTTTGAATGTGTTTGACTTTCATTCGATTCAATTAGCTTTGATGAATGCATTTGAGTTTCATTTGATTCAAAAAGCTCTATTTGAATGTGTTTGACTTTCATTTGACTCAATTAGGTTTGTTTGAATGTGTTTAACTTTCATTTGATTCAATTAGCTTTGTTAGAATGTGTTTGACTTTCATTTGATTCAATTAGCTTTGTTTAATGCATTAGACTTTAATTTGATTCAAAAAGCTTTGTTTGAATGTGTTTGACTTTCATTTGATTCAATCAGCTTTTTTTGAATGCATTTAACTTTTATTTGATTCAAAAAGATTTGTTTGAATGTGTTTGACTTTCTTTTAATTCAATTAGCTTTGCTTGAATGTGTTTAACTTTCATTTGATTCAATTAGCTTTGTAGAATGCATATGACTTTCATTTGATTAAATTAGCTTTGTTGAATGCATTTGACTTTCATTTAATTTAAAACGCTTTGTTTGAAAGTGTTTGACTTTCATTTGATTTAATAAGCTTTCTTTGAATGTGTTTGACTTTAATTTGATTCAAAAAGCTTTGTTTGAATTTGTTTGACTTTCATTTGAGTCAATTAGCTTTGTTTGAATGTGTTTGACTTCCATTTGATTCGTTTAGCTTTGTAGAATGCATTTAACATTCATTTGATTCAATTAGCTTTGTAGAATGCATTAGACTTTAATTTGATGCAAAAAGCTTTATTTGAATGTGTTTGACTTTCATATGATTCAATTGGCTTGAATGAATTCATTTGACTTTCATTTGATTCAAAAAGCTCTGTTTGAATGTGTTTGACTTTCATTTGACTCAATTAGGTTTGTTCGAATGTGTTTGAATTTCATTTGTTTCAATTACCGTTGTTTAATGCATTAGACTTTAATTTGATTCAAAAAGCTTTGTTTGAATGTGTTTGACTTTCATTTGATTCAATCAGCTTTTTTTGAATGCATTTAACTTTTATTTGATTCAAAAATATTTGTTTGAATGTGTTTGACTTTCATTTAATTCAATTAGCTTAGCTTGAATGTGTTTAACTTTAATTTGATTCAATTAGCTTTGTAGAATGCATATGACTTTCATTTGATTAAATTAGCTTTGTTGAATGCATTTCACTTTCATTTGATTTAAAACGCTTTGTTTGAAATTGTTAGACTTTCATTTCATTTAATAAGCTTTCTTTGAATGTGTTTGACTTTAATTTGATTCAAAAAGCTTTGTTTGAATTTGTTTGACTTTCATTTGATTCAATTAGCTTTGTTTGAATGTGTTTGACTTCCATTTGATTCGTTTAGCTTTGTAAAATGCATTTAACATTCATTTGATTCAATTAGCTTTGTAGAATGCATTAGACTTTAATTTGATGCAAAAAGCTTTATTTGAATGTGTTTGACTTTCATATGATTCAATTGGCTTGAATGAATTCATTTGACTTTCATTTGATTCAAAAAGCTCTGTTTGAATGTGTTTGACTTTCATTTGACTCAATTAGGTTTGTTTGAATGTGTTTGACTTTCATTTGTTTCAATTACCGTTGTTTAATGCATTAGACTTTAATTTGATTCAAAAAGCTTTGTTTGAATGTGTTTGACTTTCATTTGATTCAATCAGCTTTTTTTGAATGCATTTAACTTTTATTTGATTCAAAAAGATTTGTTTGAATGTGTTTGACTTTCATTTAATTCAATTAGCTTTGCTTGAATGTGTTTAACTTTCATTTGATTCAATTAGCTTTGTAGAATGCATATGAGTTTCATTTGATTAAATTAGCTTTGTTGAATGCATTTGACTTTCATTTGATTTAAAACGCTTTGTTTGAAAGTGTTTGACTTTCATTTTATTTAATAAGCTTTCTTTGATTGTGTTTGACTTTAATTTGATTCAAAAAGCTTTGTTTGAATTTGTTTGACTTTCATATGATTCAATTAGCTTTGTTTGAATGTGTTTGACTTCCATTTGATTCGTTTAGCTTTATAGAATTCATTTAACATTCATTTGATTCAATTAGCTTTGTAGAATGCATTAGACTTTAATTTGATGCAAAAGCTCTGTTTGAATGTGTTTGACTTTCATTTGACTCAATTAGGTTTGTTTGAATGTGTTTGACTTTCATTTGTTTCAATTACCGTTGTTGAATGCATTTGACTTTCGTTTGATTCAAAAAGCTTTGTTTAAATGTGTTTGACTTTCATTTGATTCAATTAGGTTTGTTTGAATGTGTTTGACTTTCATTCGATTCAATTAGCTTTGATGAATGCATTTGAGTTTCATTTAATTCAAAAAGCTCTATTTGAATGTGTTTGACTTTCATTTGACTAAATTCGGTTTGTTTGAATGTGTTTAACTTTCATTTGATTCAATTAGCTGTGTTAGAATGTGTTTGACTTTCATTTTATTCAATTAGCTTTGTTTAATGCATTAGACTTTAATTTGATTCAAAAAGCTTTTTTTGAATGTGTTTGACTTTCATTTGATTCAATCAGCTTTTTTTGAATGCATTTAACTTTTATTTGATTCAAAAAGATTTGTTTGAATGTGTTTGACTTTCATTTGATTCAAAAAGCTCTATTTGAATGTGTTTGACTTTCATTTGACTCAATTAGCTTTCCTTGAATGTGTTTAACTTTCATTTGATTCAATTAGCTTTGTAGAATTTATATGACTTTCGTTTTATTAAATTAGCTTTGTTGAATGCATTAGACTTTAATTTGAATCAAAAAGCTTTGGTTGACTGTGTTTGACTTTCATTTGATTCAATTTGCTTTATTGAATGCATTTGACTACTATTTGATTCAAATAGGTTTGTTTGAATGTATTTCACTTTCATTTGATTCACTTACCTTTGCTTGAATGTGTTTGACCTTCATTTAATTAAATTAGCTTTGTAGAACGCATTTTACTTTTATTTCATTAAATTAGCTTTGTTGAATGCATTAGACTTTAATTTGAATAAAAAAGCTTTGGTTGACTGTGTTTGACTTTCATTTGATTCAATTAGCTTTATTGAATGCATTTAACTTTTATTTGATTCAAAAAGATTTGTTTGAATGTGTTTGACTTTCATTTAATTCAATTAGCTTTGCTTGACTGTGTTTAACTTTCATTTGATTCAATTAGCTTTGTAGAATGCATTAGACTTTAATTTGATTCAAAAAGCTTTGTTTGAATGTGTTTGACTTTCATTTGATTCAAAAAGCTTTGGTTGAATGTGTTTGACTTTCATTTGTTTCAAAAAGCTTTGTTTGAATGTGTTTGACTTTCATTTGATTCAATCAGCTTTTTTTGAATGTGTTTGACTTTTATTTGATTAAATTAGCTTTGTAGAATGCATTTGACTTTCATTTTATTAAATTAACTTTGTTGAATGCATTAGACTTTAATTTGAATAAAAAAGCTTTGGTTGACTGTGTTTGACTTTCATTTGATTCAATTAGCTTTATTGAATGCATTTAACTTTTATTTGATTCAAAAAGATTTGTTTGAATGTGTTTGACTTTCAATTAATTCAATTAGCTTTGCTTGAATGTGTTTAACTTTCATTTGATTCAATTAGGTTTGTAGAATGCATATGACTTTCATTTGATTAAATTAGTGATGTGGATTTAAACCCCTTAACTTAATAAAGAATCTAAAATCACACAAGTAACACAAGCCCTTCGAATTTCCTAAGAAAATCGAACAACTTAAGAATAACGAACCGGATATGACTTTGAAAACGACCACTCCTGGAACGAATTCAACGCCTCTCAAATTACCTAGACCACTCCTGGAACTAAATACTTTGATGAACAAAACTTAGACTACTCCTAGAACTAAGAATTGAACGTTCTAATTATCAAAACAACTCCTTGAATTGAAAACTAGCAAAAGAATTTGTAAGCAATTAAGCAAAACAAACAATAAACTTGAATTGAATTTTCTGGTTTTGGTTGTGTATACAAAGCCACGAAAAATCCCTTATTTATAGACTAAAACTAACTATTCCTAAGTCTATTCGAACTAGGAAAAAACCCTAGCCTTGATCCCCAAGTATCCTAGATAGAATAGGAGAACCAATTCTAATGGAACTAGGAAACTAGTAATAAGACTAGTTCTAATTAACCTAAAACTTCTTAAAACAATTCCTAATTGACTTAGAAATTATTTTAAACTAAAATAACAGAAATTAAGAAGATTCCTAATTGCTTAAACCAAGAAAAACCCTTTCAAGTGAAAGGTAAAAACTTGCAAGCAAAAACTCTAGAAAAAACTAAGTTAGGAAAATCTTTCTTTTCGTACTGCCGCCGAACCACCGTCTCACGCGCCGCCATCATCGACACGCGCCCCACCGCCGTGTAGCTGGACTCAGGCCGGAGCTAGGGAGCCGGCGCGTGGCACCCAGATCGGCGCGTCGCCGCCGCTGCCGTCGTCGGAACCCAACTGGACCTTGACTTCTTCTTCAATGGCTGCGCATGTTAACCATTCTTGATTCTTTACTCCAAGCTCAAACCCTATTGGCCTTAAAACCAATATGATTGGCTCTTCAAAAGAATTTCCCTCTTGATCCACATCATTCTCCCCCTCTTCAAAAGAATTTGTCCTCAAATTCACATCATCTAGGTAAGGAGTCAAATCACCAACATTAAAAGTAGCACTTACATTACCATATTCGCTTGGTAAATCAAGTTTGTAAGCACTATCACCATAAACTTCCAAAACCTCAAAAGGGCCGTCAGCTCTAGGCATGAGCTTGTTCTTCCTTTTGTTTGGAAATCTTTCCTTCCTTAAGTGTAACCAAACAAGATCTCCCGGCTTGAATGTAGGTTGCTTGCGCTTTTTGTTTGACCTTTCTTTGTAGACGTTATTCATCTTCTCAATCCTTACTTTAACTTGTTCACATGTCCTCTTAAAAACTTCAAGCCGTTTCTTAGCATCAATATGGATGTCCTCTTTGTTCAATGGCAACAAATCAATAGGCAAGAATGGATTAATACCATAAACAACTTCAAATGGAGCTTGTTGTGTAGTTGCTGAAGGTGACCGATTATAAGCAAACTCCGCATGGCAAAGTCTCATATCCCAATCCTTTTGAGTCTTACTAACCAACCCTCTAAGTAAAGTACCTAAGGTTCGATTGGTTACCTCAGTTTGACCATCTGTTTGAGGATGATGAGAAGTACTAAACATGAGCTTTGTTCCAAGTAGTTTCCACAAACACTTCCAAAAGTGACTAAGGAACTTTGAGTCCCTATCCGAAACTATGCTTCTAGGAACTCCATGAAGTCGAACAATTTCCTTGAAGTATAGATTAGCTACATGTTGCGCATCATCCGTCTTGTGCATTGGAACAAAGTGAGCCATCTTTGAGAATCTATCAACTACAACCATAATAGCATCCTTCCCTCTTTGAGTTCGTGGTAGTCCAACAATGAAGTCCATGCTAACACTATCCCAAGGACAATCTGGAACTGGAAGAGGTGTGTATAAGCCCTTTGAAAAAGAACTCTTTGCCTTTTGACAAGTAGCACATCTTGAAATCACACTTTGAACATCCTTGATCATCTTTGGCCAATAGAAATATTCTCTAAGCATATCAACTGTTTTGTGAACACCAAAGTGCCCCGCAATTGCACCACTATGCACTTCTCTAATAAGCAATTCACGCACACCACATTGGGGAATACAAAGTTTGTTACCTTGAAATAAGAAGCCATCTTGAAGTACAAAGTTGCGTGAAGGGTCTTTGTACTCTTTTGCCAAATCCGGACAGGTTGCATACAAATCAAGTATATGGTCAAAACCAATGATCCTAGCATCCACCATGGCTAGCAAATAAGATCTCCTTGATAGTGCATCGGCAACCACATTTGCTTTGCCTTCCTTATACTTTGAAGAAAACGTAAAAGACTGTAGGAACTCAACCCACTTGGCGTGTCTATAATTCAACTTTTGTTGTCCATGGATATACTTCAAAGCTTCATGATCCGAATGTAGCACAAAAGGTTTTGGTCTTAAGTAATGAGACCAATGATCCAAAGCACGTACAATAGCATAAAATTCACGATCATAGTTAGAGTAGTTCAACTTTGCACCACTTAGTTTCTCACTAAAGTAAGAGATAGGTCGTGCTTCTTGAATTAGAACCGCACCTATACCTGCTCCACTTGCATCACATTCAACTTCAAACAATTTATCAAAGTTAGGCAAAGCTAGAACCGGTGTATTGCATAGTCTTTCCTTGATTGTCTCAAATGCTTGTTGCGCCGAATTAGTCCACACAAAGTCCCCTTTCTTCATCAATTCCGTGAAAGGTGCCATGATACTAGAAAAGTTTCTAATGAACCTTCTATAGAACGATGCAAGACCATGAAAACTACGTGCTTCACGAATGTTTTTAGGTGCCACCCAAGTAGAAATAGCAGCCACCTTCTCGGGATCCACTTCAATACCCATTCCCGAAATAATATAGCCAAGAAAAGAAATACTTGGAACCATGAATGAGCACTTTTCAAGTTTGCCATATAGTTGTTGTTCTCTTAAGGTTTCAAATAATCTTCTAAGATGATCAATATGTTCAATATTATCTCGACTATAGACTAATATATCATCAAGGTAAACGACAATGAACTTATTTAAGAAGGGTCTAAGTACCTCGTTCATGAGCCTCATGAATGAACTTGGCGCATTGCATAGCCCAAAGGGCATGACCATCCATTCATATAATCCTTGCTTAGTTTTGAAAGCAGTCTTCCATTCATCTCCTTCTCTAATTCGCATTTGATGGTAGCCACTTCTAAGATCGATCTTGGAAAATATGATAGAACCATGTAACTCATCAAGCATATCTTCTAGTCGTGGCATAGGAAATCGATACTTGATAGTAATGTTGTTGACCGCTCTTGAATCAATACACATTCTCCATGTACCATCTTTCTTTGGAACTAGTAAAGCTGGAACCGCACAAGGGCTCATGCTTTCACGAACATAGCCTCTTTCAATCAATTCCTCTATTTGTCTTTGAAGCTCTTGGGAAGCCGTAGGATCGCACCTATAGGCTGGTTTATTAGGTAGAGGAGCTCCGGGAATAAGATCAATAGCATGCTCTATTCCACGCAAAGGAGGTAGACCTTTAGGAAGTTCCTCTGGGAACACATCCTTAAATTCATCTAGCAACTCTTCTATGTGCATGTTTGTTGAGGAACTTGTGGATTTCGCCTCTTTTATCACTAAGGCAAAGACCGTGGCTCCCTTTTCTACTTCACTCTCAAGTTCCTTAGCATTCAAAAAGAAATTCGGCACTTGCTTCTCTTTATCTTTGGTATGACCGTAGCTTGAATTAGGGGGTAGAGGATTGAGTTTGAACCTTTTGTTTCCTATTTTGACCGAATAAGTATTTGCCTCACCATCATGTGTAACTTGACGATCAAATTGCCAAGGTCTCCCTAAAAGAAGGTGACAAGCACTCATAGGAATAATATCACACCATAACTTTTCTTTGTATTTGCCAATGGAAAAGCTTACTAAGGCTTGTTTCTTCACATGAAGTCCCTTAGAATCATCAAGCCAACTCAACTTGTAAGGATTCTCATGTACTCTTGTTGGAAGGTTGAGCTTAGTAACCATCTCTGTGGACGCCACATTGGTACATGAACCACTATCAATGATCACCTTGCATGATCTATCTCCTACTTTGCAACGAGTATGGAATAAGTTTTCACGTTGAGATTTGTTAGGGTTTGCTTCGGCATGGAGGATCTTCCTTAACACAAGCACTTTTTCATCATCTTCGGGATCAATCTCATCGTTCTCTTCCTCACTACTTGTTGCCTTAGTTTCGGATTCCTCATCGTCACACCCAAAAACTATGTGTTTCTCTTCTTCTACTTGTTGTTCGTATTGTCTTATTGTGAGAGCTTTCTTGGAAGGACATTGATCCGACCTATGTCCCTTTCCTTGACATTTGAAACACCTAATTCGGGATTCGAACTCTTCTTTAGATATCTTAACAAATTTCTTTTCTCCACTTGTTGAGCTTTCTCCCTTAGACTCGTAGGAACTCGGTTTAGAAGGTTTGAAAGTTTTGCTTGTTTCGGTCCCTTGTGAGGACTTGGTACCAAAACTCTTTGTACTTGTGCTCTTCTTATCTTCGAGCCAATGACTTTCAATTTTTAAAGCTAGTTTGCACACATCATTGAATGACTCATAAGTACTCAATTCAATCTTCTTAGCAATAAGTCGATTAAGACCCTTAAGGAATCGAGCAATCCGCAATGGTTCTTTCTCCTCCAAATCACAAAGAGAGGTTAGTTTATCAAATTCAGCAATATATTCATTAACACTCTTAGTATCTTGTGTCAACATAGTGAGTTTCACATATAGAATTTGTTCGAAATCATGTGGAAGGTATTTAGAACGCATCTTCTTCTTCAAAACTGTCCATGTCTTGATCTTATCCTTCCCTGCTCTAGCACGTCGAGCCTTTAAATTATCGAACCAAATTCCCGCATTCTTAGTGAGTCGTATATAAGCAATTTTGAAACGTTGAGAATCATCAAAACCTTTATAATCTGAAATTTTCTCTAAGTGTCTCGCCCACTCAAGAAAATCTTCGGGGCTTCCTAGACCCGTAAAATCATCAAGCTTGATACCTTTATCATCGATCTTATTCTTATTATGAGTGTCATCATCACTACTAGAAGCATCACTATCACTATCATGCCGTTTTTTCTTCTTTTTCTTTTTATCAAGCAATAATTGTGAAAAAGCATTAAAACGTGCCTCCGTATTATCTTGCAATCTTGCAAATTCATCCATGAGTTTGCTCAAAGCTTCCTCCATAATTATAAGACAAAAAAAACAGAAATAAAAGAAGATTCCTAATTGCTTAAACCAAGAAAAACCCTTTCAAGTGAAAGGTAAAAACTTGCAAGCAAAAACTCTAGAAAAAACTAAGTTAGGAAAATCTTTCTTTTCGTACTGCCGCCGAACCACCGTCTCACGCGCCGCCATCATCGACACGCGCCCCACCGCCGTGTAGCTGGACTCAGGCCGGAGCTAGGGAGCCGGCGCGTGGCACCCAGATCGGCGCGTCGCCGCCGCTGCCGTCGTCGGAACCCAACTGGACCTTGACTTCTTCTTCAATGGCTGCGCATGTTAACCATTCTTGATTCTTTACTCCAAGCTCAAACCCTATTGGCCTTAAAACCAATATGATTGGCTCTTCAAAAGAATTTCCCTCTTGATCCACATCAATTAGCTTTGTTGAATGCATTTGACTTTCATTTGATTTAAAACGCTTTGTTAAAGTGATTGACTTTCATTTGATTTAATAAGCTTTGTTTGAATGTGTTTGACTTTCATTTGATTTAAATAGCTTTGTATAATTGTGTTTGACTTTCGCTTTATTCAATTAGCTTTGTAGAATGCATTAAACTTTAATTTGATTCAAAAAGCTTTATTTGAATGTGTTTGACTTTCATTTGATTCAATTAGCTTGAATGAATTCATTTAACTTTCATTTGATTCAAAAAGCTGTCTCGAAAGGTCGATGTTGATGCCGACTCGAATCGCTGAGTCTTTTTATCTTGGATGAGCGTCCGGGCGTCAAAATAGACTTTCTTGGTTCCATCCGGCTGAATGTGCCGGACGGGCTTTCTGACTCCATCTATAGGAGTGTGCATCTTTGAGAAATCAAAGAGCCTAGCCGGCATGTTTGACTTCGGATGCGGGGTAGATGCTCTACCCTTTACTGTTTTGGCTGTCTTTTTACCGTGACGCCTTTCTTCCGCCTGACCCTTACGGGGGCCGGCTGTATAGTCCAGAAGGCCTTTGATCTCTCCTTTGAAGCTCATCATCATATTCATGAGCTCATCTCTGGAGACTGGGGAGTCTCCAGCGGTAGAGGTTAACCCAAGCGGCCCCCTAGTTGGCTTGCTAGGAGCCGCCTGGTTCCCTTCCCGTTCTCTCTTATCTTTGGAACGGGTGTTCTTGGTCCTTAAAGAGCCATCCGCAGCAGTGTAGGCTTCCAAGTCATAGTTATCGGCTGTATCTTGGTCCGAATGGACCTCAACCTCCCCAGTAGGCAGATTGCCTTTACCAGGTAGTATAGGCTCAGATGTCATCTAGAAAGTACTCTCCCCACAGACGGCGCCAGATGTTTGGGGGTATTTTATGTCCTTCGGGAGAGTTACAATTTCCTAGCAGACTTCCTTCTTACGCCTGTACCTGCACAAGTAACGGAGACTCCGGATGGGGGTGGGAGTTCCGCCTCCGAAGATTAAGTTAGTATCTTTTCGAAGTGGAATAAGAACAATAAAAGCTTCTCGGTTCGAGAGCGTTTCAGTAGGTTTGGGCTTTGTTTGTTTTTTGTGTGGTTGCAATTAATGTGTGTTCTTCATAAATGAGGTCTACCCTTACTATTTATAGTAAGGGAGAACTGTACCTCAATTAGGGTATAAGGGACACGTGTCGCAAAGGGATTGGGCCTTTGCAGACCGTTGAAAGATTGACACGTGTCAAGCCTTTATTGGGCCACGTGTCTTAGGGTATTTTCACCCTAAACATGTTTGACTTTCATTTGATTTAAATAGCTTTGTATAATTGTGTTTGACTTTCGTTTGATTCAATTAGCTTTGTAGAATGCTTTAAACTTTAATTTGATTCAAAAAGCTTTATTTGAATGTGTTTGACTTTCATTTGATTCAATTAGCTTGAATGAATTCATTTAACTTTCATTTGATTCAAAAAGCTTTGTTTGAATGTGTTAGACTTTCATTTGATTCAATTAGGTTTGTTTGAATGTGTTTGACTTTCATTTGATTCAATTACCTTTGTTGAATGCATTTGACTTTCATTTGATTCAAAAAGCTTTGTTTGAATGTGTTTGACTTTCAATTGATTTAAATAGCTTTGTATAATTGTGTTTGACTTTCGTTTGATTCAATTAGCTTTGTAGAATGCATTAAACTTTAATTTGATTCAAAAAGCTTTATTTGATTGTGTTTGACTTTCATTTGATTCAATTAGCTTGAATGAATTCATTTAACTTTCATTTGATTCAAAAAGCTTTGTTTAAATGTGTTTGACTTTCATTTGATTCAATTAGGTTTGTTTGAATGTGTTTGACTTTCATTCGATTCAATTAGCTTTGATGAATGCATTTGAGTTTTATTTGATTCAAAAAGCTCTATTTGAATGTGTTTGACTTTCATTTGACTCAATTAGGTTTGTTTGAATGTGTTTAACTTTCATTTGATTCAATTAGCTTTGTTAGAATGTGTTTGACTTTCATTTGATTCAATTAGCTTTGTTTAATGCATTAGACTTTAATTTGATTCAAAAAGCTTTGTTTGAATGTGTTTGACTTTCATTTGATTCAATTAGCTTTTTTTGAATGCATTTAACTTTTATTTTATTCAAAAAGATTTGTTTGAATGTGTTTGACTTTCATTTAATTCAATTAGCTTTGCTTGAATGTGTTTAACTTTCATCTGATTCAATTAGCTTTGTAGAATGCATATGACTTTCATTTGATTAAATTAGCTTTGTTTAATGCATTTGACTTTCATTTGATTTATAACGCTTTGTTTGAAAGTGTTTGACTTTCATTTGATTTAATAAGCTTTCTTTGAATGTGTTTGACTTTAATTTGATTCAAAAAGCTTTGTTTGAATTTGTTTGACTTTCATTTGATTCAATTAGCTTTGTTTGAATGTGTTTGACTTCCATTTGATTCGTTTAGCTTTGTAGAATGCATTTAACATTCACTTGATTGAATTAGGTTTGTAGAATGCATTAGACTTTAATTTGATGCAAAAAGCTTTATTTAAATGTGTTTGACTTTCATATGATTCAATTAGCTTGAATGAATTCATTCGACTTTCATTTGATTCAAAAAGCTCTGTTTGAATGTGTTTGACTTTCATTTGACTCAATTACGTTTGTTTGAATGTGTTTGACTTTCATTTGTTTCAATTACCGTTGTTGAATGCATTTGACTTTCATTTGATTCAAAAAGCTTTGTTTGAATGTGTTTGACTTTCATTTGATTTAAATAGCTTTGTTTAATTGTGTTTGACTTTTATTTGATTTAATTAGCTTTGTAGAATGCATTAGACTTTAATTTGATTCTAAAAGCTTCGTTTGAATGTGTTTGACTTTCATTCGATTCAATTAGCTTTGATGAATGCATTTGACTTTCATTTTATTCAAAAAGCTCTGTTTGAATGTGTTTGAGTTTTATTTGACTCAATTAGGTTTGTTTGAATGTGTTTGACTTTCATTTTATTCAATTACCTTTGTTGAATGCATTTGACTTTCATTTGATTCAATTAGTTTTATAGAATGCATTTGACTTTCATTTGATTCGAAAAGCTTTGTTTGAATTTGTTTGACTTTCATTTGATTCAATTAACTGTGTTTGAATGTGTTTGACTTTCATTTGATTCAAAAAGTTTTGTTTAAATGTGTTTGACTTTCATTTGATTTAAATAGCTTTTTTTAATTGTGTTTGACTTTCATTTGATTCAATTAGCTTTGTAGAATGCATTAGACTTTAATTTGGTTCAAAAAGCTTTATTTGAATTTTAATGTTATTGACTTTCATTTGATTCAATTAGCTTGAATGAATTCATTTGACTTTCATTTGATTCAAAAAGCTTTGGTTGACTTTGTTTGACTTTCATTTGATTCAATTTTCTTTATTAAATGCTTTTGACTATCATTTGATTCAAATAGATTTGTTTGAATGTGTTTCACTTTCATTTGATTCAATTACCTTTGCTTGAATGTGTTTGACTTTTATTTAATTAAATTAGCTTTGTAGAATGCATTTTACTTCTATTTCATTAATTAGCTTTGTTGAATGCATTTGACTTTCATTAGATTCAGAAAGCTTTGCTTGAATGTGTTTGACTTTCATTCGATTCAATTAGCTTTATAGAATGCATTTGACTTTCATTTGATTCAAAAAGCTTTGTTTGAATGTGTTTAACTTTCATTTGATTCAATTAACTTTGTTTGAATGTGTTTGACTTTCATTAGATTCAATTAGCTTTGTTGAATGCATTTGACTTTCATTTGATTCAAAAAGCTTTGTTAGAATGTATTTGACTTTCATTCAGTTCAATTAGCTTTGATGAATGCATTTGACTTTAATTTGATTCAAAAAGCTCTGTTTGAATGTGTTTGACTTTCATTTGACTCAATTAGGTTTGTTTGAATGTGTTTGACTTTCATTTGATTCAGTTACCTTTGTTGAATGCATTTGACTTTCATTTGATTCAAAAAGCTTTGTTTGAATGTGTTTGACTTTCAATTGATTTAAATAGCTTTGTATAATTGTGTTTGACTTTCGTTTGATTCAATTAGCTTTGTAGAATGCATTAAACTTTAATTTGATTCAAAAAGCTTTATTTGATTGTGTTTGACTTTCATTTGATTCAATTAGCTTGAATGAATTCATTTAACTTTCATTTGATTCAAAAAGCTTTGTTTAAATGTGTTTGACATTCATTTGATTCAATTAGGTTTGTTTGAATGTGATTGACTTTCATTCGATTCAATTAGCTTTGATGAATGCATTTGAGTTTCATTTGATTCAAAAAGCTCTATTTGAATGTGTTTGACTTTCATTTGACTCAATTAGGTTTGTTTGAATGTGTTTAACTTTCATTTGATTCAATTAGCTTTGTTAGAATGTGTTTGACTTATATTTGATTCAATTAGCTTTGTTTAATGCATTAGACTTTAATTTGATTCAAAAAGCTTTGTTTGAATGTTTTTGACTTTCATTTGATTCAATCAGTTTTTTTGAATGCAGTTAACTTTTATTTGATTCAAAAAGATTTGTTTGAATGTGTTTGACTTTCATTTAATTCAATTAGCTTTGCTTGAATGTGTTTAACTTTCATTTGATTCAATTAGCTTTGTAGAATGCATATGACTTTCATTTGATTAAATTAGCTTTGTTGAATGCATTTCACTTTCATTTGATTTAAAACGCTTTGTTTGAAAGTGTTTGACTTTCATTTGATTCAATAAGCTTTCTTTGAATGTGTTTGACTTTAATTTGATTCAAAAAGCTTTGTTTGAATTTGTTTGTCTTTCATTTGATTCAATTAGCTTTGTTTGAATGTGTTTGACTTCCATTTGATTCGTTTAGCTTTGTAGAATGCATTTAACATTCATTTGATTCAATTAGCTTTGTAGAATGCATTAGACTTTAATTTGATGCAAAAAGCTTTATTTGAATGTGTTTGACTTTCGTATGATTCAATTAGCTTGAATGAATTCATTTGACTTTCATTTGATTCAACAAGCTCTGTTTGAATGTGTTTGACTTTCATTTAACTCAATTAGGTTTGTTTGAATGTGTTTGACTTTCATTTGTTTCAATTACCGTTGTTGAATGCATTTGAGTTTCATTTGATTCAAAAAGCTTTGTTTGAATGTGTTTGACTTTCATTTGATTTCAATAGCTTTGATTAATTGTGTTTGACTTTTATTTGATTTAATTAGCTTTGTAGAATGCATTAGACTTTAATATGATTCTAAAAGCTTTGTTTGAATGTGTTTGACTTTCATTCGATTCAATTAGGTTTGATGAATGCATTTGACTTTCATTTGATTGAAAAAGCTCTGTTTGAATGTGTTTGAGTTTTATTTGACTCAATTAGGTTTGTTTGAATGTGTTTGACTTTCATTTTATTCAATTAGCTTTGTTGAATGCATTTGACTTTTATTTGATTCAATTAGTTTTATAGAATACATTTGACTTTCATTTGATTCGAAAAGCTTTGTTTGAATTTGTTTGACTTTCGTTTGATTCAATTAACTTTGTTTGAATGTGTTTGACTTTCATTTGATTCAATTAGCTTTGTTGAATGCATTTGACTTTCATTTGATTCAAAAAGCTTTGTTTGAATGTGTTTGACTTTTATTTGATTTAAATAGCTTTGTTTAATTGTGTTTGACTTTCATTTGATTCAATTAGCTTTGTAGAATGCATTAGACTTTAATTTGGTTCAAAAAGCTTTATTTGAATTTTAATGTTATTGACTTTCATTTGATTCAATTAGCTTGAATGAATTCATTTGACTTTCATTTGATTCAAAAAGCTTGTTTAAATGCGTTTGAATTTGATTTGATTCAATTAGGTTTGTTTGAATGTGTTTGACTTTCATTTGATTTAAATAGCTTTGTTTAATTGTGTTTGACTTTTATTTGATTTAAGTAGCTTTGTAGAATACATTAGACTTTAATTTGATTCTAAAAGCTTTGTTTGAATGTGTTTGACTTTCATTCGATTCAATTAGCTTTATTGAATGCATTTAACTTTTATTTGGTTCAAAAAGATTTGTTTGAATGTGTTTGACTTTCAATTAATTCAAAAAGCTTTGTTTAAATGTGTTTGACTTTCATTTGATTCAATTAGGTTTGTTTGAATGTGTTTGACTTTCATTCGATTCAATTAGCTTTGATGAATGCATTTGAGTTTCATTTGATTCAAAAAGCTCTATTTGAATGTGTTTGACTTTCATTTGACTCAATTAGGTTTGTTTGAATGTGTTTCACTTTCATTTGATTCAATTAGCTTTGTTAGAATGTGTTTGACTTTCATTTGATTCAATTAGCTTTGTTTAATGCATTAGACTTTAATTTGATTTAAAAAGCTTTGTTTGAATGTGTTTGACTTTCATTTGATTCAATCAGCTTTTTTTGAATGCATTTCACTTTTATTTGATTCAAAAAGATTTGTTTGAATGTGTTTGACTTTCATTTAATTCAATTAGCTTTGCTTGAATGTGTTTGACTTTCATTTGATTCAATTAGCTTTGTAGAATGCATATGACTTTCATTTGATTAAATTAGCTCTGTTGAATGCATTTGACTTTCATTTGATTTAAAACGCTTTGTTTGAAAGTGTTTGACTTTCATTTGATTTAATAAGCTTTCTTTGAATGTGTTTGACTTTAATTTGATTCAAAAAGCTTTGTTTGAATTTGTTTGACTTTCATTTGATTCAATTAGCTTTGTTTTACTTCCATTTGATTCGTTTAGCTTTGTAGAATGCATTTAACATTCATTTGCTTCAATTAGCTTTGTAGAATACATTAGACTTTAATTTGATGCAAAAAGCTTTATTTAAATGTGTTTGACTTTCAAATGATTCAATTAGCTTGAATGAATTCATTTGACTTTCATTTGACTCAATTAGGTTTGTTTGAATGTGTTTGACTTTCATTTGTTTCAATTCCCTTTGTTGAATGCATTTGACTTTCATTTGATTCAAAAAGCTTTGTTTGAATGTGTTTGACTTTCATTTGATTTAAATAGCTTTGTATAATTGTGTTTGACTTTCGTTTGATTCAATTAGCTTTGTAGAATGCATTAAACTTTAATTTGATTCAAAAAGCTTTATTTGAATGTGTTTGACTTTCATTTGATTCAATTAGCTTGAATGAATTCATTTAACTTTCATTTGATTCAAAAAGCTTTGTTTAAATGTGTTTGACTTTCATTTGATTCAATTAGGTTTTTTTGAATGTGTTTGACTTTCATTCGATTCAATTAGCTTTGATGAATGCATTTGAGTTTCATTTGATTCAAAAAGCTCTATTTGAATGTGTTTGACTTTCATTTGACTCAATTAGGTTTGTTTGAATGTGTTTAACTTTCATTTGATTCAATTAGCTTTGTTAGAATGTGTTTGACTTTCATTTGATTCAATTAGCTTTGTTTAATGCATTAGTCTTTAATTTGATTCAAAAAGCTTTGTGTGAATGTGTTTGACTTTCATTTGATTCAATCAGCTTTTTTTGAATGCATTTAACTTTTATTTGATTCAAAAAGATTTGTTTGAATGTGTTTGACTTTCATTTAATTCAATTAGCTTTGCTTGAATGTGTTTAACTTTCATTTGATTCAATTAGCTTTGTAGAATACTTATGACTTTCATTTGATTAAATTAGCTTTGTTGAATTCATTTGACTTTCATTTGATTTAAAACGCTTTGTTTGAAAGTGTTTGACTTTCATTTGATTTAATAAGCTTTCTTTGAATGTGTTTGAATTTAATTTGATTCAAAAAGCTTTGTTTGAATTTGTTTGACTTTCATTTGATTCAATTAGCTTTGTTTGAATGTGTTTAACTTCCATTTGATTCGTTTAGCTTTGTAGAATGCATTTAACATTCATTTGATTCAATTAGCTTTGTAGAATGCATTAGACTTTAATTTGATGCAAAAAGCTTTATTTGAATGTGTTTGACTTTCATATGATTCAATTAGCTTGAATGAATTCATTTGACTTTCATTTGATTCAAAAAGCTCTGTTTGAATGTGTTTGACTTTCATTTAACTCAATTAGGTTTGTTTGAATGTGTTTGACTTTCATTTGTTTCAATTACCGTTGTTGAATGCATTTACTTTCATTTGATTCAAAAAGCTTTGTTTGAATGTGTTTGACTTTCATTTGATTTAAATAGCTTTGTTTAATTGTGTTTGACTTTTATTTGATTTAATTAGCTTTGTAGAATGCATTAGACTTTAATTTGATTCTAAAAGCTTTGTTTGAATGTGTTTGACTTTCATTCGATTCAATTAGCTTTGATGAATGCATTTAACTTTCATTTGATTCAAAAAGCTCTGTTTGAATGTGTTTGAGTTTTATTTGACTCAATTAGGTTTGTTTGAATGTGTTTGACTTTCATTTTATTCAATTAGCTTTGTTGAATGCATTTGACTTTCATTTGATTCAATTAGTTTTATAGAATGCATTTGACTTTCATTTGATTCGAAAAGCTTTGTTTGAATTTGTTTGACTTTCATTTGATTCAATTAACTTTGTTTGAATGTGTTTGACTTTTATTTGATTCAATTAGCTTTGTTGAATGCATTTGACTTTCATTTGATTCAAAAAGCTTTGTTTGAATGTGTTTGACTTTCATTTGATTTAAATAGCTTTGTTTAATTGTGTTTGACTTTCATTTGATTCAATTAGCTTTGTAGAATGCATTAGACTTTAATTTGGTTCAAAAAGCTTTATTTGAATTTTAATGTTAACGACTTTCATTTGATTCAATTAGCTTGAATGAATTCATTTGACTTTCATTTGATTCAAAAAGCTTTGTTTGAATGTGTTTGAATTTCATTTGATTCAATTAGGTTTGTTTAAATGTGTTTGACTTTCATTTGATTTAAATAGCTTTGTTTAATTGTGTTTGACTTTTATTTGATTTAATTAGCTTTGTAGAATGCATTAGACTTTAATTTGATTCTAAAAGCTTTGTTTGAATGTGTTTGACTTTCATTCGATTCAATTAGCTTTATTGAATGCATTTAACTTTTATTTGATTCAAAAAGATTTGTTTGAATGTGTTTGACTTTCAATTAATTCAATTAGGTTTGCTTGAATGTGTTTGACTTTCATTTGATTCAATTAGCTTTGTTTGAATGTGTTTTGACTTTCATTCGATTCAATTAGCTTTGATGAATGCATTTGAGTTTCATTTGAATCAAAAAGCTCTATTTGAATGTGTTTGACTTTCATTTGACTCAATTAGGTTTGTTTGAATGTGTTTAACTTTCATTTGATTCAATTAGCTTTGTTAGAATGTGTTTGACTTTCATTTGATTCAATTAGCTTTGTTTAATGCATTAGACTTTCATTTGATTCAAAAAGCTTTGTTTGAATGTGTTTGACTTTCATTTGATTCAATCAGCTTTTTTTGAATGCATTTAACTTTTATTTGATTCAAAAAGATTTATTTGAATGTGTTTGACTTTCATTTAATTCAATTAGCTTTGCTTGAATGTATTTAACTTTCATTTGATTCACTTAGCTTTGTAGAATGCATATGACTTTCATTTGATTAAATTAGCTTTGTTGAATGTATTTGACTTTCATTTGATTTAAAACGCTTTGTTTGAAAGTGTTTGACTTTCATTTGATTCAATAAGCTTTCTTTGAATGTGTTTGACTTTAATTTGATTCAAAAAGCTTTGTTTAAATGTGTTTGACATTCATTTGATTCAATTAGGTTTGTTTGAATGTGATTGACTTTCATTCGATTCAATTAGCTTTGATGAATGCATTTGAGTTTCATTTGATTCAAAAAGCTCTATTTGAATGTGTTTGACTTTCATTTGACTCAATTAGGTTTGTTTGAATGTGTTTAACTTTCTTTTGATTCAATTAGCTTTGTTAGAATGTGTTTGACTTATATTTGATTCAATTAGCTTTGTTTAATGCATTAGACTTTAATTTGATTCAAAAAGCTTTGTTTGAATGTTTTTGACTTTCATTTGATTCAATCAGCTTTTTTTGAATGCAGTTAACTTTTATTTGATTAAAAAAGATTTGTTTGAATGTGTTCGACTTTCATTTAATTCAATTAGCTTTGCTTGAATGTGTTTAACTTTCATTTGATTCAATTAGCTTTGTAGAATGCATATGACTTTCATTTGATTAAATTACCTTTGTTGAATGCATTTCACTTTCATTTGATTTAAAACGCTTTGTTTGAAAGTGTTTGACTTTCATTTGATTCAATAGGCTTTCTTTGAATGTGTTTGACTTTAATTTGATTCAAAAAGCTTTGTTTGAATTTGTTTGACTTTCATTTGATTCAATTAGCTTTGTTTGAATGTGTTTGACTTCCATTTGATTCGTTTAGCTTTGTAGAATGCATTTAACATTCATTTCATTCAATTAGCTTTGTAGAATGCATTAGACTTTAATTTGATGCAAAAAGCTTTATTTGAATGTGTTTGACTTTCGTATGATTCAATTAGCTTGAATGAATTCATTTGACTTTCATTTGATTCAACAAGCTCTGTTTGAATGTGTTTGACTTTCATTTAACTCAATTAGGTTTGTTTGAATGTGTTTGACTTTCATTTGTTTCAATTACCGTTGTTGAATGCATTTGAGTTTCATTTGATTCAAAAAGCTTTGTTTGAATGTGTTTGACTTTCATTTGATTTCAATAGCTTTGATTAATTGTGTTTGACTTTTATTTGATTTAATTAGCTTTGTAGAATGCATTAGACTTTAATTTGATTCTAAAAGCTTTGTTTGAATGTGTTTGACTTTCATTCGATTCAATTAGCTTTGATGAATGCATTTGACTTTCATTTGATTGAAAAAGCTCTGTTTGAATGTGTTTGAGTTTTATTTGACTCAATTAGGTTTGTTTGAATGTGTTTGACTTTCATTTTATTCAATTAGCTTTGTTTAATGCATTTGACTTTCATTTGATTCAATTAGTTTTATAGAATACATTTGACTTTCATTTGATTCGAAAAGCTTTGTTTGAATTTGTTTGACTTTCGTTTGATTCAATTAACTTTGTTTGAATGTGTTTGACTTTCATTTGATTCAATTAGCTTTGTTGAATGCATTTGACTTTCATTTGATTCAAAAAGCTTTGTTTGAATGTGTTTGACTTTCATTTGATTTAAATAGCTTTGTTTAATTGTGTTTGACTTTCATTTGATTTAATTAGCTTTGTAGAATGCATTAGACTTTAATTTGGTTCAAAAAGCTTTATTTGAATTTTAATGTTATTGAATTTCATTTGATTCAATTAGCTTGAATGAATTCATTTGACTTTCATTTGATTCAAAAAATTTTGTTTGAATGCGTTTGAATTTCATTTGATTCAATTAGGTTTGTTTGAATGTGTTTGACTTTCATTTGATTTAAATAGCTTTGTTTAATTGTGTTTGACTTTTATTTGATTTAAGTAGCTTTGTAGAATGCATTAGACTTTAATTTGATTCTAAAAGCTTTGTTTGAATGTGTTTGACTTTCATTTGATTCAATTAACTTTGTTTGAATGTGTTTGACTTTTATTAGATTCAATTAGCTTTGTTGAATGCATTTGACTTTCATTTGATTTAAAAAGCTTTGTTAGAATGTATTTGACTTTCATTCGGTTCAATTAGCTTTGATGAATGCATTTGACTTTAATTTGATTCAAAAAACTCTGTTTGAATGTGTTTGACTTTCATTTGACTCAATTAGGTTTGTTTGAATGTGTTTGACTTTCATTTGATTTAATTACCTTTGTTGAATGCATTTGA
The DNA here is from genome assembly GCF_001683475.1 of Chenopodium quinoa. NCBI lineage: Eukaryota > Viridiplantae > Streptophyta > Magnoliopsida > Caryophyllales > Amaranthaceae > Chenopodium > Chenopodium quinoa. The sequence goes on along the minus strand of NW_018744311.1, from coordinate 1,088,383 downwards.
CTTTCATTTGATTCAAAAAGCTTTGTTTGAATGTGTTTGACTTCCAATTGATTTAAACAGCTTTGTATAATTGTGTTTGACTTTCGTTTGATTCAATTAGCTTTGTAGAATGCATTAAACTTTAACTTGATTCAAAAAGCTTTATTTGATTGTGTTTGACTTTCATTTGATTCAATTAGCTTGAATGAATTCATTTAACTTTCATTTGATTCAAAAAGCTTTGTTTAAATGTGTTTGACATTCATTTGATTCAATTAGGTTTGTTTGAATGTGATTGACTTTCATTCGGTTCAATTAGCTTTGATGAATGCATTTGAGTTTCATTTGATTCAAAAAGCTCTATTTGAATGTGTTTGACTTTCATTTGACTCAATTAGGTTTGTTTGAATGTGTTTGACTTTCATTTGTTTCAATTACCGTTGTTGAGTGCATTTGACTTTCATTTGATTCAAAAAGCTTTGTTTGAATGTGTTTGATTTTTATTTGATTTAAATAGCTTTGATTAATTGTGTTTGACTTTTATTTGATTTAATTAGCTTTGTAGAATGCATTAGACTTTAATTTGATTCTAAAAGCTTTGTTTGAATGTGTTTGACTTTCATTCGATTCAATTAGCTTTGATGAATGCATTTGACTTTCATTTGATTCAAAAAGCTCTGTTTGAATGTGTTTGAGTTTTATTTGACTCAATTAGGTTTGTTTGAATGTGTTTGACTTTCATTTTATTCAATTAGCTTTGTTGAATGCATTTGACTTTCATTTGATTCAATTAGTTTTATAGAATGCATTTGACTTTCATTTGATTCGAAAATCTTTGTTTGAATTTGTTTGACTTTCATTTGATTCAATTAACTTTGTTTGAATGTGTTTGACTTTCATTTGATTCAATTAGCTTTGTTGAATGCATTTGACTTTCATTTGATTCAAAAAGCTTTGTTTGAATGTGTTTGACTTTCATTTGATTTAAATAGCTTTGTTTAATTGTGTTTGACTTTCATTTGATTCAATTAGCTTTGTAGAATGCATTAGACTTTAATTTGGTTCAAAAAGCTTTATTTGAATTTTAATGTTATTGACTTTCATTTGATTCAATTAGCTTGAATGAATTCATTTGACTTTCATTTGATTCAAAAAGCTTGTTTGAATGCGTTTGAATTTGATTTGATTCAATTAGGTTTGTTTGAATGTGTTTGACTTTCATTTGATTTAAATAGCTTTGTTTAATTGTGTTTGACTTTTATTTGATTTAAGTAGCTTTGTAGAATACATTAGACTTTAATTTGATTCTAAAAGCTTTGTTTGAATGTGTTTGACTTTCATTCGATTCAATTAGCTTTATTGAATGCATTTAACTTTTATTTGGTTCAAAAAGATTTGTTTGAATGTGTTTGACTTTCAATTAATTCAAAAAGCTTAATTTAAATGTGTTTGACTTTCATTTGATTCAATTAGGTTTGTTTGAATGTGTTTGACTTTCATTCGATTCAATTAGCTTTGATGAATGCATTTGAGTTTCATTTGATTCAAAAAGCTCTATTTGAATGTGTTTGACTTTCATTTGACTCAATTAGGTTTGTTTGAATGTGTTTCACTTTCATTTGATTCAATTAGCTTTGTTAGAATGTGTTTGACTTTCATTTGATTCAATTAGCTTTGTTTAATGCATTAGACTTTAATTTGATTTTAAAAGCTTTGTTTGAATGTGTTTGACTTTCATTTGATTCAATCAGCTTTTTTTGAATGCATTTCACTTTTATTTGATTCAAAAAGATTTGTTTGAATGTGTTTGACTTTCATTTAATTCAATTAGCTTTGCTTGAATGTGTTTAACTTTCATTTGATTCAATTAGCTTTGTAGAATGCATATGACTTTCATTTGATTAAATTAGCTTTATTGAATGCATTTGACTTTCATTTGATTTAAAACGCTTTGTTTGAAAGTGTTTGACTTTCATTTGATTTAATAAGCTTTCTTTGAATGTGTTTGACTTTAATTTGATTCAAAAAGCTTTGTTTGAATTTGTTTGACTTTCATTTGATTCAATTAGCTTTGTTTTACTTCCATTTGATTCGTTTAGCTTTGTAGAATGCATTTAACATTCATTTGCTTCAATTAGCTTTGTAGAATACATTAGACTTTAATTTGATGCAAAAAGCTTTATTTAAATGTGTTTGACTTTCAAATGATTCAATTAGCTTGAATCAATTCATTTGACTTTCATTTGATTCAAAAAGCTCTGTTTGAATGTGTTCGACTTTCATTTGACTCAATTAGGTTTGTTTGAATGTGTTTGACTTTCATTTGTTTCAATTCCCTTTGTTGAATGCATTTGACTTTCATTTGATTCAAAAAGCTTTGTTTGAATGTGTTTGACTTGCATTTTATTTAAATAGCTTTGTATAATTGTGTTTGACTTTCGTTTGATTCAATTAGCTTTGTAGAATGCATTAAACTTTAATTTGATTCAAAAAGCTTTATTTGAATGTGTTTGACTTTCATTTGATTCAATTAGCTTGAATGAATTCATTTAACTTTCATTTGATTCAAAAAGCTTTGTTTAAATGTGTTTGACTTTCATTTGATTCAATTAGGTTTTTTTGAATGTGTTTGACTTTCATTCGATTGAATTAGCTTTGATGAATGCATTTGAGTTTCATTTGATTCAAAAAGCTCTATTTGAATGTGTTTGACTTTCATTTGACTCAATTAGGTTTGTTTGAATGTGTTTCACTTTCATTTGATTCAATTAGCTTTGTTAGAATGTGTTTGACTTTCATTTGATTCAATTAGCTTTGTTTAATGCATTAGTCTTTAATTTGATTCAAAAAGCTTTGTGTGAATGTGTTTGACTTTCATTTGATTCAATCAGCTTTTTTTGAATGCATTTAACTTTTATTTGATTCAAAAAGATTTGTTTGAATGTGTTTGACTTTCATTTAATTCAATTAGCTTTGCTTGAATGTGTTTAACTTTCATTTGATTCAATTAGCTTTGTAGAATGCTTATGACTTTCATTTGATTAAATTAGCTTTGTTGAATGCATTTGACTTTCATTTGATTTAAAACGCTTTGTTTGAAAGTGTTTGACTTTCATTTGATTTAATAAGCTTTCTTTGAATGTGTTTGACTTTAATTTGATTCAAAAAGCTTTGTTTGAATTTGTTTGACTTTCATTTGATTCAATTAGCTTTGTTTGAATGTGTTTGACTTCCATTTGATTCGTTTAGCTTTGTAGAATGCATTTAACATTCATTTGATTCAATTAGCTTTGTAGAATGCATTAGACTTTAATTTGATGCAAAAAGCTTTATTTGAATGTGTTTGACTTTCATATGATTCAATTAGCTTGAATGAATTCATTTGACTTTCATTTGATTCAAAAAGCTCTGTTTGAATGTGTTTGACTTTCATTTGACTCAATTAGGTTTATTTGAATGTGTTTGACTTTCATTTGTTTCAATTACCGTTGTTGAATGCATGTACTTTCATTTGATTCAAAAAGCTTTGTTTGAATGTGTTTGACTTTCATTTGATTTAAATAGCTTTGTTTAATTGTGTTTGACTTTTATTTGATTTAATTAGCTTTGTAGAATGCATTAGACTTTAATTTGATTCTAAAAGCTTTGTTTGCATGTGTTTGACTTTCATTCGATTCAATTAGCTTTGATGAATGCATTTAACTTTCATTTGATTCAAAAAGCTCTGTTTGAATGTGTTTGAGTTTTATTTGACTCAATTAGGTTTGTTTGAATGTGTTTGACTTTCATTTTATTCAATTAGCTTTGTTGAATGCATTTGACTTTCATTTGATTCAATTAGTTTTATAGAATGCATTTGACTTTCATTTGATTCGAAAAGCTTTGTTTGAATTTGTTTGACTTTCATTTGATTCAATTAACTTTGTTTGAATGTGTTTGACTTTCATTTGATTCAATTAGCTTTGTTGAATGCATTTGACTTTCATTTGATTCAAAAAGCTTTGTTTGAATGTGTTTGACTTTCATTTGATTTAAATAGCTTTGTTTAATTGTGTTTGACTTTCATTTGATTCAATTAGCTTTGTAGAATGCATTAGACTTTAATTTGGTTCAAAAAGCTTTATTTGAATTTTAATGTTATCGACTTTCATTTGATTCAATTAGCTTGAATGAATTCATTTGACTTTCATTTGATTCAAAAAGCTTTGTTTGAATGTGTTTGAATTTCATTTGATTCAATTAGGTTTGTTTGAATGTGTTTGACTTTCATTTGATTTAAATAGCTTTGTTTAATTGTGTTTGACTTTTATTTGATTTAATTAGCTTTGTAGAATGCATTAGACTTTAATTTGATTCTAAAAGCGTTGTTTGAATGTGTTTGACTTTCATTCGATTCAATTAGCTTTATTGAATGCATTTAACTTTTATTTGATTCAAAAAGATTTGTTTGAATGTGTTTGACTTTCAATTAATTCAATTAGGTTTGCTTGAATGTGTTTGACTTTCATTTGATTCAATTAGCTTTGTTTGAATGTGTTTTGACTTTCATTCGATTCAATTAGCTTTGATGAATGCATTTGAGTTTCATTTGAATCAAAAAGCTCTATTTGAATGTGTTTGACTTTCATTTGACTCAATTAGGTTTGTTTGAATGTGTTTAACTTTCATTTGATTCAATTAGCTTTGTTAGAATGTGTTTGACTTTCATTTGATTCAATTAGCTTTGTTTAATGCATTAGACTTTCATTTGATTCAAAAAGCTTTGTTTGAATGTGTTTGACTTTCATTTGATTCAATCAGCTTTTTTTGAATGCATTTAACTTTTATTTGATTCAAAAAGATTTATTTGAATGTGTTTGACTTTCATTTAATTCAATTAGCTTTGCTTGAATGTATTTAACTTTCATTTGATTCACTTAGCTTTGTAGAATGCATATGACTTTCATTTGATTAAATTAGCTTTGTTGAATGTATTTGACTTTCATTTGATTTAAAACGCTTTGTTTGAAAGTGTTTGACTTTCATTTGATTCAATAAGCTTTCTTTGAATGTGTTTGACTTTAATTTGATTCAAAAAGCTTTGTTTGAATTTGTTTGACTTTCATTTGATTCAATTAGCTTTGTTTGAATGTGTTTGACTTCCATTTGATTCGTTTAGCTTTGTAGAATGCATTTAACATTCATTTGATTCAATTAGCTTTGTAGAATGCATTATGTTTCGGGGTTTTCTGATGTCCTGCGGGAGAGTTACAATTCCGAGACTGGAACCGGACGCCTGTACCTGCAAAATAACGGAGACTCCTGAGAGCTCCGCCTCCAACGGTCAAGTTAGTACCTGATTAAGGAGTAATTAATACAGAAATTAAAGTAATAAGGTCTCTCTAGGTGAGAGTATTTAATGTAGGTAATCTGCTTTGCTAGCGAGATCAGCCGGTTATTAGTGTGTTCCGTAATGTATTCGGTCTCTTGATTAATGAGGATTAATCGAGTATTTATAGCCTTGGGAAGCGTGCAACTCTCTAGGTTTAAGGTAAACCTAGGGCCGAACGGGCTTCTAGACTGAAATGGGCCTTGATGGCCGGTTGTCCCATTTGGCATGGGTGGACACGTGGCGTGTCTTAAGTGGTCCGTGGAGGACGCGTGGCGGAACCTGGTTGGTCCACTTGTCAAACGGCGCTTGGTGGATAAAAATCCCCTAATCATTTGCCCCTCACAGGTGGCACGCGACTGGTCACGTGTCGCCTGTGACAGGTGTCGCACGGTGATAGGCGACGGCCCGTTACAGGTGTCACCTTGCAGACGGCCGGGAGACTCTCCCGCCCAAATTTGAATTCGGAAGCGACCCTTCGCCTTCTCATTTTGCCTATAAAAGGAAGTGTTGACTTCGGTCATTTTCACATTTGAGAATTTTTGCGAGAACATTCGGACCCCTGAACTTGCTCTGACATTTTCGGACTTTTTCTGCCTACCGCCTGTTCTGACAAGCCGACTGACCCGAACTTTCAGGACTTCATCAACTGTCATCCATTCAGGTAACTCAGTTCTCTTACTCTTAATTTTCTTTTTATTTTTTGAAATGGCACCATGGAAGCACACGACACGCCCTAAGTTAGTGATCAGCCGGTCACCGGGGACGGCTGAATCTAGGACTAGGAGTGCCGCCTGCCCTTTTCTGGACCCATCTTTGCCCTTTATACAAAGTCCGACTGAATCTGTGTCTATGCAGAACGTGATGGCCAGAACAAAAAAGACTGCTAGAATATCAAACTCAGACGGCTCCTCCCAAAGGGTACTCCTTAGCGAAACATCTGACCAGGCGCCAGATGTGGAACGAGGCGACTGTCAAGCTGACAGTTCTGAGAGAGGGACCAAGGTGTTCCCTTCTCATCTAACCGTGGACATGTCCAATTTACCTTCTGCTCCTTCTAAGGGAGAGGAGGCGGGCCCCTATAGGAGAGGGGAGGAGTCGTCCTCTTCGGACTCGTCAGGGGACGAGTCCGATTCCAGCTCTTCTGACCATAGTTCTTCTGACTCAGAAGAAAAACATAACCGCCTACAAGAGGCGAGAAGTTCCCATGCAGTGGAGAAGGGGGATAATTGGGCAGAGCCGTCCGCCTCTTACAGAGAGGAAAACACCCCCTACTACTGCAGGGTGCCCCGGGGCCGAATCGCAACCATGCGAGACAACGTGGCGAGCTTTATTGCTAACCACAAGATGGGCCCGGAGTATTTACTGTTTGTGCCGGATCCAGAAGATACTGTCGTCTGGCCGGCTGGTACCAGCTATGGTGACGGCTGTTTTGGCTGCTATGTGGCGGCCATCAAAGCTGGTCTGCGCTTCCCATTACATCCGGCTGTTCAGCGGATTTTAGATGGGTATGATCTGGGGTTATGGCAGTTAGCCCCCAACTCTTGGGTAAACGTACTCGGCTATGTGGCCGGGTGCGAACTGAACGGGGTGGAGCCAAGTTTTGAGGCTTTCGCCCACATGAACTATCTCAGCCGGACCCCTAAGTCGGGAGGTACCGGCTGGCATCAACTAACAAGCCACAGGGGTTACCTCATGACGAGAGGTAAGGCAAACAAATGGAAGGATTGGCGGAACACCTTCCTTATTATCGAGAGTTCAGACACGGGGCTGAACAAACGTTTTAACAAGTGGAACAGGGATCCGCCTCTTCTTGCAGGCGGCCGCAGCATGCCGCCTGTTCCCCCAAAGGCTAAAAGAGAGATCCTAGACAAAGGACTCTTCAAAGTAGAGACTAGGGTGAACTCTACTTCAGGGGTACGAGAGCAAGTACCCCTACACTGCGTCCCGAGCTTCAAGTGGCTCTATGATGAGTACTTCTTGGCCGCCTGTGGCCTCGGCAGTCGGTGCTCTAGAGGTAGCCGGCCTGACGAATACTCTGTTTTTTCACGCCTTGTTTACTTGGGATTTTTACTAACTTTGCTGTTTATTTCTTTCAGCCGACGCCATGAGTAAAATAACAGCATCTAAGACTGCGGCGGCCATGCTGCGGGTCTCGCTAATGAAGCAGTCGTATGCCGACTCCCCCAGCAAGGAGGCACCCTTGGTAAGCTTTTGAAAACTCTTCCCCTTTAAGTTGTATTATGCATATACTAACTCTTTTTGTTTTCAGTCTGGCACTCCAAGGGCTTCTTCCTCGCAACAGCCGGACCCCAAGGCCCGGAGAACGACTGTTGCAAGCTCTCCTGGGTCTTCCAGGAAAACAGTGGCGGCTGAGAAGCAGCCGACCACTTCTTCAAAAACCCAGGCGGGGCCGCCTAGATGTATGGACACTTGCTTGTAAAAACTCACTCTTGCTTCCTTCTTGATTAGGTCTAACTTGTTTTTCCTTTTGCTTAATGCAGCCGGCCCCCAGGGACTTGACTTGGTTGAGGTAGCCAAGTCAATGGTTAAAGTAGTTCCTCCCTCTGACAGGGAGGCGGTCAAGGGTGCCGGCACCCTTGACCTCGATGGAATTTCGGGGATCCTAGCTGAGGTATACCCTTTTGAAGTTCCAGGACGCCTGTTAACCCTTTTGATTGGAAACTGACGCCTGTTTTTCTTTGTACTTAGGCCCTGCTCCGAGTCAACAGCCTTCGCAAGCCGATTGATCGGAAAAACAAAGAGGTAAAGGCCGCAAAGGCTATGGCCGCCTCCAGCTGTGATAAAGCAATGTTTCAAATTGCCCAAAATGAAGTACTGACCATTGATCTTCTTTATTATCAGGCGCAGGCGACCGCCGCGGTTCGGGCTCAGCTAGAGGCGGCCCAAAAGAAGGTTGACGAGCTGGAGGGGACCGTCACCAAATTTAAAGCCGAGCTGAAACCCCTTCGCCAGAAAATGCACTCTTACGAAGCCATGGAGAAATCTTTGGCTAACGTAAAAGAACGCCTGGTGAACCAGGAGAAGAGTCTTACCCAAGAGCTCTCGGACAAGGCCGAGCAAGAAAAACAAGAGCTCGTCCGGGAGATGGTGGAAGACTCCGCCCAAATCCAACGCATGACCTGGGAACGACTGTTCCCCAGTGCCGACTTTGCCTCATGGGAAAGAACGTACCGCCAGTGTTCGGAAATATATAATCAACAGATCCTGGCGGCTGCTGAAGAAGAGGCGATGGACGTTGCGTTGGGGGAGGAAGAGCCGGTTGTGGCGCTTGTGCCACTTGGGGGAAAGGCATCAAAAGATGATGCAGCGAAGGCCGAGTCCAGCAAGAAGAGTGCTGACCAGGCGGCTGCTGCTGATACTGAACTGCCCCCTTCTTAAGCTTTTAAGTATATTTTTTCTTTTCACGGCCTGCGTGCCGTTTGCTTTGTAATTACCCGGCCAGGGGGCCGGGGTTTTGAATATTCTGCTGGTCTTTATGGCCGGCTCATTTTAATCAAATTTTTTGTTTTTGTTCAAATTTGTCTAAGTATTTGAAATTTGCTCACTAGACAAGACTGTTGTGTATGGGCCGAACGTTAAGACAGGTACAAATAGTAAGTATGCCGCCTATGCCCCTGGACGACTGGTTGTCTGTTTCCAGGATAGATGATCAGTCGGCCATTTAATCAATCGGTATTCGAACTCTTTATTCAATTTGACCAAGTAAATAGAATTACCAAGTAGCCAAGGAATTTAAGTAGGAAAACAAGCGGCGGGTACCGGTTGTTTCCCTTTTATTGCCAATGTTGGCCTCTAATTTGTTATTTGTTAACCTAGCAAGAGTATTGGTTGAGAGCCTTTGTTTATTAAAAACAAGTGGACGACTCGTACCTTTTAGGCTCAGTACTAAGTTTGAGTGACTATTAAGTTAACATAGGAGTTACTTAGTCTTCGTCACAATCTTGATTGAGTAGTAAAGGTATCAGGCGGCGTAGGCCGGCTAGACCCCTTGATTTACCAATGTTTGTTGGCTATTTACTCAATAGGTTATCAGTAGGAATAGGGGTTCGAGTGCCCTTGTTTGTATAAAACAGGCGGACGACTCAAACTTTTTAGGTTCCATACCAAATTTGAAGGAGTGACTATGAGTTAACTTTGGAGTTACTCAGTCGCCGTCACTTTTGTTTGAGAAGTAGAGGTACCAGGCGGCGTAGGCCGGCTAGACCCCTTTATTCGCCAATGTTTGTTGGCTATTAACTCAATAGGTACCCCTGCATTTATCCCAAGTAATACAGGCGGTCATCTGACTCAGATGTCAACTGCTACCACTGGTTTGGTTAGTGATAGAGTTATCCTTGTCTCAAAAACGGCTACGTGGTTGCCCTTTGGCAGTCGTATAGGTGCCGTGTAATTAGTTTATAGAACAATGTTCCACCCAAAAGGGAGCTGCTCTCTGCGACGAATTTCATCCGAATGGATGCCGCCGGACGCCTGCTATAATGTTGGGACAGGTCGGAGTTTTTTAAAAGTTAGATCAGTTGACTAGGCGCCTGGTCTGATCATTCGGCCAGTGGCCTTGGTATGTTCTTGGTGAACGTATGTGCTAAGTAAAAGAAGGGTAGCCGCCTGTTAGGCACAGGGCGGCCAGGCCCTAATCTTTTTAGCTAAGTATTGTGAGTAAAATACTCAATGGAGAGTAGCCGACTGTAAAGGTACAGACGGCATGCCCCTCTGATGATAGAGTGAAAAAACTCAATGGAGAGTAGCCGACTGTAAAGGAACAGACGGCATGCCCCTCTGAAGATAGAGTGAAAAACTCAATGGAGAGTAGCCGACTGTAAAGGTACAGACGGCATGCCCCTGAAGATAGAGTGAAAAAACTCAATGGAGAGTAGCCGACTGTAAAGGTACAGACGGCATGCCCTCTGAAGATAGAGTGAAAAAACTCAATGGAGAGTAGCCGACTGTAAAGGTACAGACGGCATGCCCTCGTAATACAAAATTGAATAGTAAGTGCCAACTTTATTAAGTAGCTCTTTACTTTACATCATTCAAAAGAAATATTTCTTAAGGTTATCTACATTCCAAGTTCGAGGCAACGGTTGTCCGTCTGGTGTTTCCAGACGGTAGGTACCGTCCCTGACTTCCGCATAGATTCGGTAGGGTCCTTCCCAGTTGGGAGTTAGTTTGCCAGACTCGTTAGCCCTACCAACTGCTTCCATTTTTCTAAGTACAAAGTCCCCTACTTTGAGTGGACGCCTGTGCACTTCTTGTTGTATGATCTAGTCATTCTCAGGCGGTAGATTTCATGGCGCAAAACAGCATTGCCCCTCTTTTCAGGAAGTGAATCTAATGCCAGGCGCATAGCTTCCCAGTTTGCCTCTTCGTCATATAGCATTACTCGAAGAGTCGGCTCGTAGTGTTCTATTGGAAGAACAGCTTCTGCACCATAAGTTAGGAGGAATGGAGTTTCTCCAGTCGCCCTTTTTCAGTCGTCCTAATGGCCCAAAGAACATGTGGTAGTTCATCTGCCCATAGGCCGCCTGCTCGTTCAATTTTTTCTTGAGACCGTCTGAGATGATTTTATTAAAGGCTTCTACCTGGCCGTTTGCTTGTGGACGGCCGACAGATGCAAAGTAATGTCCAATTCCTTGGTCTCCCAACCAGCTTTTGAGAACAGGCGTCTCAAATTGGGGACCATTATCAAAAACCATAGACATGGGAACCCGAACCGAGTGATGACGTTTTTCCAAATGAATGAAATTACATCTTTCGTCTTGATTCCCTTTACAGCCTCCGCCTCTACCCATTTAGTGAAGTAGTCAACGGCAACAAGTATATACCTTCTGCCGCCTGTAGCAGGCGTATATGGACCAGAATGTCCATGCCCCACTTAGCAAACGTAGTGGGCTGTGAATGG